>NW_006408593.1:8548261-8559802 GCF_000296735.1 Chrysochloris asiatica | reverse complement strand
ACTAAGTGCCTTCTAGTTGGTTTCTCATAGGAGTGATCTTGTATAGAGCTTGCTGTTGTTGTTAAGTGCAGTCAAGTCGGTTCCAAGCCATAGACACCCTGTAAAAGGGTTTCTAAGAAGCTGCTGGTGGGCTCAAACTGCCGACCATGTGGTTCACAGTCCAGTGCTAATCCTACAACGCTACACCAGAAGTTCTGTAAAGGGCGTTGCTGTTGTTGTTAAGTGCCGAGTCAGTTCCAACCCATAGTGACCCTGTATAGAGTTTCCGAGTTGCCGCTGGGAAGCTTGAACCACCAACTTTGCAGTTCAAATGGCTTTGCAATCTGTTGTATGAACCCACAGCGTCACACAGAGCTGTGAATCTTTTGCAGAAGCAAAAACCTTCATCTTTCTCCCTCAGAGTGGCTGGTGGGCTCAGACCTCCGGCCTTGTGGTTTGCAGTCCAGTCTTTTCTTACAGAGCCACCACACTCCATCTACTCTTCTTAGGGTCAAAATGAAGTAGCCCTACTTGTTGGCCCCTTCTCAGCTCTTCAGTTCCATCTCCAGTTTCATTGAGGGGCCTGCTCGCTCCTGCCCCAGGAACTTACAGTGGCTGCTCCCTCTGTTAAGCATGCTCTTCTTTTGGCCCTTTCTGCTTTCTTTACCTGGCCAGCTCACACTTACCCTTCACCTCTCAACTCAGGCATCACTTCCCTACTGATGTCCTCTCTGACCCTCCCTCATAGAACCAAGGACCCCTGCTCCCCATCACTTACAGTAATTTATTCAGTTGAGTCCTGGTGTGGGGCTGTAGGATAAGCACTGGACTGCTAACTGAAAGGTCGGCAGTTCAAACCCACTAGCCACTCCTCAAAAACTCTAAACAGGGCTTCTATGAGACAGAATCAGCACTTAACAACAACAGTGTCATGTGACTATAAAGGAGCCCTGGTGCACATACAGTGGCTAAGCCCTCAGCTGGATGATCCTAACCCACCAGCTGTTCTTTTGCAGCAGCTCTCCACTTTCATGAAGCCTACAACCTCAAAACCCTGTGGGGCAGCTCAGCTCTGTCCTATGCCGTCGTACGTCAGAATCTACTGGAAAGCAACAGGTTTGGTTTGGGTTTGTTGGATGGCGAGATGCATAGTCGATACTCAGTATTTTTGGTAGCAGGACAGACAGTGAAGACGTTGCTTACCCTGCACCCCAGTCTTATTCCAATCTATCCCAGAAGACATACACATGTATTGCTAGGGTATTTTTGTTTTCACTAAGGATGAGGGAAACAAAGTAAAGGATCCACTATTAAACAAACAAAAAGATATCCTAGCAATTGTTGTTGTTGTTAAATGCCTTCGAATCAGTTCCAACCTATAGCTACCCTATATAGGGTTTCCGAGGAGCAGCCAGTGAGCTTGAACCACCGACCTTGCAGTTCAAATGGCTTTGCAGTCTGGTGCATTAACCCAGTGTCACACCATTTACTAACATTAGACTTGATCTATTCAACTCCACTTACCCAAGTATTGTAAATATATAAATCTCATTATCTAAAACGTTCAATAATTTCTCTGAAACTGGGAGAAACGATCCCTAATTCAATCAAGAGTCCCACAAAAAGAGTTTTGAAACTCCCCATTCTCAGTTGCAGCAGTAATTTCAGTTTCTGAAGACACACCCATCCAGAGAGTCACTGTTTCTTACGAAGTCTCATCCTGGCAATAAGAGATTTGAGTAGGATGCAACTAGTTAATAACAACAATAATAATGAACTACTAAGCACTTGTGGTACTAGGAACAGTACTATACAAAAGGGGCTTCAAAAGTTTCATGGAAAAATTAAATTAAAAGACAATGGAATTTTTAAAGTCCCCTCAGCACACTGGACTACTAACCACAAGGTCAGTGGTTCAAACCCACTAGATGCTTATCAGAAACCCTGTACAGGGTCGCTGTGAGTCAGAACTGGCTCAACAGCACTTTAACAACAACAAAATAGACTCTCTACATACAGGAAGTATTCTCATTTACTCCTCACAACAATCTTATGGTGGATACCAGTATTATTCCCATTCTGCAGATCGAGAAAAGTGAAATTAGGAGTTTACTATATTGTCAATGCTACATTGCTATCAACTAGAGGAACCAGGAGCCCTGGTAACATAGTGAATTATGAGCTGGGCTGCCAACCACAGGGTCAGCAGTTCAAATCTACCAATCACTCCGAGGAACAAAGACGAGGTTTCCTGCTCCCTATAAAGGTTTATAGCCTTGGAAACCCTATACAGGGTCATTATGAGTCGGAATCAAGTCCCACCACCAAGCAGAGGAGCCAGAAATCAAATCTAGGTTCACACTCTAAGACTCAGGACTCAGGTTTGACTGCTAAAGACTCAGGTTTCTGTTGCACAGAAAGGGAGAGAACGGAATAGAAAGGAGGATGGGGTCAGGGTTGGGATGGAGGGGTGTGGGGAGAGATGGATGTTGAGGGCAAGAGAAGATAATCTGGAATAATACAGAAACTAATTCTGGCAGTTTCCTCTTTGTTTTTTCCTCTGAGATCAAGACCAGCTTTTTTTAAGTGGGCTTCTCTAGCTGCATCTGCTTCTGTCTGATACAACCTTGGGCCTGAGATTGCAAGGTTGCCCTGCTAATTCCAATCTGAGGTTCTCTTCCATGTAGGCACATACCCTATCTTCAGGCAACCAGAGTGTAAGTGAATAAATCTCTTCAAGAACTTTCATGAAATGTTTACTGGCTTCTGTGTCCTCACCCACATGCCCCACTTACTTTGAAACGCGGCTCTTGCAAAGGCTACTGGGAGATAATGTGCTAGCATTATCTCACTAGAAGAACAGGTCTCCACACCCTAAGACTGGAGTTTCCTGAATGTTGACAAGGAGCACATTACATTTACCAAGCTGGAACTACAGAATGGTAAAGGTATAAACACAAAACCACATTCCAAGTCAGGTCCAGCCATTCTGGTGACAGTCACTTTAGTGACTTCCCACTATATTTTGTTAAAAAGCAACAAGATTTGTGGATGCACAACTGAATTAGGCTTGGTGTGACGCTACAAGATAATGCACTGGGCTTCAAGGTCGCTTTGAACTGCAAGGTTGACGGTCCAAACTCCTCAGCCGCTCCTAGGAAATCCTAGACAAGGTCTCTATGAGTCAGAACTGGACAGCACTTAACAACATGTCCACAAGGCTTCCAGAAATACCACCCCCAAGTATCCATCCAGTCAAAAAATAAATCACCAACACACTGAGAATGAGGATGTTGAAGAATGGACAATTCGACTTCAAATCTTGATTCTGCCACTGACTAGCTATGAAATCAAGACAAGTGATACAATCTCCCTAAAACTCGATTTCCTTACATATACACTGAAGATAGAAGCACAGCTCAAAGAGAGATTAACAATAACCTATATCAAGCGCCTAACACACTGCATGCATTCAAGAGACGGTAGCTATTAATTTTTCTTCTGGGCTTTCCAATTCAAATAATTAACATTTCATCTATAATCTTTCAAATCATGTGAGACCTCAGAGTTGAAATAGCTACGGCCAGCAGACCACCACTTGTCTGCCAGTTTACCATACTGTAGTGACTTGTGTGTTGCAGTGATGCTAGAAGCTATCTCATCAGTATTTTAAATACCAGCAGATTCACCCATGGTGGACAGGTTTCAACTGAGCTTCCAGACTACGAAGAAGAGATGGACCACTTTAAAGTGCCACTTTGAGGACTAAGGTGCCCCTGACCCAAGTCATGGTATTTTCAATGGCTTCATGTTGTTGTTGTTGTAAGGTGCCATCGAGTTGGAACTGACTCATAGCGACCCCATGCACAGCAGAATGAAACAATGTCCGATCCTGGGCCAACCTCACTACCGCTGCCACACTTGACGCCATCAATGATGCCACCTGGCTGATCCATCTTGTTGGGGGTCTTCCTCTCTTTCTCTGACCCTCCATCTTACCTAGCATGACATCCTTCTCTAGCGACTGTTCCCTCCTGACAATTATGTCCAAAGTATGAGAGATGAAGTTTAGCCATATGTGCATGAAATTTGGACAGTGAATATGGAAGACCTTAGAAGAATTGATGCATTTGAATTACGATGCTGGTGAAGAATGTTGAAAGTACCATGGACTGCCATCTGTCTTGGAAGAAGTGCAGCCAAAATGCTCCTTAAAAGCAAGGATGGCAAGACTTTGTCTCTTATACTTTGTACCTGTTGTCAAAAAGGACAAGCTACTGGAGAAGAACATCATGCCTAGCAAAGGGGAAGGTCAGCGAAAAAGAGGAAGACCCTCAACAAGATGGGCTCAAATGTAACAACTGTGAGGATGGAGTAGTACCAGGCAGTGATTTGTTCTGTTGTTGCTATGAATTGGAACCGACTCCATGACACCTGACAACCACATTACAGCTGTCAGCTGACCTTGGTCAACCACTGAGGTAATTAAACCAAGATGGCACTTAACAACAACAACTTTACAACAACAACAACAACAGAAGAAACACCACCACTCCTCTTCCTTTTCAGGTCCTCACTGCCTACCGATTAGGGGAACCTTGCAATACTACAAAGCCTAAAAGAGTCTCATCAGTACCCAGACCTGCAAAATCTCAGGGATTTGCAAATGTAGATGTGCAGAGAGTAAATGCAGACTCTAAACTCACTCTATACAATGGAATATTATTTAGCAATAAAAAGAAACGAAGTGCTAACATACGATACAACTTGGATAAACCTTGACAATACTATGCTAAGGGAAAGAAGCTAGTGGCAAAAGACCAGATTGTCTGATTCCATTTAGATGAAATATCCAGCACAGGTATAGCTATGGAGTCTAGAAAGAGTTATTGGTTTCCTAGGGTTGGCACTGGGAGAGGGACAGTAACTGCTAATGGGTAGCAGGTTTCTCTCAAAGAGGATGGAAATGTTCTAAAATGAGTTTGTAATGATGGCTACATTACCCCAGGAATATAATAAAATTCTTGAATTGTACACTTTAAATAGGTGCATTATACGGTATGTGAATTAAACCTCCACAAAGCTGTTAATAAAAATGTAACTTACTCATCAATTGGTGGGTCCTTAATTTTTTGCTGCCTGGACCAATATCCTCTCCCATTAAAACGAAAAATAAGTGCTCAGAATGCTGTTTTGTGTTCAAAGTTATAAAATATCTTGACTCTGGAAGGATGCTTAGCTGGCCTTTGTATCTATCATCTCCACTTGATTCCAGCAGAAGCTTCTTACTATAAACGCCAGTTATTAAAAACTCAAGACAATGCAAATTTTATCTACGCTCAAACAAAATTCTGCAGCTTACTTTCACACAGCAACCGTTCTTTCCTTTACTTAGAATACAATGACCATCTTTGTTAGCCACCTTACCTAGCTTATTGGCTTCACTGACCTTCAACTAGACGAAGCTCCACAAGTACACGAGAACCATGCCAGGCAATGAAACTGTCTTCGCTGCTATTGGCTAAATCCACCTGCGACCCAGGGATAAGTAGTAACAGGATTCACTGCCATGGGAACGTTAAAGGAATAAACTAGAGAAGAGATGACCTCGCTCTTGATAAGGTGCTAAACGAAGTTAGTATGGGCCAAGGAAAAGGGTCTAGAATATTTTTACCAATTGAAACTTTATTTCAAGTTTCTGGCAAAGTTCTGTTTTTAAGTTTACATGGGCTATGCCTGTTAATAAGGGGCGGGGGTGAGGGGATGGGGGAATGAGGCACTGTAGTCCTCTACCTCTGAAATCCTAAAACCCGAACAGAAGACATCCCAGAACTATATTCACATGTAAAGACTTAAGAGTAACCGGAATGAAAAAAAAAAAAAAACACTACCAATTCAACACATATTGTTGTTGTTAAGTGCCATCGAGTCGTTTCCGACCCATAGTGACCCTGTACAGGGTTTCCAAGGCTGTAAATCTTTACAGGAGGAGAACGCCTCATCTTTCTCCCGCGGAACAGCCGGTAGTTTCAAACTGCTGGCCTTAAGGGTCGCAGCCCGACTCGTAACCACTACGCTACCAGAGAGAGGAAGACACTAAACGAAATCTTGGTGGTGATTGTGTGCCTTGTGACTCATAGCGTGTTCGAGGCTGTTAAGTCTTTACCAGAGCAGAAAGCCTCACCATTCTCCCAGGGAGTGGCTGGTGGACTGAAGTATTGGTCTTACAGTTCACAGCCCATTTGTAATCTGCTATCCTTCCAGGGCTCCATGCTTCCCTCCTACGGCTTCTTTCCTCTTCCTAGCAGCATTTACTCAGTCAGGGTTGCACACCAACACACACAGAACATGCTTAAGATTAAGACAGCAATTTTGAAGAGGGGGATCTTATTAGTTAGTAGTGTCCTGGTGTTGTTGTTAACAACAATATGGAAAACAATTAATTCTCATTTCATAACCTTGGTTCAACAAGTGATCTTCCTATTTTTAACCATACCAGCCCTAATTATTCAAGTGTCATCTCTGCTAGTTTGTCAATTTATTTAGTTCATTCCTCCAACTGACAGAGAACCGGTTTAATATGAGCTTCTCTTTCATCTTCTTTGTTTTTCAAAGATTCTCTGAATCCAGAGGCAAAGGATTTTCTTTTAAGACCCAGGTCACAAAATGTGAGAAATACAAACCACTAACAATCTGATCACTTCTTCTGCTCGGCACTTAAAAAAAGATTTCTCTTTTTTTAAAAAAAGACAGTCCTGTATTAATTAAACTTGGTAATTATTATGACATGATGACTTTTTCTCTTATCCAAGTGTTGAAAATCCATTCCTAATTCTTATATAACATGTCCTTGATTTATCAAATGTCCTTCCTCTGAGGCCAAATCTTTGCAATACAAATCCTACTTAAGAAATGGTAATGTCTTATCACTTGGCTTTTTTGGTGAATTAATATATACAGACTAAGACTTATTTGACTTAACAAGTACATTCAAGTTATTTCTTAAAGTTATTAACATTAGCGTCTTTGCTTGCAAACTGCGAAATTCCACTTAGCTAAGATTGCCTCAAACATTACTGTTTTGTGTCACTATTACAAAAGTCCACTAACAAGTTTCCAACTAAGAGTTGGCAATCAAAAATTTGAGCAAGTCAACTGTGAAATTAGATCACAATCAAGTGGAACACATCACTTTCTTTTTCGAAGAGTATCAAAAGATAGCAAATGATTGTGAACAGGTGATAATGCTAATAATGAATTGCCTCGTATCACGCACAGAATGCTGACACACAAATCCATTTCGACTTGACATGCTTTCTCTTAATATATGTTAGTGTCGGAAAGAATGAACACAGTAAAGAACACAGAATAACGTTAAATCTTGTATTTTACTTAAAGCCTGCTCTGAACACAACCCTCAACCATCCCAAAGTTCAGTAAAAAGAATGATCACAGCAAATAATAAGCAATCACTTGGTTAAAAAACTACAACAAAGAAGTCAAAACAAAACAAAACAAAACAAAAAAGCCAGCGCAAAAGTTTCCTGAAGAAAACAATTTGTACAATTTGTAGAATTTTTCAAGTTCTACAAATTGACCTGTCTTCCATCTTTGAAACCCTCCGACTGAATAGAACAAGATCAATTTGTTAATGCTTTTTTCAACAAATGAACCTTCTGCCAGATCTATTTCTAACTTTAATGTAAAAGGGTTGCCCGTTTTTGCAGAAGCAGATATTCTTGCTTGCTTCTAGAATAGTTTAACGAGGATGTTTTAAAGGGAGCTTTGTACATTTCATGAAATTGGCCGAATCCAAGGAAGTGGAGAGTTATGGTTCCAAAGAGCGGACTTATGAAATGTCGTCCCTACACCTCTTTCCCTATTCTCATCCCCCACCACACGAAAGAATGTTTTTCATTCTCATCACCCCACCAGTATTCCAAGTAAGCGAAAACTTTGTTTTATAAAACGTTTACAAGGAGCGAATCAAGCTGGGTAGAGGATGAATGAGAAATCAGATCACTGACAGACTCGGGACCACCTACCCGATTTGACTTAAAGGACTCAAGTCCCAGTGAGTAAAGGCCCGAAGTCCCACACGCATAGTGGCACTTTTGGTGCCAGCACAATTTCGCCTCGCTTCGTTATTGTAAAACACTCACTCCACACATCCAAACCAGCCAAACGAAGGCTAAACACGAGCCTCAGGAAGGAGAGGGGCGCTGAGCGGGGCAGGGCGAGCGCAGGGCCCGGGGATGGTCAGTGGGAGCCAGGCCGGGCCCCGAACCGCGAGAGCGGCAGCCGGAGAGACAACGCGGTACTGGATCCGACTCACCTGCCCATTCACCGAGCCCGGGTCCGACCCCGGTCTCGTGACTCACACCCCAGACCCGAAAGGCCGTGAAGACAGAATAGGTGATGCGTAGGGCCAGATAGGCCACGGTGCCAGCGCCCACCCAGTACAGGAAGCCGGCAGCCGGGGCAGTGTTCTCCATGGTTCTCGACTAGGCCTCACTACCTCCGTGAATGAAAAAAAAACGAATGAATGAATCCAGGAGGGGCGCCGGCCGTGACGACGAGGACGACACTAATAGGCGCTGCTCCTACACCGCTGTGGCACTAATCCCGCCCACAGCGCCATTTCCGTGCTGCCATTGGTGGTCTACCCTACCCTCTGTGGGTAACCTGTCAGCCATTGGCTGACTCCTGAACAGAACCCAGTGCCCACTCCTATCATTTCCCCTGCCCTGCCTACCGCCCCTCCACGCGTTGCAGACCGTTCTAAAGTGGCAGATCGTTCACCTGCCAATCAAGCTTCAGCCCCGCCCAATCACGTCCCTACGCCCGCCAGGATTCGGTCAGTGGGCGGTGCGTCTCACACCACCAAACCTCCCACATCTCTCATTGGCTGTACCGATCCTCGCGACTGCAGAAATCTGCGCTCCGATTGGTCCCTAGAACTGAGCCGGCTTTAAAGAGAGAGTGGGATTGGAGAAGCCCCTGTGAATGGGACGATTGTAGTAAAGTGAGCGCGGAGCCTTTCCACGGTTTTATTTTCACCACTTGATTGAGCACTTGCCTGTGGTTGTTCAGTGTGCTGTTATTGTTCCCATAAGGTTATCTAGACATATGGCTGCAGTCTCCTATTTTTATTCCTGCCCTATAGCCCGCAATCGTTCAGATACACTCCCTTATTGCGGACCTTCTAATCCCAGGCCTCCTTTTGGCTCTGAGCATTAAACAACGCAGCGTTCCTGATATTTCCCACATCAAACAACTCGATGGAGTAAAATTACTATAATACACAATGGAATAAGAACGGTAATATGAATGAAAACATGTATAGGGACACAGCACACTGAGCAATTACTTCTGGGAAGGGAGTCCTTGTTTAACTGGGCCTGAAAGAATGATAAAACGACACACCAAAACCACTGATCTCGATTCTGACTCCTAACGACCCTAAAGGACAGAATAGAACTGCCCCTAGGTTATCCAAGGACTGTAAGTCTTTACCAAGAGCAGATAACCTCAACTTTCTCCCTCTGAGCTGCTGGTGAGCTCAACCTTTTAGTAAGCAGCCCAACGCTTAACCCACTGTGCCACCAGAGATCCCTGAATAATAGCGATTTTTATTTTACTTTTTTATTTAAAGAAATATATCATTTCTTTCCTTTTTTTTTTTGGTGGGAAAAGAGGATGGAGTTTCCAGGACACACAAAAATATGCAGTCCACCCCAGTGAATGCATGGGAACTACCTCAGAGAAGTTCCAAAAGAGTAAAAAGCACAGGGCAATGTTAAGAAATTGTATTTCGCAAGAAATTGCTTCACACTTATTCTCTCATCTTTCCTCCAAAAATGTGTTGTTTCTTTACTGGCATTGATTCAGGTTCACATAAGGTTCCTAAAACTTAACCTTAGCCAGTAGGACCTACTGACTTAAGACTTGTAAGTTTTTGTATGGACGGAATCTAAGGGCAGCAATTCTAAAGGATAATAGATCAACATCTTAAAGTCATAATTATATAAGACACCTGGTGGTTGTGTACAATAGAGTTGGTTTGGACTCATAGTAACCCTATGTAGGGTTTCTGAGGCTGTAAATCATTGCAGGAGTAGAAAGCCTCATCTTTCTCCTGTGGAACAGCACGTAGTTTGGAACTGCTGACCTTGAGGCTAGCAGCCCAACTAGTAAACACTACACCACCAGAGCTCTTTATAAGAAACCTGTTGTTGTTGTTGTTATGTTCTGTGGAGTCGGTTCCGACTCATAGAGACCCTGTACAGGGTTTCCGAGGCTGTAAATCTTTATGAGAGCAGAAAGCCTCATCTTTCTCCCGCCAAACAGCTGGTGGTTTCAAACTGTTGACCCTGAGGTTAGCAGCGCAATTCGTAACTATGCTACCAGAGCTCCTTTATGAGAAACCTACTCCTCACTTATCAACTCCCTCCCTATCTAACATTTTGCTATTTGAGTATCTTTTATCCAACTGTTCTGTATATTAACGACCTAAGTCTGGCAGTAACAGATACCAAAGGTTGAAGTATGGGGTGAGAGAGACGCTAGTTATGATGGGGTAACTTGGCTGGGGCATAATTCTCTGTGGTTTGGAAGTTATGTAACAATATGTTTTAGCAGTTATGTAATGATATGATTTGGCAGTTATATAATGACACATTTTGTTCGTAACCTAACAACCTGATCTTTGGACTTTAACCATGTCAATAAGTGAGGAAGAGTTGTTGTTAAGTGTCGGGGAGACATTGGCTCTAACTCATAGCAACCCTGTGTAGGGTCAGAGGCTACATGGCCCTGGAAATCCTATGGCAGCTCCACTCTGTGCTATAGCGTTGCTATGAATCAGAATAGACTCAAAGGCAATGGGTTTTTTGTTTTGCTTTATTATCTTAGAATACACTTTATGAACATTGCCAACTCTAGTGCGTGCAAGACCTTACACTGATGAGTCACTTCTAATCAGCAATATTCTGTGCTAAAATTTAACATATAGGGCAAGAATTGGCAGGAACTGGTAGAGCCATACTAACCAAACATGTGAAATCATTAGTAACTCTCCCAAGAGGAATCAATATCAGTACTATAATATTTTAGACTTTGGTGTCAGATGACCAGATCCTAATTCCATCCCTTATTAGCTGTAGTGAGGAGCTCAGTCAACAACAACACGGAATACTGGGTCAGGAGGACTCATGAGTTGGTGTTGGAACTCTGTAACAAATATAAAGGTATGTTTGGAAGTTCAGAGGGTTTATAGCTGGGGAATTTGCAGGAGAATCCAGAAATCCATTATTTTCTGGATCAAGACACTCAGCTGTTCCAGGAGCCGCCATCATGGGAGAGCTTATCTTGATTGTACCAGGATTGAGAGGATTAGGAGAGAACATCTTGATTGTATCTTGATTATATCAGGATTATGTCAAGATTGACATCGAAATTTAAAGAGACAGTATAGACATAAAACCAAACGGCTACCACTCATCTGTCTGTCGTGCTGTGGTGGTTTGAGTTGCTGTGATTCTGAGGGCTATGCCACCGGTG
>NW_006408593.1:8535585-8541199 GCF_000296735.1 Chrysochloris asiatica | reverse complement strand
AATGAGATGGATTGGCACATTGGCAGCAGCCATGGGCTCAAGTGTAACAATTCTTGTGAGGTTGGCACAGGATCAGGCAGTGTTTCATTCTGTTGTGCACTAACAACAATAAACACAACAACATTCATTTTGAGTTCTTTTTTCCTTCCCTTTATTCTATCTGTATATATGTGAGATACATACAAAATACATAATACATGAAAAATCTAAGTTGGTTATAAAATACAATGTAATGAATAACTATAAACTCACCACCGAACCCAAGAACAAAAAAACCAAAACAAAACTTTCTATCATCCTCCAGAGGTTGTTACATTTCTAAATGCTGTGTATCATTCAGCTGCTTTATACTTTTATCACAAATAGCTATGAAATAACAATGCATTTACTTTTGCTTGTGTTTGAGCTCTATATAAACAAGGGCATAATGTAGTAGTTACTGGCGCATCTAGACACGAGTTTCCCCCTATGCCAAGAGCTGCTTGCTGAGGGGTAGCAGTTGTTTCCCTCTATAGGAACTGTTCTTGGCCAACAAGAGATGCCTTGCTCCCTTCCCAGGGGCAGCCTACAACTAATGACAGGCCAAAGTGGGGCTACAAGAGCTTGGCCCCCACACCTAAATTCTGGACATCTTTGAATAGCCATCCCAGTTCCAGAGCTTAATGTGAGATGAGTTGAATGAAACCTCTAGTGACTCATGGTTCAACTTCTCTTTCGACTTCATCCTGCTGCCTTTACAGATGTTTTCCTCCTGTGGTTATTAGTACCATCGAGCGGGTTATGACTCATAGCAACCTGTTTAGGGTTTCCAAGAAGTGGCTGGGGGGTTTGAGCTGCCGAACTTGAGCTTAGCTGTCCAGTGCTTGTCCTCTAACACCACAACAGGATTCCATAGTATTTCCTAATAAATACCTTGCACACATATCTAAGTCTCTGAGTCTGTTTCTTGGGGAACTTGACCTAAGACACCTTCTTATGCAGTCTTATGGTTTGTGTTGTTTTTTTTTTTTTAATTTAATATCATGTTTCTAAGAATCATTCACATTGCTCGCTATGGCTTTGGTACTCCAGTTCTTTTTTATTCAATACTGAGAGCATTATGTCACCTCAGCATAAAGAAAACAAACGTACTCAAACTCAAACTGGGTCAGTGCCTTCAGTACAGCTTAAACTTCTTCCTTCAGCGCCTTTGGTTCTTAATCATATGATACCTCTTGAAATGGTTGAACAGAGGTTGACCATCCAACATTGCCTTTTTGTACAGTGACTCTGTGTATTCCTTCCATTTTCCTTTTTTTTTTTTAGAGTTTTATTGTGAATTATGTGATAGTTTACATGAGTACATGGGAGAACATTAGTTTTACATTCTTCCTATCATATATTGTTTCATTGCCATGGTTACAATCCCCTGCAAGCATTACCAATCAATGAAAGGGTACATTCTACAAGCCTGCTCCCTCCCCCCGCCCCCCATGGTCATCAGCACACAGGCCCTCTCCCTCCCTGGGTCCGGGAGTCCCCAGCTGCTTCATCTCTCCACATCATCATCTCTGCCTCCATCTCAGCACAAACTTTTTGAAGCCCCTTCGTATTGAACAGTATTTGGTTGTGATGCATAGTGTTTTTTGTTTCAAATGTTTTATTGTGAAATACGTGATAGTTTACATAGGAGAACATTAGCTTTACACTCATACTATCATATATCGTTTCATTGCCATGGTTAATGCATGTCACCCAAACAAAGGGTATACCCTACAAGCCTGCCCCCCCCCGCCCCCGATCGTCAGCACACAGCCCCTCTCCCTCTCTGGGTCTAGAGTTCCCAGCTGCTCCATCTCTCCACATCATCATCTCTGCCTCCATCTCTGGCGTCACTGCTTCTCTGGGTAGGGTCCTGCTCTTGGCTCTTCTCCCTTCATGGTTCCAGGGACCTCCGCTCCTAGCCTGCAAAGTTAATCTCTCTCCTCCTTGCCACAAAATGTCTACTTTTACATTTACAACCTTCACAATCAGTCCTGGTAACAATTATTCACCCTTGTACCACAAGAGACCTATCCCCATCTCCTTTCATCAGTCTGCCTAGACAGATTGGATACTACTCAGTGGAGATTCTACCTTCCTCCACACCCTCTGGATCTAGATTCCCTCTTGAAAGCTTGTAAGCCAGTCACTTCTTGCCTTTGTAGCCCCCCCGCCCCCCATTTTGGATAGCCAATGTCTAAGTTGCCCATCCCTGTCCACTCTGTGTATGGAGGGGGTGGGAATGACCCTTGCTATAAAGAATTGTTCCCTCTTTTGAGTTGCTGCATCCATAGGTGTAGGTCAAGTTCATCAAATTGTATCAGATTATTCTTTTTTCCCTCTTCTTTCTTCTTCTAGTTGAGCTCTGATCATCCAGCGAGTGAAGCCAGGTCAAGAGGGTATTATCTGCGTTCCATTTTCTTTTGAAGCTTTCTGCATCATTCAATATTTTTTCCCATTGTTGTTGTTGTTAAGGGTTGTTGATTCAGTTCTGACTCATAGTGACCCTATACAGGGTTTTCAAGGAGTAGCTGGTGGGTTTGAACTGCTGACCTTGCACTTAGCAGTCCAGTGCTTATCCTACTGCACCACACCAAAACAATCAATGCTTGAATTTTTTTCTTCAGCTTAAGAAATGCTGAGCATGTTCTTCCCTTCCGGTTTTCTAACTCCAGGTTTTTGCACATTTCATAATAGTTTACTTTGTCTCCTCAAGCTGTCCTTTGAAATTTTCTGTTCAGCACTTTTACTTTATCCTTTCTTCCATTTGCTTTAGCTTCTCTACATTGGGGTACAGAGTCTCCTTTGACATTCATTTTGTCCTTTTCTTTCTCTCTTCTCTTTTAAATGAGTTTTTGCTTTCTTCCTGTATGATGTTCTTGATGTCATGCCATAACTCTTCTGATCTTTAAGTCATTAGTGTCTAATGCATCAAAACTTTAAATTCAGGTGGGATATATTCAAAGTCACATTTTGGCTCTCATGGACTTGTTTTCATTTTCTTCACTTTCAGCCTGAACTTACATATGAGCAATTGATGGTATGTTTTACAATCTGGCCCAGCCTTGATTTAGCTGATGATAATGAGCTTTTTTGACCACCTTTTCCCACAGAAGTAGTCAATTTGATTCCTGTGTATTCCATCTGGTGAAGTCCAGGTGTAAAATCACCTTTTATGCTGTTTTTTAAAAAAAGGATTTGCAATGAATAAGTCTTTGATCTTGCAAAATTCTATCATGAAAAATCCAGCATCATTTCTATCATTAAAGCCATATTTTCTAACTTCCGATCCTTCCTCTTTGTGTTCAACCTTTACAATCCAATCACTAGTTAATTATCAACGCATCTTGATTGCATGTTTGATCAATTTTAGACTGGAGAGGTTGGTTGAATTCTTCAATTTCATCATCACTAGCCTTTGTGGTCCATGTGTAAATTTTCATAATAGTGGTACTAACTGGTCCTCCTTGTAGGTGTTTAGATATTATTACCCTGTACTTCAAGACAGAGCTTGAAATGTCCTGTTTATAAATGCAACACCATTCTTCTTGAATTTGTCATTCCCGGCATAGTAAACTATGTGGTTGTCTGATTCAAAATGGTCACTATCCATCCTTTTCACCCTAGGACAGACTCCTGGTGTGGCATTGTAGGATCATCACTGTGCTGCGAACCACAACATCAGCAGTTCAGAGTTGATCCTAGGAACCCTATACAGGGGCTCTATGAGTTGGAACAGACTTGACAGTACTTAAAAACAACAATGCCTAGGATATCAACAGTTACGCATTCTACTTCATTTTTGACAGCTTCCAAATTTCCCAGATTCATATATTGTACATTCCATGTTCTGATTATTAATGGAAGTTTGTGGTTGTTTCTCCTTGTTTTGAGTTGTGCCCTATCAGCAAAGGATAGTACTGAAACCTTTACTCCAGTCATGTTATTATGGTCACACCTACTCTGAGGAGGCAGATGTTCCCCAGTCATATTTTGAGTGCCTTCCAATGGGGCTCATTTTCCGGCACTATATCTGACAAATTTTTAATGCTACTTATAATATTTTCATTTCCCGGTACTATATCTGGCAATGTTCCACTACTATTCCTAAGGCTTTTAGTGGCTAACCATTCAGAAGCAGTCCACCTAGTCTGCCTTAGTCTTCTTCCTAGTCTGCCTTAGTCTGAAAGCTCCACTGAAACCTGTCTATTATGAGGGACCCTGTGGGTATTTAAAATACCAGTAGCATAGCTTCCAGCGTCGTAGCAACATGCAAGCTACCACAGTATGACAAATTGACAGACACTTGGTGGAGGCAAAATAATACCTCCCCCAAAGATGCCCACGCCCTAACTGCCAGAACCTATGAATGTTACTGACCCATGCCATGGTATTTTCAATAGCCTCATAAACATGTGAAAGTTGGACAGTGAATAAGGAAGATTGCGGAAGAATTGATGCATTTAGTTATAGTGTTGGAGTACCATGGACTGCCAGAAGAACAAACAAATCTCTGTTGTAAGATGTACAGCCACAATTCTCCTTAGAAGCCAGATGGCAAGACTTTGTCTCTCATACTTTGGACAGATTATCAGGAGGGACCAGTCCCTGGAAAATGACATCAGTCTTGATAAAGTGAAGGTTCAGTGAAAAAGAGGAAGGTCCCCAAAGAGATGGATTAGCGCAGAGGCAGTAGCAATAGGCTCAAGCATCACTATGATTGTGAAGGTGGCACAGGATTGGGGAGTGTTTCGTTTTGTTGTTCAGAGGGTCGCTATCAATTGGAACTGACTTGATGGCACCTAACAATAATGAATGTTACTGCTTGGTACAGTGGAATGTCAGTGATAAGAGGACAGCTCCCAACAAGATGGACTGATACCGTAACTGTAGCAATAAGACTCAAGCGTAACAATTGTGAGGATGATACAGGAGTAGTCAGTGTTTTGCTCTGTTGTGTACAGGGTTGCTATGAGCTGGAATCAACTCAATGGCACCTAGCAACAACATGAACGTTAGCTTCTATAGCAACATATTGTAATGATGTGATTGAATTAATATTTTGATATGAGATTACCCAGCCTAATCACATAGGTCCTTAAATTGGAACACTTTTCCTGGCTGTTCAGGGAGAAAGATGTGACTATGGAAAAATGGTTAGAGAGATGCAGCACAGTTGGCTTTAAAGATGGACACAGAGGCCACAAGCCAAGGAAAGTAGGTAGCCTATGTTGTTGTTGTTGTTATTGTTGTCAGGTGCCATCGAGTCGGAACCAACTCATAGCGACCCCATGCACAAAGAATGAAACAATGTCCAATCCTGGGCCAACCTCACTACTGTTGGCACATTTGAGTCCATCAATACTGCCACCTGGCCAATCCATCTCGTTGGGGGTCTTCCTTTTTCTCTGACCCTCCATCTTACCAAGCATGATATCTGTCTCCAGCGACTGTTCCCTCCTGACAATATGTCAAAAGTATGAGAGACAAAGTTTAGCCATCCTGGCCTCCAAGGAGCACTCTGGCTGCACTTCTTCCAAAACAGATCTATTGGTGCTTTTGGCAGCTCATGGCACTTTTAGTATTCTCCTCC
>NW_006408593.1:8522833-8533055 GCF_000296735.1 Chrysochloris asiatica | reverse complement strand
TCACTCTTTCTTCCTAGTCTGTCTTTTTCTGGAAGCTCATCTGAAACCTGTCCACCATGGGTGACCCTGCTGGTTATTTAAAATACCGGTGGCATAGCCCTCAGAATCAGAGCAACTCAATCCATCACAGCACGACAGATGAGTGGTGACTATTTGGTTTTATGTTGAAACTGTCACTTTAAATTTCGATATCAATCCTGATACAATCAAGATACAATCAAGAAGTTTACTTCCAAGATGGCAGCTCTGGAAACAGCTGCACGTCCCTAACTAGAAAATAATGGATTGGATTCTCACACTCTCTCTGTAGGATTCTCCTGCAAATTCCCCCAGCTGTAAGCCCTCCAATCATCCAAACATACCTTTATATGTGTTTCAGAGTTCCAACTATGGATTGTTAAAATTATTTAACAAGAAAAAAGCCACAGCTTTACAGTCACAACTAGCCCATTTTATTTACTGGCTACAATTTTTAAAAAGTGTGTTGAAACAGTACAAATAAAACTAAAAGCACAATTACTTGGCTACACTTCATTATGCAAAGTTCTCCAGCCTGGCTGGTCTACCAACTTCATTGTTAGCGCTTCCTCAAGAGTAGTCAAGTCTTAGGAAAATTGCCTCTTGTTATGCAATTCATAGGTGACATTTAAAATTCCAAAAACCAGTTATGCTTCTGTGAAATAGGTGTAGTAAGTGAACTATGTTCACATTACTTATGCAGGGTATCCGGACAACTTTCCTAGCTTCAGTCTCTATGAAACAAGATGAAGAATGGAGAATGAACAGCTCCTCATTCCAAACACCCAGGAATTGAGGAAATCACATGTATTAAGTCCTGACGTGGCACTGTCGGTTATTGCGTTGGACTAAAAAGTTGATTTGAACTGCTGGGTCGGCAGTTCAAGCTCACCAGCCACTCCTTGGAAACCCTACGCAGGGTTCCTACAGGTCAGAACCAACTTGATAGCACTCAACAACAACATTTCTAAAGTTAGAGCAGGAAAGAAGAAACAGTACCAAACTCGAACGTAGGGAGAATGTGGATAAGAAAGGGAATCATAGGAGGTAAAGATAGAGGGTGTCCTGGAAAACTATTGACTAAATGCACACTTGAACATACATCCCAGCCAACACAGACAGCATTTTCATTGTTTCCAAAAGTTTCTTCATACCTCTTTATAATCAATCCCGTTTCTGTTCCCATCACGACTGAAATTACATACTGTCACTCTAGTTTTTGCCTTCTCTCGGGTATCATATAGACTCATCATATAGTGTCTTATGTCCAGCTTCTTTCACTTAGCATAATGCTTTTGAGATTAACCCATGTTGTGTGTTATTAACAGTTTGTTCCTCTTGATTGCTTAGTAGAACCACAAGGTCGGTTTAAACCACAAGGTTGGCTGTTCAAACTCACTAAGTGCTTCCTGGAAACCCTATACAGGATCGCTATGAGTCAATCAACTCAACTACACTTAACAACAACAAAAACAACTCCTCACGTATCCACTATCTCATTACCTGACATTTTGAATTTATGACAATAGCAAAAAAATGTACTGTCCAACTACTTCAAACAGTAAGGACATACACCAGCAGTAAGGAACACTGAAGTGAGAGGAAAGAGTACAATGCTGCCTGTGATGGTTATGTGCGATCTTGGCTGGTCCATGATTCTTAGTGTTTGGGCAGTTATGTAATGTTGTATGAGGGGGCTTCAAAATGTTGAAAGATGAAAAGAGCATGAAAATTTTCCCACAATTTTTTTTTTTTTTTAATTATGAATTTAGTGAAGGTTTGAAACAAGATCATCCCTTTTGCATTCAACAAACCATACACTTTGTTTTACCTTAATGATTACAATCCCCTTCATGCAACAACAATTATTCCACTTCTTCTCTGTGGTTCCCATTTCTATTCTATCCCTCTTTCTAGTCCTTCTCAACTTTGTCCTTAGGTAAATGTTGCCCTTTTGAATGACTAACCATTCCATGATGAGCATACCTTACTAGTTCTGTTGTCCTCCCTATACACTTACCGACTGTTAGGCTGAAAATTGGATCACAAGGGTGAGTTCCAATCCAGATGTGAGGATCATAGTCTTGAGTTTTTCCAGTATCTTCCTGATTATTAACCTGGTCTTTTTTTTTTTTTCCCTTTATAATTTTTAGTTTTGTTCCACATTTTTTCCCATGCTATACAGGGCCTTCTAATGTGACTCCTTTCAGAGCAGTTGGTAGTGGTGGACATCTAGTTCTTCTGGTCTGAGAATCATGGTGACTGGTATTTAACTGTTCCATTGGTCAATTGGACTAGATGGTTCCAAGACTTCAATTTTCATCACTCTTCTTTATTCCACACATAGAGAGCCAATAGCTGCACCTTCGATTGTCACTCACAATCTTTTAAGATCCAAGTTACTTCTCACCAAAGTAGGATGAAGAACATTGTCTTTGTGGACTCTTATGTCAATTGACCATGGTGTCTTCTTAGGCTATGATGCAGTCTCCCCAGACCCAGTAACTCATTGCCTTAAGATATCTGATAATATCTAAGAAGTTTTCATCATTTTGCCTCCTGTATGCTCCATCATGGAGTTCTGGTGTGGCACTATAGACTAAAGGACTGGACTACAGGGTCACTTTGAACCACAAGGTTGGCAGGACGGACATAACAGCACTTAACAACACGCTCCACCATATTCATAGGTGCGTTTGCATCAAAGAAAACTACCCATGTACAAATAAATATCGTCTGTCAAACCCTTACACATTTATGGATATATTCCCACTCTCCCTCCCATACTCATTAAGCCTGTGTATCTGTCCATGTATCTACCTTCAGAACCCTGTTTTCCAGGGTTGTGTCCACAACACTGTTTACCTCTATCTCCTTTAACCTTTGCATACCTCTGTGTCTTCACTTGTCTTCATCATTCTTCTGCCAGCCTCCCTCTTCTTGAATATTGCCCTCCCCATCACATAAGCTAACATGCGTCTGCCCTCTAGCAAGTGAATTACTCTCCCTTCCTACCCATCCCTGGTAACCAAGAACATTTCTTTTAGCATGAAAACCTTTCTTAGGTCTTTACAATAGCTGTTGTTGTTAGGTGCCCTTGAATTGGTACTGACTCAAAGCAACCTTAGGCACAACAGAATGTAACACTGCCTGGTCCTGCTCCAACCTCACAATCATTTCTATGCTTGAGCCAATGGTTGCTGCCACTATGCCAATTCATCTCATTGGAGTTCTTCCTCTTTTTCACTGACCATCCACTTTACCAAGCATTACTGCTCTAGGGACTGTTCCTTCTGATAATATGTCACATGTATGAGAGACAAAGTCTGGCCACTGTGGCTTCTAAGGAGCATTTTAGCTGTATGTCTTCTAACACAGATTGGTTTGTTCATTTGGCAGTCCATGGTACTTTTAATATTCTCCTCTAACACCATACCTCAAATGTATCAATTCCATAATTGTCTCCTTTATTCATTGTCCAACTTTCACATGCATATAAGGTTATTGAAAATAATATGGCTTGGGTCAGGTGCACCTTAGTCCTCAAACTGACATATTTGCTCCTGAAAACTTTAAAGAGGTCCTGTGCAACAGATTTGCCTAATGCAAGATGTCATCTGATTTCTTGACTGCTGCTTCGATGACTGTTGATGGTTGATCCAAGCAATATAATGTCTTTGACAGCTTCAATCTTTTCTTCATTTATCTTGATGTTATTTATTGGTCTAGTGGTAAGGACTTTTGTTTTCTTTACATTGAGGCACTAGCCATATTGAAGGCTATGGTCTCTGATATTCATCAGTAAGTATTTTAAGTTCTCTCTGTTTTCAGCAAGTAAGGTACCATCATCTGCATATCAAAGGCTGTAATGAGTCCAGCTCATATGCCATGTTTTTCTTCATATAATCCAGCTTCTCGAATTATTTGCTCAGCATACAGATTGAATAAATATGGTAAAGGAATACAACTCTGGTACACATATTTCCTAATTTTAAACCACTCAGTGTTCCCTTGTTCTGTTCAATGTACAGAACAGTTGTTGGTCTACATACAGGTTCCTCATGAGAACAATTAAGTGTTCCGGAATACTTATTCTCCACAATGTTGTCCATAGATTGCCATGATCCATACAATCGAAAGCCTTTGTGTAGTCAATAAGACACAGATAAATATCTTTCTGGCATTCTTTGATTTCAGTCAAGATCCGACATCAGCAATTATATTCCTCATTTCATGTCCTTGTCTGAAACAGGATTGAACTTCTGGTAGTTCCCTGTCAATGTACTGTTGCAGTTGTTTGTTTTTTTTTAATTATCTTGAGCAAAATGTTACTTGCATTTAGTATTAATGATATTGTCCGATGATTTCTGCATTCATTTGGTGAACTCTCTTTGGTTTGGGCACAAAAATGGATCTCTTCCAGTCAGTTGGCCAGGTATCTGTCTTCCACATTTCTTAACATAGATTAGTGAGTGCCTCCAATGTTGCATCAGTTTGTTGAAGTATTTTAATTTGTATTCCATCAGTCCTGGAGCCTTGTTCTTAGTTAATGCCTTCAGTACACCTTGGACTTCTTCCTTCAATATCATTGGCACTTGATCATGTACTACCTCTTGAAATGGTTGAACAAAGATCATTTCCTTTTGGTACGTTAATTGTGTATATTGCATCTTCTTTTGATACTTTCTGCATCACTCAATATTTTGCCCATGTTGTTGTTGTTAGGTGCCAGCAAGTCAGTATCGATTCATAGCGACCCTATGCACAACAGCATGAAACACTGCCCAATCCTGGGCCAACCTCACAATTGTTGCCACGCTTGAGCCCATTGATGCTGCCACTTGGCCAATCCATCTCATTGGGGGTCTTCCTCTTTTTCTCTGACCCTACACCTTACCAAATATGATATCCTTCTCCAGCGACTGGACTCTCCTGACAATGTCCAAAGTATGAGAGATCAAGTTTGGCCGTTCTGGCCTCCAAGGAGCACTCTGGCTGCACCTCTTCCAACACAGATCTGTTGGTTCTTTTGGCAGCCCATGGTACTTTCAATATTCTCCTCCAACACCGTAACTCAAAAGGATAAATTCTTCTGTGGTCTTCCTTATTCACTGTCCAACTTTCGCATGCCTATGAGGTTATTGAAAATACCATGGCTTGGGTCAGGTGCACCTTAGTCCTCAAGCTGACATCTTTGCTCTTCAACACTTTAAAAAGGTCTTGTGCAACAGATTTGCCTAATGCAATACGTCTCTTGATTCTTGACCACGGCTTCCATGAGTGTTGACAGTTGATCCAAGAAAAATGAAGTGCTTGACAACTTCAATCTTTTCTCCATGGATAAGAATGTTGTTTACTGGCCCAGTGGTGAGGATTTTTATTTTCTTTACATTGAGATTCAATCCATAACAAAGGTTGTCATCTTTGATCTTCATCAGTAAGTAGGAGTGATGAATTACTTCCGAATTATTTAGTCACTGAAAACCTTATGAATTTTGCCCATAGAATCACTCAATACTGACAGTTGAGGTTTGATTTTTTTCCCCCAGTTCCTTCAGCATGAGAAATGCTGAGCTTATTCTTCCCTTTTGGTTTTCTAACTTCTGATCTTTGCATGTTTCATTGTAATATTTGACTTTGTCTTCTCAATCTGCCTTTGAAGTTTTCTATTCGGCTCTTTTATCTCATTTTTTCCATTTGCTTTAGCATCTCTATGCTGGAGAACAAGTTTCAGATTCTCTTTTGACATCCATTTTGGTCTTTTTCCTCTTTCTTGTCTTCTTAATGACATTTTCTTTCTTATGGTATACTGTTCTTAATGTCATCCCCCAACTCTTCTGGTCTTTGGTCTTTAGCATCTAATTCATCAACTCCATTCTTCAAATGATCTCTACATTCAGGTGGTGTAGGATTTAAGGGAAGTGTGTGAAGCCCATCCAGTGGTAGCTCTCTAAGCCAAGGAAGACTTTGGAGAGACCTACAAGAAAGACCTTGCTAGCCATCGGCAATGGGCCAAGACCACATGGGCCTGTATAGTAGAAAAACTAGTTAAGAAAATTACTCTGAAGTATGTGACTATTGTAGTACGTAGCTCTTGATCCATATCTTTATAATTATCCTGGAAATTGTGACCCCTACCTACTAATCTTCACACATACTGATTTCCAACATTTTATTTTCACTGAATGATATCAATAGTATTGTGATCTAGCAAAGGTCTTGTGAATCATTTAACTAAAGATGTATGATTTGCCCTCTCCCTCATACCTAAGAAATATGTATTTAAACTGAATCTGTAAGACATTAAAGCATTCTCGACTGACCATCTTGAGTCTCCTGTCACTTAATCCTCAGTCCACCTGCACGGTTCGTGCAGGGCTGGCCCCTGCAAGGTGGGATATATTCAAGATCATATTTTGGCTCTCATGGACTTTAAATTCTTCAGCTTCAGTCTGAACTAGCATATGAGCAATGCTGGTATGTTTCACTCTGCCCCTGACCTTGTCTTGGCTACTGATATGAAGCTTTCCCACTGTCTCTCTCCAAAGATGTGAATTTCTCTGTATTCCATCTGATGAGGTCTATGTGTATAGTCATCTTTTATGCTATTCAAAGGTTATTTGCAATGAACAAGTCATTGGTCTTGCAAAACTCTATCATGCGATCTCCAGCATTGTTTCTATCATCAAGGCCATTTCCCAACGAAGGACCCTTAATATCACAAATACTGATGATCTAGCTCCCAGCATCACAGCAACACATAAACCACCGTAGCAGCACAAACTGAAAGATGAGTGGTAAGAGAATGAAACAACGTTGAGAGAATGAAAGGATATCTAAACTTTATTTAGATCTTCTCTAATTCTCTCAGAAATGTTCTGTAGTTTGTGCACAGGTCTTGTATATTATATTAAATGTTCCCTAAGTACTTCATGTTTATTGTGCTTCTTCACATGTTGTTGTTGTTTTTTTTTTTAACCTCAATTTATAGTTGCTTATTATTTGGGCATGAACATTTTTAAGACTCTTGGCAAATATGGTCAGACTGTCCTATAAAGGTCATGTCATTAACATACCCCACAAATAGGAAAATACCTATTGGCCACACTTGCTTAAATACTTACCTCATTTGAAAAATTGTTTTTCCCAACAGTGGCATTTAAAAAAACCATACTACTTTCAATTAACTTTCTTCAGTTTGGGAGAATTATACTTATACCTGGGGGAAGAAGTATCGCTATACTTCACATGCAAAAAGTAGTCATAGGCCTCAGTTTACAGCACATCATCACTGGCCTTAGAGTTTCCTTTACTTCCTGGCCCATTCTTATTCTTTTACCACTGCAGGCCTTTTGTTTTTGTCTTTTGATAACCATTTCAATGTAATTGACACATATTCTTTTTTTAAAAGTTTTTATTGTGAATTGATTTAAAGTTTACAGGGCAAGTCATCAATCAATTATATACTTTTTTTATTACATTCAACAATCATATACTTTTTTTCATTACAATGATTTTAATCTCCTCCATGTGCCATCAATTAATAGTATTTCTATTCATTTTAGCTTTTTTTTAAAAAAAACACTCATGCAAATATAGCAAATCTGCCTCCTGGCTGCCAGCTCTGTCTCTCTCTTCCCATGAATCTAGAGTCCTCAGCTTCTCCCTCTGTCCATGTCCCTATCTCTGCCTCCATCTGGTGTCCCTGCTTCTCTGGATAAAGTCCCGCATTCTGCTTGTGCTCCTCTCCCTTGATGGTCTTTTAGGGTCCTCTGTTTCTGGAGACACATATCCTTTTGAACATTTTCTTGTAAATCGTATTTTGTGTGTCCATGTTTCAAAGTTACATAAATATTTTAAATGCACATAATCACAATTGTGCTATCAATTCCATTGTTTACTCTTTTTACTGACCATTTAAAAGATATATGCATGTTATAGTGGATATATGTAGCCCTTTGTACCTTATGTCACTGTTGTTAAGAGCTGTTGTTGGTTCTCACAGTAACCCTATATAGGGTTTCCAAGGAATGGCTGGTGAGTTTGAACCATGACTTTGTGGTTCAAACCAACCTTGTAGTCCAGTGCTGTATCCCACAGTGCTACACCAGGATTCCTTTTATATAATACTAAATGTATGCACCAGACACGCCTCCCCCACCAAAAAAAAGAAATCCACCACTAAGTAGATTCTGACATATAGCAACTCTCTATAGAGTGTGTATCTTTATGGGAGCAGACTGCATCTTCCTCCCATGGAGTGGCTAGTGTGTGTGAACCACTGACCATGCAGTTAGCAGCTCAATGCCTAACCCACAATGAACCCACCATTTTTCACTTTGCTCACAGCAAATAAGACTGGAGAAGAACTGATGCATTTGAATTATGGTGTTGGTGAAGGACAGTAAAAGTACCACGGACTGCCAGAACAGCAAACAAAGCTGTCTTAGAAGAACTACAGGTAGAATTCTCCTTAGAAGCAAGGGTGGTGAGACTTCATCTCCTGTACTTTAGACATGTCATCAGGAGCGACCAGTTCCTGGAAAAAGACATCATGTCTGGTAGAGGGTCAACAAAAAAGAGGAAGATTCTAAACAAGGTGGAGTGACAAAGTGGCTGCCACAATGGGCTCAAACAATTATGAGGATGTTGCAGGACTGAGCAGTGTGTCATCTGGTTGTACACGGGGTCAGTGTAAGTCAGAACTAATTCAATAGCACTCAACAACACTGTCCCAAAGACTGAGACACCCAAGTGGATCAAAGCCTCTGCACCAAAAATATGACGCATATACTCGTATTTGTTCCTTTAGAAATCTGCATGAAAGTTCTTGTGGTTATATACCCCAACAGTTGATTCATGCATGTATGTGTGCATATATATATGAGTCTTAACTAAATTCAGAAAGCTTGCTTTCCAGAACAGCTCCATCACTCACATCCCCACCAGCAGTGGATAAAGGTTCTTGTCCTTCACATCCCCACTGACACTTGGCATTATCCATCTTTCTAATTTTTATACCGAGTAGTGGTGGTGGTGGTTATGTGCCATGGAGTCGGTGCCGACTCATAGTGACCCTGTCCAGGGTTTCTGAGGATGTACATCTTTATGGGAGCAGAAAGCCTCATCTTTCTCCCATGGAACAGCTAGTAGTTTTGAACTCCTGAGTGGTTCACGGAGCGATTGATAATCACTATGCTACCAGAGCTCCTTTTATACGGAGTATAAAGTAGTCTTTTATCATTGTTTTAATCTTATTTCTTGTCACTATTAATGAGTTTGAGCATATCTTTATGTGCTGCTCTTTTGTTAGATTTCTTCTTCTAAAAACTTCCTGCTTTTAATCTTAGTCTATTTTTCCATGGGGACTTTTGATTTGTTTGAAGGACTAGGCATCCAATGTATATTCTAGATACCAGTTCCTAGTCAGATTTACACATTGCAAATCTATTTTCCACTACTGTCATCTGTCTATTATATGAACTTTTTTTCTAGTACCCAGATGTGTTCCAGTTTATCTATTGCTGAATAACAAACCACTCAAATCCATCAAGGTTTAAGACAACCATTTTATTTTGCTCACATTATAGGTCAGAAATTGGATAGGGCCTCACTGAGAGGTCCATCTGACTTATCCAGCATCCCTAGGGTGGAGGGTTCATTTCCAAAATTGTTTCTTCATGCACACACTTGGTTCTTTGATGCTCCTTGGCTTCTCCTACTGATGTCTCATCTTTCAGGACCTCTTCATAAGACTCTGGGCTGATCACAACATAACTTCATTTTTTACGTGACTTCCAAAAGGCCGGAAGCAGAAGTGATCAAGTAAGCCAGATAAAGGATATACCTGGAGCTAACCAACTCGTTGGCACTTAACAACAACACTGTATTCTACTGGCCAAGGCAATCAACAGGTCCACCCAGATTCAAAGTTAAAAAGGTAGATTCAACTCCTGATAACAGAGTGACAACGTCACACTACCGAAGCACACACTGCAAGCTAGGCAATACTGTTGTAGATATATTCACAAAACACACCCCACATTATTAACTGCCATTTTTCCTTTGGTGCATTGTCAAAACCAAATCATGGCTTTGCCCTTTTATCTTTTCCTACTGTACACATGGACCTCACCTGATGGAATACACAGAAATCAAATTGACTACCTATGTGGAAAGATAAGGTGGAACAGCTCCAAATCAT
>NW_006408593.1:8517506-8521898 GCF_000296735.1 Chrysochloris asiatica | reverse complement strand
TTTGTTGTTGTTGTTAAGTGCCGTCAAGTCGGTTCCGACCCATAGCGACCCTGTACAGGGATTCCGAGGGTGTAAATCCTTACGGGAGTAGAAAGCCTTATCTTTCTCCCGCGGAGCAGCTGGTAGTTTCGAACCGCTGACCTTAAGGTTCGCAGCCCGATTCGTAACCACTACGCTACCAGAGAGATCTGAAGAACAGATTTGATACATTAGACACTAAAGACCGAAGACCAGAAGAGTTGTAGGATGACATCAAGAACATCATACAGGAAGAAAGTAAAAAGTCACTGAGAAGACAAGAAAGAAGGAAAAGGCAAAATGGATATCAGAAGAGACACTGAAACTTGCTCTCTGGTGTAGAAATGCTAAAGCAAATGGAAAAAATGAGGAGGTCCAAGAGCCGAACAGAAAATTTCAAAAGGTCAACTTGCGAAAACAAAGTCATATATTACAATGAAATGTGCAAAGATCTGGAATCAGAAAATCAAAAGTGTAGAACATGCTCAGCATTTCTCAAACTGGGGGAACTGAAGAAAAAATTCAAGCCCTGACTTTCATTATTGAAGGATTCTATGAGGCAAATTATTGAAGAATGCTGAAAGTATCAATAGAAGATGGAAAGAATAAACAGAGTCACTGTGCCAATAGGAAATGGTAGATATTCCACCGTATCAAGAGGTAGCATATGATCAAGAGCCAATGACACTGAAGGAAGAAGTCCAAGGAACATTGAAGGAATTGGCAAAGAACAAGGCACCAAGAACTGATGGAATAAAAATTGAAATCTTTCAAGAAAGTGAGGCGGCACTGGAGGCATTCACTCATCTATGCCAAGACATTTGGAAGACAACTATCTGACCAACTGATTGGAAGAGATCCATATTTGTGCCCATTCCCAAGAGAGATTACCCTAAAGAACGCGGAAATCATCAGACAGTATCTTTGATAGCTCATGCAAGTGAAGTTTTACTTAAGGTAGTACAGAAACAGCTGCAACCATACATTGATAGAGAACTTCCAGAGGTTCAACCTGGATTCAGAAGAGAATGTGGAACAAGGGATGTCATTGATTGCTGATGTCACATGGATCTTGGCTGAAAGCAGAGAACATCAGAAAGATGCTTACCTGTGCTTTATTGAGTACACAAAGGTTTTCGATTGTATGGATCATGACAAACTTTGGACAGAATTATGAAGTATGAGTATTCTGGAACACTTAATTGTGTTCATGAGGAATCTGTACATGGACCAAGCGACAGTTGTTCGAATAAAACATGGGAACACAGAATGGTTTAAAATTAAGAAAAGGTATGCAACTAGATTGTATTCTTTCACCATACTTATCAACCTGGTCCTGGGCCATCCTCACAATTGTTTGATTATTATGCTAAGCAAATAATCCTTGTATCTGGGTTATATGAAGAAAAACATGGCATCAGGATTGGAGGAAGAATGATTAACAACCTGAGATATGCAGATGATACAACTTTGCTTGCTGAAAGTGACGAGGACTAAAATACTTATTGATGAAAATCAAAGAGCACAGTCTTTGGTATGGATTACATCTCAATATAAAGAAAACAAAAATCCTTACCACTGGACCAATAAACAGCATTATATCAATGGAGAATAGACTGAAGTTGTCAAGGACTTCATTTTTTCTTGGCTCAACCATCAACACTCATGGAAGCAGCAGTCAAGAAATCAAACGACGAGTTGCATTAGACATCTATTGCACAAGACCTTTTTAAGGTGTTGAAGAGCAAAGATGTCAGTTTGAGGACTAAGGTGCACCTGACCCATGGTATTTTCAATAACTTCATAGGCATGTGAAAGTTGGACAGTGAATAAGGAAGACCGTAGAAGAATTGATGCTTTTGAGTTATGGTGTTGGAGGAGAATACTCAAAGTGCCATGGGCTGCCAAAAGAACATATTCGTGTTGGAAGAAGTGCAGCCAGTGTGCTCCTTGGAGGCCAGGATGGCCAAACTTCGTCTCTCATATTTTGGACATATTGTCAGAAGGGATCAATTGCTGAAGAAGGATATCATGTTTGGTAAGGTGGAGGGTCAGAGAAAAAGAGGAAGACCCCAGTGAGATGTATTGGCAAAGTGGCAGCATCAATGGGCTCAAGCATGGCAACAATTGTGAGGATGTCCCAGGACTAGGCAGTGTTTTGTTTTGTTGTGCATAAGGTCGTTATGAGTCGGTTATGACTCAATAGCACCTAACAACAACAACACTGTTTTATGAACGTTTTTTATATTAAGCACATTAAACTTTTTTTCATTTATAAAATTTTTATTTTCTCTAAATTTTAGTTTCAGATTACATGTTCTTTTTAAAGTTATTGTTGTTAAGTGTTGTGAAGTTGGTTCTAACTCATAGTGACCCTGTGTCAGGTTTCTGAGGTCTTAAATCTTCCAGGGAGCAGAAAGTCTTTTCTTTTTCCTGTGGAGCAGTTAGTAGGCTTAAGTTGCAGACTTTGTGGTTCACAGTCCAGTGCTTATATTGTGTGGATCTACCAGAATATAAAAGGAGCTCTGGTAGCGTAGTGGTTACGAATCAGGCTGCTAATCTCACAGTCAGCAGTTCGAAACTACCAGCTGTTCCATGGGAGAAAGATGAGGCTTTCTGCTCTCTTAAAGATTTATAGCTTCAGAAACCCTATACAGGGTCACTATGAGTTGGAACTGACTCTATGGCACATAACCATCACAACAAGAATATAATAAGCTAGTTTAAATGGTACATAAAAATTTTACAATTGTTACTGTCTTCATTTTCATCTTTGATACAATTAACTTTATTTGTGTATGTTTGCCTTATAAATCACAGACTGAATCTCTGAATAATAACAAAATAAAAAGGCCACTATTTTACTACAACCTCATTGAAAGGATACATGGTTTCCTTCCACACACACACACACACACACACACACAATTCTTTAAAAACAATTTTTTAAAAAGAGTTTTTGAAACAAAAAGTTATGGAGGTAGTTTACAAATATAATTTTTTAAATTAGAAAACACACAGAGAATTGTGTTCTTTTATAAAAATTCAAGGATTTCATCTAATATCATAATAAAATGTTCATAAATGATGTATTTCAAGAGTATCTGTCAAATGATATTCTGATTCCTTTTACAAATCAAATGACAAGCCATGCATCTCTTCATTAAAGACTACCGACACCAGGAAAGGCCGCTAAAGCCAAACACCTTTGATCTTTTTTTTTTGCAAGCCAAATACTGGTATTTTATGCCTAGGTTTAAGGAGGTCATTAGTTTAGTTTTCCTCCAGAATAGAAACACAATATCTACTTACTCTTAATTCTAAAAAGTGTTGTTGTTGTTGTTAAGTGCCGTTGAGTTGGTTCCAACTCATAGTGACCCACTATAGGGTCTCCAAGGAGCAACTGGTGAGCTAGAACTGCCAACCTTGTGGTTCAAACCGACCTTAAAGTCCAATGCTTTAACCCACAATGCGATAAAAGGATTCCATAGGAGGATAAAGTATCGTGTCCTTATATTACAAATACTTTAAATTAAAATGGTTTTTAAAAGTTCAAGCAAATAACTTGGGAAAAAAAAAAATTGTTTTCCAAAGTAAGCAAAACCTTTACATTCAGGAAACACAAAGGTATTCAGAGGAAGAAAGGTGAAAAAAAAAAAGAAAAAGAAGGATGATAGATGACAAAGCAAAATGACCTCTAAAGGTTTTTTGAATTTAAAGATAAATTGCTTTATAAATGGCAGGATATGATTTGTTTTGTTTTCAATGGAAATGAGTTTGTCTTTTACTCTACATTCAGTATTTTGGCTTAACTGTTGGTTTTCTGTCTCCTGCCCCTAAGAATCCTAAGATAAAAACTCTGACTTTAAAACATAGGGTCCAGCAGAGCAGAGGCTAGTGTATTGTGTCCTGGAAATACATGTAGGAATAATCAGAAATGAAAATTCAGTATTGGCAGGCATAGACAAATTTAAAACACCTTTCCCCTGAAAAAGTCTGGGAGGGTGGGAGATACATTTCATATTTAAAAATACTGTGATAAAAACAAAAGTATTCTTTGGAAAACAATATGGTGTTTCCTCAGAAGGATGAAAATAGAAATACCTTATGATCCAGCAATCCCTTTACTCGATATTTACCCAAAGGAAAAAGATATATGCACACCAATGTTTATAGCAGCAGAAGACATATGCACACCAATGTTTATAGCAGCAGAAGACATATGCACACCAATGTTTATAGCAGCAGAAGACATATGCACACCAATGTTTATAGCAGCACTATTTACAATAGCAAAAAGGTGGAGACAGCCAAAGTGCCCATCAACTGAAGAATGGATAAACAAATTGTGGTACATACACACAATGGAATATT
>NW_006408593.1:8516576-8517074 GCF_000296735.1 Chrysochloris asiatica | reverse complement strand
CTCTGAGATACAAGGATTGAGTCATGTTTGGAATGGGGGAGAATCCTATTAAGATGCTGGAATGTTTTTTGTTTACTACGTGACTAACCAAGAGGCGAGAGTTTTAGTCTGTGTTACAGGTCATAAGCTCTCCAATATAGATTCCAGCCTGACTAATTTGACCCTATAGCGAGAGGACAGCCATTTCTCCCTCCTGGGAGCAAGCCTGCCTGAGGGAACCAGCATTCACCAAGGACCCATCTGAAAGAGTGACGTCATCTACATCTCCACTGAGGCCCCTCCGGCAAGAGCACCAAGGAATCAGCCAACCGTTTCCACAGCAGAGAAGACTTTAAGAACTGTTTAACCCTTAGAGAACTGGTTAAACTCCAGAGACTTTCTGCTGCTCTGCTTGTCAGGCGGGGAGAATGGGGAGTTAACAGATGTTACAGACTTTGCAATCATTCATCAACCATCATATGTTTTATTGCCTGTTAACATTCTCAGAAGCTAGGCAAA
>NW_006408593.1:8496894-8515790 GCF_000296735.1 Chrysochloris asiatica | reverse complement strand
CAGATGGCGGCTGTTTATGCTGGACATGTGGCCTGAGACGGGTAAGGATCACGTGGAACCTCGGCCACCTAAGACAGAGCCATTGCCATGCTGCAATGAGTTTCGATGACAGGTAAGACGGAGGAATTCGCACTGACCGCCTAAGACAGGCAGCGTCCCGTTAACAAATAATAAATAAGAGGGAATCTGGTGCAGACCGTACAGACCCAGTCAGGAGTCCGAGGTCCTGTGGGCCCAAACGTTGAGGACCGCCCAAACCATAGGCTCTGAGGATCAAACTATAGCCACCGTGCAGACATAGCAAACTGTCCCTCATCTGATTATTCAGTTATGCTGGTTAGTAATTCCATACATGAGGCCTGGATATCCACAGATAAATGTAAAAACCTTCCCTAAAAGCCGAGACTGTAAATTCCAAAAAGGCAAAGTCCACCCCCCCCCCCCAAAAAAAAAAAAGCTAAAGAGGATAGAGAAAAACTCTGTTAAATGATGGTATGTGGAGGGGATTATAATCAATGTAATGAAACAAGGTATATGAATGTTTAAAAGTGAAACCGATGATGTGCCCTGAAAACTTTCACTCAATCCACAATAAAAACCTTTAAAAAAAAACCCAAAAAAAGTATTATGCTTAAGACAACAAAATTCACGTACAAGTGCACAAACTGCCATCAACAATTCCTACTTTTCAAATAATGTAAATGAAAAATAAGGACCAAACTCTGAATGGGTGATTTGCTGTCTTGTAATATGCCGTTTTACACCTATAATGTTCACAGATGCAGAAACACGTTAATAAAAAATGCTTACTTTCAGCAGCCTCTGAGCAGTTATTTATAGGAAACAAGAGATTAGAAAGGACCAATGGACCAGAGTAAAGCCCCCAAACAGAAATTCTTCCCAACATTTTTACCACCTAGCATTTCCAAACTTTGGTTAAAGTTTAAAACGAAAACTTTCATGTGATATCTTCCAAATTCTATTATTCTGAAGTAACATTATATTTCTTTTTAAAATGGACACCAAAACCAAAGGCTTTTATTTCTAGTATTCCAGCTCAAGTAAATTGACCTAAGACTTCAATTGAATATTTCATTCTAAGGCGTTTAATCAAAACTATGCAAAGTTTAAGTTTCAAAGAGAGGTTTTGGCTTATCTAACAAATATGTCCATACAATCTTGGAATTACCTTGCCCAGAAGGTAGTGGATATTATCCCCCATCCCCACCCCAACTGAACAACTACTTTTGACCTTGTATATTACAAGGGACATTTCAGATGAGCAGCAGAGGTGACATTTTAACTTTTTGGTACAATTAACTTCTTTCAGGAGGTGGAAAGGGAAGTCCGAAATAAAGGTTTCAGGGACTAAATGTACAAATGTTGGGAAGCAAACCTCACCATTCTGTAGAAAGATAGGTGTACTTCTAAATGCCCATATGGGTTCTATGAAATTGTAGAATTAAATTTATCTCTAAACTTAGCAAAGTACTCTTCCATTCTCTAAGCACGTTCTAATGAATCCTATGTCCTGCTTGATTCAAGCCAGACCAAATCTGATCATTGTAATTTTATGCATATTCTTTAAAATATGCAAGTTGACACTGCGGTTGTGGTTGGTTTTGAACAACTCTTCTTAAGTCTATGAATCTACATATTCTAGCTATCCAGCCTTCCAAACACGCAAAACTAACTCACCAGAATCAATCCTATTTACTATATCCCCAGAAAACAACAAATATGAACTACATGTTAAGGCTGTTGCTGTTAAATGTCATCAAGTCACTTCCAACTCACAGTGACCCTGTATGAGGTTTCCGAGGAGTGGCTGGTGGGTTTAAACTTCCAATCCTGTGATTACTAGACCAGTACTTATCCTACAGTGCCATACCAGACCCACATATACTACAGAAATCATTTAAAAATAGTTTCCAATCTTTTCCTAATGGATAAATTTGATAGTACTCTAATACACATTGGAGTCCAGCCAGCGGGAACTTCTTTTCTGAGATCTAACACACAATTTAAATCTAACATCTATAACCAAACCACACTCAAAAGAGATACACATTATCCGTGAAAACAAGGAAGACCCCCAACAAGATGGATTGACACAGTGGCTGCAATAATGGGTTCAAAGATAACTATTATGAGGCTAGCCCAGGGCCAGGCAGGGTTTACTCCTGTTGAGCAGAGGGTCCAGATTAATTGGAGCCACCAGCAACTAACAACAACAAATCCTGCTAGATGTGAAGTGTTATCTCTTTGTGGTTTTGAGTTGCATTTTCCTAATGACTTATGATATTGAGCATCTTTTCTGGTGCTTGCTAGTTACTTTTTTACTAGTTATTTGTATATCTTCTTTGGAGACTGTCTGCTCAAGTCCTTTGCTCCTTTTAAAATTGAGTTGTCTTTGGTGTTGATTTGTAAGAGTACTTTATATGTCCTGAATGTGAAATCCTTACAAATTATATGATTTGCAAATACTTTCTCCATTTCTAAAGATTATCTTTTCACTTTCTTGATAATGTCCCTTGATACCTAAAAGTTTAAAATTAAAAAAAAAAGAGATACACATACAAACCTAACTACCTTTGTCCTTAGACACCAGGATTTTGAAAAACCAGTTCATCACAAAACATCAAAGGGCTTTTAATGCTATACTAAAGTGGTCCAAAGCAATCACGCAGAAACAGGTTTTATGTGCTCTAAAATACCAAGAAAAAAACCGGAACATTGATAAACGTTTCCCAAACCACTGTTGGTACTTTATTTCAAATCCCCTACTTTATTAAACTTGACAGAGAAAAATCTTCCTAGATACTAGTTCTACTTAAGGCCAAAAAGTTTTAAGTTAATTTTCCATGAAAATTGAAGCCTCAGTTTATACAACCAACCAGTCAAAATAAGGCAGAACGTACACAGTGAGAAAAACAGAGCGAGGTCAAGTGTGCATGGGCAGGTAACGAGGTACTAACATGCTTTGCTAGCTGGTATTGTCCTGAGAGTCATACCTGCAGTGGCAAGTCAGTACACAGTGTAGAGAGTGGGTCTCCAATACCAAAGAAGATCAGAGTGTCCCAACACGTAAAGGAACACTGTGAGCCAAAAGAGTAAAGTTACCCAACTACAAGTACCCAACTATTAACTTCACAGCCCAAGGAAGGCCCAGGGGTTCCCTTTCTTCTAACTAAAGATAACTGTGGTCTGGCTTTTGTTTTGCATGCAGTTTTGGACATCTGCGTTTCTCCAAATTAGCTTACAAAGATTTAAGAACACAGGAATGTTACCAGGAAGGCATTTCCGAAGTAGGAATGGCTAGACATGCCCCTTGGTATTAACAAACTAGGGCAAAGTTCACCACAAGCAAGAGAACGTGAAGTACACATCCCAACGCAGGCCCATTCCTCAAGCAATTATTTTACACCCCAAACAAGACACACAACACTCAAGACATCACTGTCCACACCTTTTAAAATCCCAGCTCTTGCAGAAATCCCACCAGACTCAAGAAAACGAACCCAACCTAATTAACCCCAAACAGGACTTTGTATGGGGTAGGCGGCGGGGTAGAACGGTACAAACCAGAACAACATGAAGTACACCGCAAAACGCTCAGCCACTGACCACCCAGATGTAGCTAAGGCACAAGGCTAGAAAGCCAGGGTTTGGCAGGCTGGTGCCCCTCACCGAGCCCTAAGCGGCCAGTAACCACCTCTGGCGACTGCAGGCCCCAATATTAACCCGTCAGACAGCTCGCCCACCTCCCAGGTACACAGTTATCAGGCCCTCAGCAACCTGGGGGCTACTGGTGGCCTTCTGGTGAGAAAGACAGCCCCCAAACCGTCCGGAAAGGTAGAAACCTCTAACACACAGGTTCAGAGACCGCCATTACTGCAAGAAAGCAGACTTTTACGACAACTCCCATAATGCCCCTGGCCTACAACTCCCAGAGTGCACCGAGCGGCGGCGCCGTTAACCCTGTAGTGACGCCTGGCTGGCAAACTCTACTCCCATCCCCCTTCCAATACCCAATTGTTGCACTAACTTTCACTCTCACTATCGGAAACTTCGGAATTTCTGTCAAGCACTTCAATTATGCTATTTCTTCGCCTTTCTTAGTCACACAAATAAACCTCAGTCGCCCAGAAAAAGATTCCTGAAAGTATTATTTGTTAACTCCAGGGCACTTAGTGTAAAATGTTTTATCATTTACCTTAAGTTAATCTTCCTTTAGCCTTTCTAAATTTCCAGCATTTTTCTAAACTATTACAGCCAATAATTCATATACTTCACATGATTAAATTAAATTCTTTTTCTAAATTCTGGGAATCAAGAGATTAAAAAAAAAAAAAAAGTATCCTATAACTGATCACAATGTTCCTACATCTCTCCATTTTATAAGATAAATTTCTTGAAATATATTAACTAAAAAATTCATGCAACTCCAAATAAGCCCTAATAAGAAAAATTAGCTCTGTGCAATGTATCTTTTCAATTTCCAACTAAATGTTTTGAGGTGCAAAACCTGTTTTGTCAGTACAGTTTGCTTTCCTTTCTCTCTATCGATAGAAAAATGATTAGAAGCAGGATATACTATTGCTATATTGCCTTTTGAATTTAAAATACCAACAAACAATAAGTAAAGAGACATTTTAATACAATTTGAAAGAGAAACTAAAGAGGTTTACTTGCTTAAAAAACTGCACAATGGCATTTTGCTCATGAAAACACTCTCAAAGTCTTTCTCATTTTAATTAAGAGTTTAAAAATACACTTATTTAAAATATATTGCCCATAATTTCTGGAAAGATAACAACATTTAGAGATTGCGCTGCCATCAATATAAATTAAATGTTTCTAAATAGCACATATACAAACTTAACAGGCTCAGACATGTAGCTGACTGAGGGTCAAAATAATTTTTTGGTATTTGATTCGTTCACTAAAACAACAGCTAGAATTCTCCCAAAAAATCTGCTATTTTTCTCGTGGTCAAATATGAAATTAAATATACACAATGTCTGATTTTTCACAGAAATATTTTACCATGTAAAAGGGCACTAAAAATGTCTCACAAATTTCAAATCATTACACTCAAAAATCCTAATACTCCAAGTCACAAACACCCAAAACCTTGCTCCTCAGCAAAACACTAAAATATTCTATTTTAAACATGTTCCTTAATACTACATTTAGCTTATTGATAACATTTTTTGATCTGGCAGACTACCATGAGAAAATTCTTCTCCATCATTTCTTTTTTCACCCATGTACAGCGGGTAATTTTATAAGCAGTTAAGAAACAATGCTATACTCAGATTAAAAATTATATCTACATATATATATGGAATTTTAGTTCATTGTACTATTTTAACTTCTGTATTTTTCTAATTTAGACTTAACACTTTAGTTAATATTTAGCTAGGCAAAGTTGTGTTTTCCCATTTTTTTGTGTGGTTCTTTTGATAATTGACAAATTATAAACATTTAATGTATGTTTTATATTTTACACTCCTGATATTAGAATATGTGATGGTTCATAAGAAAGCCTCAAAAATATGTCAGAAATGAAACTGATCTCCTTGTATTTTTATTACATGCTTACAATTCTCTTCTCAGTACTATGAAATTTTATATACCATTAGAAGGTTAATAATTTATTCTTTTAACCTTCAAATATAAGATTTACTAGCAAAAATAAAGGGCTTCATTAAAGATCACATTGGAAGCAATTTTAGAATTTCTTTAGACTACCATTAGCCTTCTTTTAAAAATAAGTTAGAAGTTTAGTATATCCTAATTAAGTAATTTCAGTAGGTCTTCACCTATATACTTCCTACTAATATAAACATCTTCAGAAGGAGAAAACATCTTTATTCTGGAAATGAATTCTTCAAATTCATACAAAGAATTTAGTAGTCTTTTTCCAAAGTTTTTAGATTCTATTTTGCCACATGGATTTTTACATAGACAGTTTTTAAACCTAAATCTCTATGTTAAAATTTAAAAAATACTCATATTAACTGTTAATATATTGAAAATGAAAAGAAATCTTGTGTACTTCTTAGAAAACATGTTAATAAAAGGCAAACATTGCAATCTTATTTCTTTTCGCAAATGTGGCCTTGGTGTCAAAGTTGACTGCACACATTTGCAGATCCTATACCAGAGTCTACGTATAATTTCTATAATGAATTACTGTCTTCTCTTAACTTCAAAAAAAAAAAATACTTCTAAGCTGCTTTAAATGTTTGCTTAGAGCTTTTAATTGTATTTTCTATTTATCTGCTTTAAAACATCTGGATTTCATCGATGCAATTTATACTTGTAATACAGTTAACTGCACGAATATTGTCAGAAATAGAATGAGTTAATAATATTCTATATGTCAACAAAGTGAGTCTATCTTTTCCTAAGTTACCAGTATGACATAGTGGCTGAAAGCTGGAAAGAGGTCATACACAAAGCACAGATTCTTGCCTGATTAACCAGATTGTTTATATTTACATTCTGACCCTACAAAACAATATTGTCCTGACATGAAAGTGGGTCAAGGAGTTTTAGCTTCTCGGTTACTGCCTAAACCTTAACTTTAATTCGCTGCCCTGCTTTTGCAGTAAAGGCCAGTTCCTCAAATTGATCAAGGTAGTCATTTTTTTTTTTTTTTTTCATCACATCAGTTTACATCTATGTTTAGGAATACTCTACATGTCTGAAAAGAAATCTTGTTTTTGATTTTGCTAAATACTGTTTGGAATATAGAGAAATCAAATTTTTACATTAATTGTGTTACATCTTAAATATTTAGGGGAAATGAACTGTGGAACCTTATTACTATGTTAGGGCACAAAAGACAGAGCCTCTTATTTTTTTTATCAACAAATTGATCTTTTGAAAAGGAAAAATTGCCAATGAATTTGGTTTTTTTAACTTTAAAATCCTGCTTTCTATTGTCTTCATTGTTTTTTACTATGTCAGTTAGGATAAGTTTAAGTACATACTTCTTTTTTCCTGTAATTGAAATGCTCTTTGCTACAAAGGGACAAATAATAGTAAATGTTTCCTTACCTAAAGATGAAAAGTTCCACCTTTAAAACAATCTCCGGAGTTCTTCAGGAGATGAAACATGTGGCATTTTCCTACAGAAAGAGAAAGACACAGTTGAATTATTATGATCATTTCTATTCTGTGAAAAACCATAACGGGGTGACAGATATTTGAATGTTTTCAGTCCTAACTTTAGAGATTACAGTCTAAATAAAATAAAAATAATTGTTGCCATTTTAAAAAATGGCCATTTTTAAAAGTTAAATGTTACCATAGATCCATTACAACCTTAGATTTAGCTGGTCTTTTTCCTTATAGTTGACATATATTGAAGGGTCTAATTTAAGACTTAAAGGTTTCAATAAATTTAAGACATTAACTGTTTAAAAAATATTTTCCCGTAATAATTCCTGTTTTATACATGGTTTCTGTAGTATAAATTTCAAGTAAACATGTGAAAGAAAAAAGAAAAAATCCAAACCCTAAACTTTCTAATTTCTAAAAGGACTTGAACTTCAAATCAAATTCTCAGAAAGAGATATTTATTTAAAACATTACATAGTCTAAGATGGAAATATCAAATACTCTATGACAGAGTAAGAATTAGGCTGAAGTGTTAGAAGCAATTATTTGCCCTTTTCCCCCATAATTTTGTCTCCATTTTAATGTAGGCTTACATTCATTAGCTCCTATGCCTTTTCTCCAAAGAAAAATGATCTTCTATTTGCTCCCTGATATTTTCCCTTAATTTCACAGAAGGATCTGCTATTTCAAACTCTAGAAGAGAGGGAAAATTATTACTAATTTTGCTGTTTTTCCCTAGGTTTCAGTCTAGAACTGATTTCTTCCTTCTCTATAATTCTACCGTACCCCATTTAAATTTTTTAAATGACCAAAAAGATTTGTCTACCTCTTCTCTCCTCAGGATTTGAGAGCATGTTCTGATTTTCTGTTTGAGTTGTGATACATACATTACGATCTCCAGACTCCAGGAACTGGCAATTTTTACCCTCCACTAGGGATCTGTGGGCTTTTATTTACCAGGCTCTAGCAATTTCCTAAGTATTCCATTAGGGGTTTTCATGTGGATGAACGCAATTGGAACATAGGTAGATTAGAACCACAAGAATGCCAACCAGACACCACCCTTCCCATCCTTGGAAGTACTTTGCTTATAACTGATATTGAAGTTTTTGAGCAGCTTTTTTTTTTTTTTTTTACACCTGCCATCTTGACGAGCCAACTCATAGCTACCCTGTCAAGGTTTCTGAGGAGGGGCTGGTGGGTTTGAACCGCTGACCTTGAGGTTAGCAGTCCAGTGCTTATCCTGTAACAACACACTACAAACTCCTTTGAACAATGTTGTTAAGTGCCATCATGTTGGTTCCGACTCACAGCAACCCTGTATAGGGTTTTTGAGAAATGGCTAGTGAGTTGGTGCCACTGACCTTGTGGTTGAAACCAACCTTGCAGTCCAGCAGCGCATTAACCCCCAGCACCAGGCTCACCGGCAGAAGCATTAAAAAATTCCTTTCCCTAGTGTCACTCTCTAACTGCCCCTCAGAAACCCTATGCAGGATCGCGATGGGTTAGAACCGACTCGACGGCACTTAACAACAACAACAATGCCCTGGTAGCATAGTGGATTATGAACTGGGCTGCTAACCACAAAGTTAGTAGTTCAAACCTACCAGCCACTTATGGGAGAAAGATGAGGCTTTCTGCTCCCATAAAGATTTACAGTCTTGGAAACCCTGTACAGGGTCACTATGAGTCGGAATCAACTCGGTGGCACACAACCACCACCACCACTCTGGACTCCTCATGTGGCATTGCAAAATAAACAGTGGACTGCTGACCCTAAGGTCAGCTATTCAAATCTGCCATCACTGTGATTTGGAATTGACTCAAGGGCACTTAATAACAACAACAATGTCACTCTTGGCTACTTTGATTTTTTAACCAATCCTGCCCCCCTTTCAAATGATCTGACCTTTGTGATACACACAAATTTGCAAGTGCAAAGCAGAAGTTTTCTTTTGAGGGAAGCAGAGTTGGTCATTCATAGGCTCAACACATTTCTATAGAAGAAACAACAGGACTTACCAAGCTTCAGCCTGGGCCAGCAGTTTGCGTTCTGCTGCTCCTTTTGGCTTCTCATGTGCTCCTGATGAATTAAACGTGAATGACACCACGCCTCAGTTTTTTCATCTCTAACTTGATTCTAAGACCCAACAGTCCAAGCACACAGCTAATTGGGAGTATCCAGGGGAGGCAGAATCAAAAGACAAAAAAATAAAGAAGACAAAAAAAAAAAAAAGTAAACTACCATGGTGTTTAATTCTCAGCTCTACTCATTCTCCTGAAGTCTTTCTACCAGCAATGGAGATGGGCGATGGGATTGGGCAAGCCTGGTGGGGAGGTGGGGGTGGACGGTGTGTAGATCCTCCAATAGCTCTAGACCTTACAATGATGCAGAAAATAATATGGTGAGAAATAACTGCAATGTCTTTCTTTTTAAATGAACAAAAAAAGGAAAAAGAGAAGCTGAACTAAAAGGCTCTTTCTAAAATCCTTACTGGCATGGTAGGTAAATGCCTTAAATAAAAGATAATAGAGAAGTAGTTGGCAGAGCCATCAAAATCTTATCTTTGTTCAGCCTTGGTGCTATTGGCTTCTTTTTCATCATATAAACAGAAAAGCTAGAAATGTTGACTTCCTAGCTAGTCCTCATTCAGTAACCCAAGGCTATTGTAATTGGGGAGCCTGCACAGTGGGGAGCTTTTAAACCCTTCAGAAAGACTCCCTCCAACCCAACATTGGCTCAGGAAATTGTAAAGGAAACTCAGCAAAGCATGCTGAGTGTTCGGAAAGAGGATTCCTGCCCCGTCCCCTGTTCAGAACGCCATGCCAAATTAATCTGACTCATTAGTTCCTATCCAGACACTCCATTATTTGAAAGAAAGCACTTAGGATAAACTTAGTTAAAAGTGAATGTTTTAAAAGCCAAGATAGATGCATCCTAAATATGAACAGATTACCGTTAACTGCTTACCAGTTTCAACACCAGCTGCAGAGTCTTCATTTGCTGGAACTATCAAGGCTGCCAAATTGTTTCTCAAACTTACTTTCCATTTTAGGAGACCAAGTTCCTAGAAATAATAAAATAAAACTTTTCTATGGCATCGACTTTCAAACATTAACTACAAAACCATTCTAAGACTACTTAGCATGAAGTTAAAGTTCTCTCTGTCTTTATCTTCCTGGTTTAATTAATTGGGGAAAATCAATGCCTTCTTTCCTCCACTTTTCCACCTAGGCATTACTCTGAAACCTAAGGAACTCCCATCCTCTTTCAATTCATCCTTACTTGAAATCATTCTTTAAACATTACAACACAAACTTCCCTGGGCTTCACTGCACTACAAACCTGGGCAAATTTCACCAAACTCTATCCTCACAAAATGCTCCTCTGGGTGGTGTCAGACAATCTCCAAGGAGTCATTTAGCTCTAACATTCTATATGCGCCTCTGATGATGCAAAGAAACTGGAATAACCCCATATGGGCTTCCAAACATGGGTATCATTTCTATGTGCATTATTGCTATTTAGGAGAGCTTTCACTTAAAACTGGCATTCTAGCTAATGCCACAGAGTCCAGATCTACTGATGGTGAGGGAAGAGATCCCTGAGTCCCCAGAGAGATAGATGGTCGTCTGTCAGTTTTGCTAATGATTACTCATTGTTTAAGGAGCACTGGTAGCGTAGTGGTTACGAGTCGGGCTGCCAACCTCAAGGTCAGCAGTTCGAAACTACCAGTGGTTCTGCGGGAGAAAGATGAGGCGTTCTTCTCCCATAAAGATTTACAGCCTCAGAAACCCTGTGCAGGGTCACTATGAGTCAGAGCTGACCCCATGGTACTTAACAACAACAACAACAACTCATTGCTTGCCCAATGTCAAGCACTCATGGCCTAAATACAAGCTGTTCCCCACCCATGATGATATTTACATCCTATTTTTGCCTTTTACACATTATCTAAAATATTCCACTTCAAAGACATCTGGAAAACACATGCATGCACCTACTCAGTTTGTGGACACTTCTGTTGAGTTACTATATAGCACAGATTTTTATGCTTTTCTACTAACAGTCTCCTCTTCTTAACTAATTCATTTAAATCCATTCTTGCCATCAAAACCACCACTACCGCTAGTAACTCTCCCCCCCCCCATCTAACTAAGGATTTCTCAATATTACCATGATACGTTCTTTTAAGTAAAACAATTGTGTCTGCTATCCAGCTATCATCGCCACCACCACCACCATCATCGATAACATTTACTAAGAACTTCCTAGGTGACAGACATTCTTCTAAGCCCTGTACCTAAGCTAACTCATTTAATCTTGATCATTACTCAATAATGCAGAATTTATTATCAGACCCATTTTATAGATAAGGAAATGGAGGTACACAAAAGTTAAGTCATTTAGGAAGAATGAAGTAAACAAAACTTTGGTACATACACATAATAGAATACTACCCATTGAAGAAGAATAATGAATCTGTGAAGCATCTCATGATATAAATGAACCTGGAGGCTATTATGCTGAGTGAAATTAGTTAATCACAAAAGTAAAAATATTGTATGAGACCACTATCTTAAAAACTCAGGAAAAGGTTTTCATGTTCAAAGAAATCTTTTTTGATGGTTACTGGGAGTGGAAAGGAAGGAAGAGTTATTTATTAACTAGCGAGTAAGACACATGTGAACTCAAGTGTCGGGGGAGGGCAATATACAAGAAGAAGGGGGAGGTTGGCAGAAGAATGAGAGACAGCTGAAGACACAGGGAGGAATGCAAGAGTTAAGGTAGAGGTAAAAGTTGTTATATACATATACCTGAAACAACAGTGTTCTATGGGTAGATACATGGACAGATACACAGGTTGACCAGGTATGGGAGGGAGAACAGGAGTTTGCCCACAAATATGTAAGGATTTGACAGAGGATATTTGTACATGGACATTTACCTTTGCTGGAAACACACCTATGAATGTGGGGGAGCATATAGAGGGCAAAACAAGGAAAACTTAGATATTATCAAACATCTTAAGGCTACTCCTGGGAATTCAGGACCATAGTTTCAGGGGACACCATGGCCAACTGGCATAGCATGGTCCACAAAGACAATGTTTTACAGCCTACTTTGGTGAATAGCATCTGGGACCTTAAAAGCTCATGAAAGCCCAGCTAAGATGCAACTATTGGTCTGTATGGAAGAAAGAAGAGTGATGAAAATTCGAAGATGCTCGGAATCAGCGAGTCCAATGAACCAATGGAGCAGGTGAACATAAGTCACCACAACTCTTAGACCAGAAAAAGTAGATGGTGCCTAGCTACCACTGCCAACTGCTCTGGAAGGGATGACATTAAAAGGTCCCAGATCGAGTGGGAGAAATTGTGAAACAAAACTCAAAATTCAAAGAAGAGACTGGGCTTACCCATCAGAAAGAGACTGGAGGAACCCAAGACTATGACCCTCAACCATCCTTCAGGACTGGAACAGATGTCGATATATAGGCAAGCCAACATACTAGTAAAGTATGCTCACATGGACCTGTCAATCATTCAAGATCCAAAGGGCAACACTTGCCTAAGGACAAAGTTGTGACTGGATAGGAAGGAGGGTGGAATGGGAATAGGAGCCCCAGGGAAGAAGTGGAATACCTGTTGTTGCAGGGATGGGATTATAATCATGGAGGTGAAACAAAGTGCATGATTTGTTGAATGTAAAACTCATGATCATTTCTGTAAACCTTCACTCAATTCACAACAAAAAGCACACACACAAAAAAGTTAAGCCACTTACTAAAGCTGTATGACTAGTGAGTGAAGGAACCAGGTTTGCGAGTCACACATTTGGGGTACAGAGTTTGCGCCTTTCACCACCATGATGCATTGGGGCTTTGATTAATCAATTTCCATAGGTCTTCCAAGCTCTAAACAAAATTCTGATCACCCAATTCTTGATTACCTCTGAATATCAAACTTTCCTAACTGATTAATTAGGCATATTAAGTAATAATAAATTGTTGTGAGGATTCCATGAATTTGCAGTAAAGCATTCAAAGCAGGGCCTGGAATGAAGCCAGTACTTTGAGGAAATGTCCGCAGTTAGTGACTCAATGATAGTCTGTCAATTTTCTGATGAAGACACTGAGATAAAGGTCGGTATTTAGTGGACAAACAGGGACTGGAACCCAGACTTAATAATCCCTGCTCCGTTTTTAAAATACCATTTATTAATGCAGTGTTAACTTCACAGACACATTTAAAATGTTAAGACTTTAAAATATTCCACCTCTCATGTTTCTTAGGCCAGGGCTTTAAGTATTAAACCATACTCCTTTCCTTGCTAATAGGCAAACCCCAAGGAATCATGGGATTTAGTTTTGCCTGCTCTCTCCTTCTAGCGCCCAGTCTGCCTTTGCTACCAGAAAATCAATAGCATCTAACTATTTGAGGACAGGAGTCCTGGTGTGGCACTATAGCATAAACACTGGACTGCTAACATAAAGGTCGGCCCAAAAGCTGCTCCTATACAGGCTCGCTATGAGTCGGACCTGACTCCATGGCACTTAACAACAACAACAAAAAATTTTTACAGGAGATTCAGATCTATTAAAATCAAACATAGCAATAACTATGAGGACAGCGTAGGACCTGGTAATGTTTCATTCCGTTGTACACAGATAAGGTCACTATGAGTCAGTATGGACGCAATGGTACCTAACAATATCAACAACAAAATCACCTCCATCTTAAGTACAAAGTTGTCAAGTCTTTCCAGATAGTGATTTTGATTTGGAGAAATGTATTTCTTACCAGAGGCTTGCTACTTCAAAAAGAGTCCATTCATATTTGTTGTTGGTGTGCGCCATTCGGTTGTTCCAACTCAAAGCTACCCTGCATAGGGTTTTTGAGAATGTAAATCAGTGGGAGGGGCTAATAGATTTGGGCATGTATTTGTGTACCAGTGAGGCATCAAAAGGCTTAAATTCGACACGTTTAAAGCTGGATGCTGCACCCTGGAAGGAGCTCTGGTAACGTAGTGGTTACGAATCGGGCTGCGACCCTTAAGGTCAGCGGTTCGCTCCGCGGGAGAAAGATGAGGCTTTCTACTCCCGTAAAGATTTACACCCTCGGAAACCCTATACAGGGTCGCTATGGGTCGGAACCGACTCGATGGCACATAACAACAAGTTCAAATCTACCAAGTTGTTTTACTTTCTGCTCCTGTAAAGATTTACAGCCTTGGAAACTCTACACAGGGTGGCTATGAGTCGGAACCAACTCGGGGTAGCACACAACCACCACCAAAGTGTATTTTCTTTTTGTGTCCTCATGGCAATCAACAAACACATACATTTTGTGAAAAACTAATGCCATACCAACGTGATAAATTGGCACAGAGGCAGCAGTACAATGGGCTCAAGTATGACAACAATTGTTAGGGTTGCTGTGAGTTGGAACTAACTCAATGGCACCTAACAACGATACAAACATATCAAAACCATATCCTGATGAATGTAAAACTAATGTTCTCTCATGTAAATTATCACCTAATTCACAATAAAACATTAAAAAAACAAAACAAAACCACTTGTGTGTTTCCCAGTCATTGTAGTAATTACCATCCCCAAACAGAAGCAAGCATTTTAAAAAAGCACACCAATCAGATATTTCCAAAGATGATTAAAATAAAATCATCTCAACAATTTATGTTTTCATCATTCATGCTACCTACTTGCAGCCTTGCAGCTAAGTTACAACGTAAACTTGCTAGTCTAATTTCCTTCTCAAGTGCTTACCCTTGAACCCAAGGTCTTCAGACTCTTTCCTCCTCTTTGATGCTCTTCACAGAGCTCTCTACCTATCCCATAGGTCATCCCACTCCCCCAAATTTCTGAAACACTTATCTCAAGTAAACAAATAATAATAATAAAAAAGATCATTAAAATAAAATGTCTACTGAGCTTTTCTTGAAGATTTAATTCTGGAGTTTAAAATGTACTTAAAAATAAAATAATTCTGTAGTTTTGCATAGGATTTTCATTTTATGGTAGTTTACATGGTAATGAGGAAGTACAGTGGTTCTGTAGGATAACCATGAGACTTCACAAGGTTGGCAGTTCGAGGCCACCAGTTGCTCCTCAGGAGAAAGATATGGCTTTCTGCTTATGCAAAAACCTCAGAAACCCTTTACAGGGTCACTAGGAGTTGGAACTGACTCCATGGCACTTAACAACAACAGTGTGATAATGACCATGCCCTAGGAACTAAATCCTAACTCCGAACATTGAGTTTGGCTTTCAGTCCAAAGAAAATTTAAATTCAAACCTTCTTCTTGGACACACACACAAAAATATAATCTTACTAAGATGTGGTGCTGTAGGATAAGCACTAGGTTGCTAACCACAAGATGAGTAGTTCAAACCTACCAGCCACTCTTCAGAACCCTATAGAGCTTTGCTGTGAGTTGGAACAGACTCAATGGCACTTAACAACAAGCTTTTATTTTCCTAAAAATGTACAATATTTTTTAACATTGAAATATTGGATCCTTAGCTTCTTTTTCTTTTTTTAACGATTTATTATGGAACCTTCCAAACAAAGACCTGAAGATTAGCATAACATTCATCCGTGCACACATAATTTCTATTTACTGTGTTGTTATTGAGTGCCATTGAGTTGGTTCTGACCCATAGTGAAACCCATAGAGTTTCTGAGGAGCGACTGGTGAGCTTGAAACGCCCCCCTTGCGGTTCAAACCAACTTTACAGTCCAGCGCATTAACCCACAGCGCCACACCAGGACTCTTTCTATTTAACAGCTATTAACATTTTGTCATATTGCTTCCTGGTTTATTTATTTATTATTATTATTGAAGAGCCCCTAGGGAAGATGGAGTCCTGGTGTGGTGCTGTGCATTAATGCGCCAGAATGCAAAGCCGTTTGAACTGCAAGGTCGGTGGTTCAAGCTCACCAGCTGCTTCTTGGAAACACTATACAGGGCCACTACGGGTCGGAAACGATTCGACGGCACTTAACAACAACAACAAGGGAAGATATAGGCATCTCTATGTTTCATCCCCAAATAACTTCATTGTGTACATCTGTTAAGGTCAAGTCGGTTATGACTCAACAATGCTATTAGCACACTGAACAAAAATAAACAGGAATTCTCTAATACTCAGGTCATATTCTCATTTCTCCACTCAGAATCTCTTGGTAGCATCCTTAAGTCTCAATTCTACCATCAGTGACAGTGCATATATAGAAGCCACCTTTAAAACGGCCAATTTCAACCAGTTCCAAGCAGAGTCCTCGCTGAATTGTCCCAAGTCCATTATCTGAGATACCACCAGGCATCGATGTTGTTAGGTGCCATCGAGTCGGTACCGACTCATAGCGATCCTATGCACAGCAGAACGAAACCCTGAAATAGTTTCACTAGTTAATAGGCACTAATAATCAGCATCACTGGTCTTGCCCTTGTGTCTCTTGGGGATGTCACTTTACATCAAATACTGATGAGAACTGGGTAAAAGATCCTTTGGAATTTTAAATAGATATTTCTCTCAATGATTAGTGTGCATTGGGTAATGAGGGTGGGGGAAAGGGAACTGTAAAACCTAACTATAATCTCATACTTTTACATAGGCTATTTGCCTGTGAGTTCAGTATATACCTTTAAAGCCCAAACTTCACCAGATGCAAAGACAGTAATTTTCTAAAGTCAAATTCACTGAGGGTCAGAGAGCGAGAAAAAACCCTACAAAACCCTTTCCCAAAACTATTTAGTTAATTCTGAAAAAATGGGGTTATAATAGCTCATTGTTGTTGTTAAGTGCCATGGCGTTGGTTTTGACTCCTAGTGATCCTGTTAGGGTTTCCTAGGCTTTAAATCTTCGCGGGAGCAGAAAGACTCATCTTGCTTTGCGAAGTGCCTTGCAGGACTAAACCACAGACTTTGTGGTTTGAAGTCCAGTGTTTATTGTATGGAGCCTTCACGCTCCCATGGTGGGTGGGATATGTGGGTTGTTTTGGATTTTCTAGGAGAGTAGGATAAAGGTGCTCTGGTATCGTAGTGGTTATGAATCGGGCTGAGAACCTCACGGTCAGCAGTTCGAAACTACCAGCTGTTCTGCAGGAGAAAGATGAGGCTTTCTGCTCCCATAAAGATTTACAGACTCGGAAACCCTGTGCTATGAGTTGGAACCGACTTCACAGTACTTAACAACAACAGCAACAGATAAAGAGGGGGTTTTATTTCACAAAAGAACTCTTTATTATTACTATTTAAAATTTTTAATTTATTTTGCTGTTGTTGAGAATTAACTCAGCAAAACATACACCAATTCAAGTTTCTACTAGTGACATTGATCATATTCGTACAAGTGTGCAACCATTCTCACCTACATCTCTGTGATGTTCTTCCCCCATTGACGTAAACTCACTGCCCCCTATGGTTACTTTCTAACATTTCCAGTTGCTGTCGTTAATTTGATCCCATGTAGATAGTTCTTAAAAGAGTAGACTGCTCAAGGCAGACATCTTTTACTAGTTAAGATAAACTGTTATATGGTCTTTAAGAAGATTTCAGGGGATATTTTTGGTTTAAAGTTAAAGATGATCTCAAGGCAATAATTTTCAGGGTTCATCCAACCTTCACGGCTTCAGGAGAATTTGAAAATCTAGAAAATTTGAAATTCTGTTGTATATTTCCCCCTTTTGATCAGGATTCTTTGAAAGAATCTTTGATCAACAGTTTCAGTATTGGTAACCAGGCACCATCCAGTCCTTGTGGTCTCATGACAAAAGAGGCACTTGTTCATAGAAGCAATTAGCTACACATTCCGCATCTTGCTTCTATTCTTTTTGGAAGTGAAGGCTTTCAGAGCAAATTGGTTTTACGTTCAGCCATTCATACACATTTTGTTTCGTGACATTCATTGCAGACCTCACAATGTAATAGCATTCTTACTTCCTCCCTAAGATTGCTGTTTGCATTCTTCCTTCTTTCCTATCCATTCCTGCGGTCTGAATTTTCTTCCTTGGCAAATGCTGCCCTTTTGATTGGATCTTGCTGCCACATGGTTGGTTGTTTTAAACAGTGTGTCCCTCCCTGGTTCTATGGTTCACCTGGTAGGTTACCTATAGTTTGGCTGAAAGTTGAGTCATGGGGGTGAGTTCAATTCCAGGCTTGAAGGGTGACTAAGGCCTACTGTCTCAAAGGTTCCACCAGTCTCTATGAGACCAGTAGGTCTGTTTTAAAAATATTATTATCTTGAGTTTTCTTCCACATTTTTCTTCCACTTTATCCAGGACCCTCTATTGTGATCCCTTTCAGATTGGTCAGCTGTGGTAGTCAGATAACATCTACTTCTTCTGGTTTCAAGGTCTGGGAGGGCGTGGTTCAGGCTGTCCATTTGATTTTCTTTTTTGCTCCAGACACAAGAGATTTGCTTTGCTCCAGACACAGAGAGATCAAGAGTTGCATCTTAGATGACAGTACTGAAACAGTTAAGACCCTGGTAAGCACAGAGCAATGTCTTTGTATGCTAATCAACCTTGATGTCTCCTGGGACTATAATGCTGAGCCCCCAGGCCCAGCGACTAATTCCCTCAAAGTATTTGGTTATGACTGTGAAGTTTACATAACTTTGCCCCTTTTGCTCAACTATATCCCACACAATCAACTACATACCACACACACAATCAACTATATACCACACACACAATCAACTATACACCACACACACAATCAACTATACACCACA
>NW_006408593.1:8480766-8495892 GCF_000296735.1 Chrysochloris asiatica | reverse complement strand
AATCAACTATATACCACACACATGATCAGCTATACACCACACACAATCAACTATATACCACACACAATTTTGATTCGTGGTGACCCTATATGGGGCTTCCAAGGCTATAAATCTTTGTAAGAGCTGAAAACCTCATCTTGTGGGTCTGAACTGCTGACCTTGCATTTAGAAGTCCAGTGCTTATCCGACAGTACCACTACATACATGGCTATGTTTACAGCACATACAGATACCTATATAAATATATCATCTGCCAAACCTGTATAGGGCCATTCGTGTAGTCCTTTTCCCTTATTCACCTTGCCTGTCTGCCTGTGTGTCTACCAGTCGGTGGCGTCGGTTCTTACTCATGGCGACCCTGCACAGGGTTTCCGAGACTGTAAATCTTTACGGGAGCAGAACGCCTCATCTTTCTCCCACGGAATGACTAGTAGTTTCGAACTGCTGACCTTTAGGTTAGTAGCCCGACTCATAACCACTACACTACCAGAGCTCCTTATGTGTCCATTATTAGTTTAATATTTGTTATTACTAACAATGCAGGGTTGTGTCTATGTGTTTACCTCTGCTGTATGTAATTCTTGTGCATCTCCTTGTGTCTTCCTTTTCTTGAGTGACATTGTGCTGATCACCCCCTTATTGGAGATTGCATTTCCCTTCACTCAAATGGACACACTATTATCTAGTCCTGGTGTGGCGCTGTGATTTAATGCACTGGACTGCAAAGTCAGTTTGAATCTAAAGGCTGGCAGTGCAGGCTCACCAGCTGCTCCTCAGAAACCCTATAAAGGGCCCCTATGGGTCAGAACAGGATTCAATGGCAACAAATTATCTAGTTAGGAAGTTTCCCTCCCCATCTCTCCCATCCCTGGTAACCAACAAAGAATGTTTCTGCTCTCCAGTCTAAAGCCCTCCTTCTATTCTTGATTCTCCTACTTCTGTTTCTCCAGATGAAGAGAGAGCAATTGTCTTGCCTATGGACAGCAGTTTGCAAGCTTTTAAGACCCCAGGCACACACAATAAACTAGGAGGCAGAACAGAAGCCCCAAACATATTTTACTTCCTATTAGGCAATTAAGGAGCTCTGGTAGCGTAGTGGTTACGAATCAGGCTGCGAACCTTAGGGTCAGCAGTACGAAACTACCAGCTGTTCCACAGGAGAAAGATGAGGCTTTCTGTTCCCATGAAGATTTATAGCCTCGGAAACCTGGTACAAGGTCGCTATGAGTCGGAATCAACTGCACAGCACATAACAACAACAATTAGGCAATTAACTGGGATGTCCCATGCAACCAAGACTCTACATCTCCAAACCAAGAAACCAAATCCCATGACTTTTTTTTTTTTTTTTACTTTATACAAGTTTTGTGTTTTCTTTTTAACCTCAGCAGCTACTTTGTTGTTATTGTTGTTGTAAATATCCCTCACATAGCTGTTGCCAATTTGGCTCTACACAGATGTACGACTTACTGACAGCAATTGTATTAATTGGTTGTGTAACCTGACCCTTAATCAATGCAATATTTCTATCACTGTTAATCTCCCTCCTGCCCACCTCTGTTAAACACTAATACACTTTTTTCTCTATACATTTGCCTTTTCTTGTATTTTTATATAAGTGAGGTCATTCAATATTTGTCCTTGTGATTGACACATTTCATTTAGCAAAATGTCTTAAACTTACTGCCATTGAGTTGATTCTGATTCACAGCGACCCTATAGGACAGAACAGAGCTGCTCCCTAGGGTTTTTGAAGCTATACGTCTTCACAGGAGCAGACAACCTCATATTTCTCCCAAGGAGCAGCTGGTGGGTTTGAATTGCTGGTTGGTTAGCAGCTCCACTTATAATCTACTATGCCGCCAATGTTCCCATAATGTCTTCAAGCTCCATCCATATTGCAACATGTATCAAGACTCCATTTCTCCTACTGTCTACGTAGTATTCCGTTACCCTGTCAACATTATCTAAAATGATCTATAAATTCAATGCACTCCTGACCAAAATTCCAATTGTCTTCTTTACATAAACAGAAAAACCAATTATCAACCTTTTACGGAATGGCAAGAGGACCCAAGTAGCTGAAACAATGCTGAACGAGAAGGACAAAGTAAGAGGATTCACATTTTCTGATTTTAGTGGGCTGTGAACCGCAAGTTCAGCAGTTCGAAACTACCAGCTGTTTCGCGGGAGAAAGATGAGGCTTTCGGCTCCCGTAAAGATTTACAGCCTCGGAAACCCTGTACAGGGTCGCTATGAGTTGGAACTGACTCCACAGCACACAATAACAACAATAACATATAATTATGGTGTTGAAGGAGAATATTGAAAGTGCCATGGGCTGACAAAAGAACCAACAGATCTGTGTTGGAACAAGTGCAGCCAGAGTGCTCTTTGGAGGCCATGATGGACAAACTTCGTTTCTCATACTTGGACATATTGTTAGGAGGGACCAGTCGCTGGAGAAGGATATCATGTTTGGTGAGATGGAGGGTCAGAGAAAAAGAGGAAGACCCCCAGTGAGATGGATTGGCCAAGTGGCAGCATCAATGGGCTCAAGTGTGGCAACAACAGTGAGGTTGGTCCAGGAATGGGCAATGTTTTGTTCTGTTGTGCATAAGGTCACTGTGAGTCGGTACTGACTCAATGGCACTTAACAACAACAACAATATAACCATAGTAATCAAAACAGTTTAATAGTGATATAACAATAGACGCACAGACCAACTGGAATAGAATTGAAAGTTCCGCCATCTATGGCCAAGTAATTTTTGACAAGAGTCCATTCTATGGAGAAAGAAGACTCTCTTCAATAAACGGTGCTACAAACACTGGATTTCCACATGCAGAAAAATGAAACAGGTTCCATGCCTCACACCATGCACATAAGGAAGTTAAAAATGAACCCAAATGAGCAAACTAAAGCCATATATTTCTTAAGGAAAAAGCAAGGGCAATCGGTCAGAGCTAGCTTTCAACAATGGATTATCTAGTATAAAAACAAAAACATAAACAGCAAAAGACAAATAAATAAATGGAACCTCATAAAATTTTAAAAGCTTTGTTCATTAAAAAACTTTACCATAAAGTAAAGAAAAGCTACTAATTGGGGGAATATCTTTGGAAATCATATATCTAACAAGACTATAATAATCAAAATATATAAAACTGACAATGTGACAACAAAAAGACAGGTAGAACTATCACAAAATGAGCAAACAACTTGAATAGATATTTCACCAAAGAGGACATTCAAAAGGCCACCAAACACATGAAAAAATGTTCCTCATCATTATCCATCAGAGAGATGCTGATAAAAACCACAGTGAAATGCCATTTCACTCCCTCTACGATGGCCAGTAAGGAGCTCTGGTAGCGTAGTGATTACAAATCGGGCTGCTAACCTCAGGGTCAGTAGTTCGAGACTACCAGCTGTTCTGTGGGAAAAAGATGAGGCTCTCTGCTTCCGTAAAGATTTACAGCCTTGCAAACCTTGTACACTATGAGTCCGAATGGACTCCACAGTACATAACATAACAAGATGGCTAATGGGGTCCTGGTGTAGCACTGTGGGATAAAGCACTGATCCGCAAGGTCTGCTTCAACCACAAGATTGGAGGTTCAAACTCACCAGCCACTCCTTGGAAGCCCTATACAAGGTCGCTATGAGTTGGAACCGACTCAACAACACTTAACAACAACAAGGATGGCAAATATAAAAACCCACTGAAAATTAGAAACGTTGGTGAGGCTATGGGGAAATTAAAACTCTTACCCATTGCTGACGGGAATGCAAAGTGGTACAACTGTTGTGGAAAACAGTGTGACAAACTAAAAAACTAAAAGGAGAACTTCCATAAAACCAAACTAACCCACTGCCATCAAGTCTATACCAACTCACAGTGACCCTGTATAGACTTTCTGAGGCTGTAAAGCTTGACAGGAACATACATCTTCATCTAACTGTTACAGAGTGGACGGTGGGTTTGATCTTTGAATCTTGTGGTTAGCAACCCAACACCTAAACCACAGTGCCACTACTATAAGACCATGCTGCTGTTGTTAAATGCCATTGAGTCAAAACTGACAGCGTTTCCAATGAGTGGCTGGTGGATTTGAACTGCCAATCTTGACATTAGAAGTTCAGCGTTTATCCTACAGTGCTACAACAGGACTCCATATGACTACCATATAACCATGTTGTTGTTAAGTACCATTAAGTCAGAACCTGAATAGGGTTTCTGAGGAGCGGCTTTTGGGTTTACATCAACAACCTTGCAGTTCCAATTGACTTTGCAGTCCAGAGCATTATCCTACAGCGCCACACCAGGACTCTTCATATGGACATAGGACCCAGCAATTCTATTCCTAGCTACACACCCAAAAGACTTGAAAGCAGAGATGCAAACAGAGACTTGGCCAACACTGTTCACTGCAGCACTATTTGCAATAACCCCAAAGGTGGAAACAATAATTCATCATTAATAGATGAATGCATAAACAAAATGTGATCTTTATAAAAAATTTCTTTTTAAGTGAAGTTCACATTATAATGAACTCTGCATTATGCCATCTTTTATAAGCATTTCACTGCCCAAGAAACAAATGCCTTATTCATTTAATGAATACATCTTATTACCTCTAAATGCCTAGTAATAGAAACATTGGTCTTTAAAGTTGGAAGAGTCCTCAAAGATCATCTAATGCAATTCATTCAATCTATAGACGAAGACAAGAAAGGTAAAGCAACTTACCAAAGACACGTAGCTTGTCAAACTGTTTATCTTCTTCTTTTTCCCCTCCACAATATACTAGGGGAGTAACAAGTTATAATTCAGGATCAAGAATGGCTCTGGATATAGCTCTTCAGTCAGGACCGTCTCTCCTCAGTTATGCCTGCAGACAGTCCTCTTTCTGATCCTTGGCCCCTCAGCTCCTTGGCCTGGCCTCTATTCTACACAGACAAGTGTTCCTAAACTTTTTAGCTCTGCCAATCTGCGTAGAATAGAGGCCAGGCCAGGGGCACCTAACTCCATTACTAAGTCTCAGTCGAAGATGCTCAGCTCTCATGCTCCATGGTCAGCAAGTCTAGCTCTGCCAACAAATGCCTAGAGGTGCTCCACTCTGCCAAGAAACCTTCTGCCTGAAGGTGCTCAGCTCTCTTTCCATGGATCAATACATCCACTGTAATCTCCTTGCTCCATGGACCAAGAAGTTAGCCGTGCCATCTCAGGTCTTCTCATGCCATTTCACCATCTCACGCTGGCCTCCCGGTTCCATTACAGCTGCCTCTATGTCACTGTTTCTCACCATCTTGTGATGTTCTGGTGTTACAGCTCTCTCTTGTCTCCTGGGTCTAGGAGGTTTTCAGCACAGGGACTCCGGGTCCAAAATTTGTACTCCACTCTGTCTCTTCTTGTGATAGTGAGGTCTCCACTGCTCATCTTCTTAAATGGATGTCAAAGATCTTAAAAGAAGGAATCACCAAAAAGTAAATCAAGAACATGACAGGTGAATAACTACCAAAACTAAAGATTAAGAATTAATAGTTAGTGACAACTTTCCAGAAGAAAACAATTCTGGCCATTTTCACCCATCTTCTATCCCCATCCCCAAAACACAGGCAGGATTGAAGTCAGTAGACAACTCTCCAATACAGTAGTGCTTCTGGGAGGAAGGATAAGAAGGGAAATAGCAGGACCCTGGGAGGCCATTTCCCTTATTCACAAGAGAAGAGAATCTTGGTCAACGGATAGTAAGGAATCATACTCTGTGCTCAAATCATCACAACCAGAGCTTACTAAAAAATTAATACCAGTGTGTATTCTCATAATATGCCAAAAATGAGATGGATTAATACAATGTCCACAAATATAAAGCAAGTTTATTAGTAGTCTCATATCTATTCGTTGAAATTCAGTAACTTCATTTTCTGAAGAATGTGACCAATGGCAGTAGGGATAAAAGACCTCATAGTCCAAGCTACAGTTCAGGATACAGGACTAAATATCTATAAAACCAACTCTAAATTCAATATCCATAGTTATTTCTGTTGTTGTTAAGTGACGACGAGTCTGTGCTGACTCATAGCGACCCTGTGTGGGTTTCTGAGGCTGTACATCTTCGCGGGAGAAGAAGGCCTCATCTTTCTCCTGCAGAGCAGCTGGTAGACTCTAACTGCAGATCTTGTGGTTGGCATTCCAGTGCTTATTGTATGGAGCCACCACATTCCCCAAATATCCATTGCTGTTGTTAAGTGCCATGGAGTCAGTTCTGACTCAGAACAACCCTGTGTAGGGTTTTCAAGGAGCAGCTGGTGGGTTTGAACAGCCATCTAGTGGTTAGCAGTCAAGTGCTTGTCCTACAGTGCCACACCAAATAGTCATCAGGGTGGTTCATTCTATCAGACTCTACAGTTCATTGCAATGTGTGCTTGCATGATACCTTTTGACCAGAGCACCTGAAAACTTAATAGAAAACAGTCCTTAAAATCAAAAGGGGGAAAGGAAGAAGGAATAAAAACTATCATTTTTTTGTTCCTGTTGTTGTTTGTCTCTTTACTAATTGAACTTCATGCTAGAGCATGAGTTGATATAGGACCATATGTATGTTTTTCCAGTCAAACCCCCTACCATCTGTTTTCCAGTCACCCTTTACTACCTGTTCTTTGACGACACCAACGTGTAAGTCTAAGTCATGTACGCAACCAACCAACAGACCCAACTTTTGAAAGATAAAGGTTTATTTTAAAGAAAATAAATGTTAGACTATTCAGATTCCTTCTTGGGACATTCAGGCCAGTGCCTTGGAAATGTCCATAAAGGTGAGATATTAGTTAAAGCAATAGAATCCCTATCATCTTGACTCTTCATTTGTTTCACTCTTTCATTTCACAACCAAAGAGCTAAGTTTGTAAAAGGAGATGAACTTGAAGAAATATAAATGTGGAGATGGTTGAAACCCCAACTTCCCCCTACATTCTAATCTGTCTATAGAATGTTTCCCATAAACTGTTACTGATGTTCTCACAAGATACCTTACTGACAGCCATTTGCCACAAAAGTGCTTCTGGTTATCAGAGACACCTGAACGTACAGAAGTGTGCATGTTTTAGAGCCTCTTCCAGGGCAATATCACATAAGAAACCAAAAGCATGAGAAGCCAACACACACCTGAGCACATCGAAATTAAAAGGGTGCCTTATAAATCCCTACGCTGGGTGTAAGTTGGCTCGTTGCTGTCTTGTCAATGACAGACACTTGCCCCAAACACAGGTTGTCAAAGTTACAAGAGGACTTAAAGATCATCCAATCCAGTTTTCACATTTTGTGAAAAGGAAACTAGGATCCAGAGGGAAGACTTGATTTGCTCAAAGTCATGCAACCAACAGACTGAAAAGCCAAGTCTTCCGCCTCACAGCTCCATTGTCTCACAGCTCCATTGTCTTTTCTCTCTGAGCTACATCTCAATATCATAATACTTTGCATTGGAACCTCAACTTTTTCAAAACAACCACGTGTTACCTCATCTGATCTTCAAAAGAACCCTCTGGGGTAAATAGGCTTTTGTCCCCATTTTCTGAAGAGAAATTCCTGTAGAAGTTCATACCAACAAACACTGCCAGACCTGGCACTGTTAAATACCAAATCAAGTGTTGTCCTAACTGGTGTCTGGAAGCAGTAACAATAGTCGGTACCGGTGCCGACTCGATGGCACCTAACAACAACAAAATTGTGCTGGATAAGCACGTATCACAAACTCGGCCATTCAAATCCACTCCGCAGCATCAGATAGATGAGGTTTTCCCCTTTCATAAAGAGTTTAAAATTCTCAGAAACTTTATACTGACTCACTATGAGTCAGAACCAACTCTGTGACACTGTACTGGACACGCACAGTATGTATATTATGACATTTTTCTTGAGAATTTCGATTTAAAATTCCCAGACAAAAAAACTCACATGCGTTTAAATTGGAGATCAGACTAAATACAAGTAACCGCCTTGAAAGAGAAGGAGCTCTGGTAGCATAGTGGTTACGAGTCCTGTCAGCAGTTGGAAACTACCAGCTGTTCCGGAGGAGAAAGATGAGGCGTTCTGCTCCCAAAAAGATTTACAGATTTACAGCCTTGGAAACCCTATACAGGGTTGCGGAACCGACTCCACGGCACCTTGAAAGAGAGCCTTGGTTGTTGTTGTTAAGTACCATGGAGTCGGTTCCGACTCATAGAGACCCTGCACAGGGTTTCCAAAGGCTGTAAATCTTTACGGGAGCAAAAAGCCTCATCTTTCTCCCGCGGAACAGCTGGTAGTTTCGAACTGCTGACCCGGAGGTCAGAAGCCCGATTCGTGACCACTACGCTACCAGAGCTCCTTTGTAGCGGATTACAAGATGAGTTGTTAACCTTGCAGTTAGCATGTCTAATCTATTAGTCACTCTGTGGCCACTCTGCGGTAGAAATATGAGGCTTTCTGCTCCTGTAAAAAGATTTACAGCCTCAGAAACCCTGTGTGTCAGAACTTGGTGGCACGCCACCACCACCAGCTTTGGAGTCGTGGTGTGGCACTGTAGGATAAAAATTCGGCTGCAATAGTTTGCAGTTTGAACAGCAACATCCATCAGCCGCTCCTAGGAAACCCCACACAGGGTCACTATGAAACCGAACAGTCTCAACGTCACTTAACAACAACAACAACCTTGAAACAAGAACTTCAACACTGTACCTCCTTACTGAATAGTATGAGTACTATTGATTTCGAAATCCTGGAAGCAACATCAGATTTGGCCATGGATAGGAATGGGCTGTTTTATTTCATAGAGATCATCCTGCATCAAACCAAAAACCTTGGAGTCAATTCCACCCATAGCAACCCTATGGGACCGTAGAAGTGCTCCTTAGGGCTTCTGAGACTAAATCCGTTTATAGGAGTTGAAAGCCACATCTTTCTCCCCAAAAGAAACTGGTGGGTTTGAATCACCAACTTTACCTCTTAGCAGGCTAGCACTTAATCTGTGTTGCCATGAGGACTCTTAGAGAAGCTACCAGCACCAAATGAAATTGGTGATAAGGCTTGCTCAGCCTTGTTGTTCTTGTTAAGTGCTGTCAAGTCGATTCCAACCCATAGCAACCAAGTAGAGGGCTTCCAAGGAGCAGCTGGTGAGCTTGAACCACCAACCTTGCAGTTCAAACGACTTTGCTGTCTGATGCAGTAGCCCACAGCACCACACCAGGACTCCTGCTCAACCTTAGTCAAGAGTATATCTTTCCATTGAGACTTAGAAGTAAATGATCTCTGGGAAAGAGAACTTCACCAGACAGGTACAATAATAGATCATCAATGGGATTTAACCTGATCTGCCATTGGCTTTTTCTAGAATGAAAACACCATAATCTTTACTGGTCAGTGTTACCCAATACATTTAAATTTTAGAGGCCTAGAAAGTTGGACAAATGCCAAAGACAAAAAAAAAAATTGCTACTAGCTTGCTCAAGGTACATTTAACGTATCAGACTTACTTCAGATTTATTTTTGTTATGAACAAAATTCAAATTATGTCCACCTTTGGTATTTTTATATCACAGGTGGACACAATTTGAATATCAAGACTCTGTAGAATCCTATTATACAAATTTGATACTGATTATTTATATAAAAAATATTGTATTTTGTCAAGAAGTCTGGGTAATTTGTTCAATGAAAAAAAGATCCAAATAATGTTGCAACCAAATAATGTCAGACTTGGCAGTTAACTAGATCTTTTCAGGTTGAGTAGAAAGAGGAATAAGGATATTTCTTCACCCTACCCCAGCCCCCCACTGTTTCCTTAGCAAAAATATGCCTGGGTAAATCCAAGTCCATCAACATAAAAAAAAAAATGGGTAGATGGAGGTTCATGTCTACACAATTAACTGCTTCATATCAGTTATAAGCATAGACACAGAAATTGGGACCATTGTGATTACAAAATTAATGGTATGGATTATTGATTGGGATAAGTGACATTCTTAAGCACTTATAATTAAGCAGTCAAATGATGTGACAGAAATCAACACCTCGTGTTATAAAATTACTTAGTGAACTTCAGAGCTGTTTTTTGGGGAGGTAAATGCAGTATCACAATGTAGCTAGAAACTAAAACCATTAGAAACTAAAAACGTTGGTTCATCAAGTACAATAAACAATTTTAAAACAAAAGAATATAAGTATATGCTTCCGTACAATACAGATATGAATTATTTATCCCTTGTTTCCTCGATCATGGTTATACTGCAGATAAAAAGAAGTTTAGGAAGTGAATAGATCTGCAGGCTAACTTCAACCCAACCAAAATTTGTATTTAGGACACAAGATTTTAAATTAAACAAGTCAGAAAAATTACTGGGGGATGAAGTAGTCTTCTTGTCCATTTTCACTAACATTTGGATTTACTTATCAGTTTCTTTTTGGGTAGCTGATTTCTTTCTCTCCCTATAAATTCATCTGAGTTCCAGTGTTCATCTGGGTACCTAACAAATCTTGAGAATTAAAAATACTTAAAAAATTCTAGTCAATAAAGAAAAGTGATTAAGGCTAGAGATTTTTTTGTAACACTTGAAAAATCAAAAGAAATATAGTCTACAGTTGCTAAGCACAATCCAATAATGATGTCAGTGGGAATGCTTAAATCTTTTTTACTTGGGGTAAATTTCAAATAGAAAATTTTCAGCAAAATGGACTATTACTATAAAAACAAAACAGAAGAGGCTTACAAAGAAAGCAAGAAACATTTTTTGTTTAGGAAAAAAAATTTTGTTTAGATGGGTCCAATTTCTGTAGTCATTAAAAAAATATTACTTTGTATGTGGCATGTTTAAATACAATTTTAAAATATTTCTTTTTATATAAGGCTTTGTAAAAAAGTAATAATGTCATGAAGATAAAAATTTCTGTACAACATTGAGAGTTAAAAAAATTATTATTACTTACATTAAAGGGAGCAAAAATAAAATTCTGTCAGTGCTTTTTAATTCTTTCTAGTAATTCTTTTGTGAGGTACAAAAATTTTTTTAGAATGTTAGGCAAAGTGAAAACTTTATAAAAATATTTGTTTATCATGATTCTGATTTTTAAGGTTAACATTATGTCAAAATCCTTCAATAAAATCTAAAGAAAGGAGTATCATTTAGAAGTTTTAAAATATATTTTAAAAATAAATATTGAACTTACTTTGTAAGCTTTCACAAATATTGGCAATTGCTTTAAGTGATCTAGTATCACTATTTAAAAGAAAATGTTTTTGTGGATCTAGTGAATATTATCAGCAGAATAATAGTAATTAGTAATAAATGTAGTAAAATGCCATTTTAGTTTTAATCTATGACTTCTATTTGATGAGGTACCACTATAGATTTATTGTTAAAATATGTCATTTTTTATTCAGAAGATAATAGACAATAAGGCTTATCCCTCCTCACATGTCTCAATGCTGACACAGTTTTGTATAATTACTATAAAATCAATGAGTGTATAATCAAAGTGTCAGTACATCCAGATGAAAACACAAAAAAATGCACAGGGTTATGTTGCCTGGGCGAGTCCTAAAACTGCTTTTTTGTAAATATCAGGTAGATAGAGCTGAATCACATAACCTTTTAGTACCTTCTAAAACGAAGCTGTCCTTCTTTAACGTTTAAAACAGGGGAAGATAAATGTCTAAATAAATTAAAGGCATAAATAGATGGCATAAATGAGCCATAAATTTGAAAGTTCTAAAACTGTATTAAAAATTGTCTTTGCATAGATTCTTTCTGTTGTATTCCCTATGTCCTGTGCCATGCCTCCTTTTAATCTCGAAAGGACGTATGACATTTATTTTCATATTAATATAAATATTTAACTTAATAAGATGTGATTACGATCCATGCTTTGAATTATATTTTGCATCAGAATTGTAATTTGCAGCAGCTAGGTCATTTAAATCTAAAGAATTGGCAAAATGGAAAGTTTGAGAAAGCAGTATTATGATTTTTCTCTGGAAACATGACTTGGGGTACTAGAGACATCAAATGAAGTTTAAAACATTCCTTTTCCTGGATTCATTATTTTAGCAACTTAAAAAACAAAACAAAACAACAGAATGCATGAAAGTTCATTGTGCCATGTAGCTTTTATTACTTACTACTACGTTCATTTATTTTATGTAAAACTGAAAATGTAGTACTTCTATATGCATTTTCAAAACCAGCAATTGAACATGTGACAAATTCTAGAATCTATAGTCTATATTTATAAACAAGTTGAAATACAAGGATGGTTTATATTTCAAATAAAGGAAACAAAATCTGAGTTTTTTTAAATTGCTGGCATTCAAAGTAAAGTTTTCTTATTCTGTTTTACAAATCTAAAATAATTTTTTAAAAATTTATTTTTATTGAAGATTATTTTTATTTTATAGCAATTGTTATTAAATAGCATTTCTATCCAGAATGCACACTTTCCTATGGTTTTACAAATAGATACAATTCAATTTTTAATCCAATGGTTTGAAAACCAAGTTAACTAAAAAAATCTGAAGCAATAATTTTTAGTAATTCTTTGCTTCTTACATAAATAAAACTTGCAACTAATGAAATTAGCTCATCTTCCTTTTACTATTTCAAATGTTTTAAATATTAGTATCTCAAATATCAAAAGAATTTAAGTTGGTTTTAAAAAGCATATGAAAAATTTCACAATAGTTTTATTCCTAAGTAAGAGTATTTATGAATTAGAAATCATATAGGTATCAATAATTCCTTTTGAGAGAAAATAATTATACTGAGTTTTTAAAGTACCACATGTTATCTATTGGGCCAGCATTGTCTGTTTTGCTCTTTCTCATATTGCTACAAATTATTATAGATCCAGATATCAGGAATAAATTGAGAGTGAAATTTTATAGTTATCATTTAGTCTTCCTCAAAATTGTTTTGACCTGGCAAAAATTTAAACATCCTAATTTGTAGAGATAACATTATCCTTCTGTAATTTAGTTGTTTCTTTTAAGATAAACTTGTGATGAATACCTTCTATATGTCCAGTCTATTATAAAGGATTATGACTTCTATTTTAATAACATTTAGTCATGTTAAATTTCTATTTTAGTATATGATTTTTTTCTAAATGATAAATCAATTGTCAAATTATATTTGTCAAGAATCAAATTTAAAAAAACAGAATCAAAGTATAGTTTTTCAGATCATTTTAGAATGATCTATTTTTACTTTAATGGTAAAAATACATGAAATTAAACAAATATACCTATACGTATATTTAACAATAACCATTAGCTTAACATTTCATGATCACTGTCAGTATGTTACTATGTTATGTTAGGAGTTTAAAACATTTTGCATATGTATTTCCACAATAAAAAAAGAGTTAAAAAAATTTAACTATGCTTCCTCAAAAATTCTTCAAATATTACAAAGTTGTAATGAAAGCTCTTAAAAGTTAAATTGGGAGGAAATGAAATATTCTCATTTTGCTTTCTTTTTACATTTTGTTAATCTAATTTCACAAAAATTGAGCTTTTTATGAACAGGTAACAGATAACTTTGTTTTGATAATATTGTTGTAGAACAACTATCCTTTAAAACTCTCGGTTGCCAGAATTTTTCATTTAAGCAATATTAGGATTCATGCAATTCTGTTGAATGCATTCAACAAGGTTGTATTTGAAGAAGTAAGATAAAGACTATGTTTCCTTTTTATATTCTTTGATCTATTCCTGGTTTAAATATTATATTTTCTAATAGGAGACAATAGGCTTTGTCAGTAATAATTTCTGACATGAAGGGTTTTCAAATTTTACTTTAATTTCTATATCTGATACATTTCATGCACTACAATCTCCCTGCTTTTTGCCAAAAAATTTGAAGCCCTTTTTAGTTTATGTGACTTTTTTTTTTTAAGTTTCAAAATATATTCATAGTGGATTTTCAAAATATTTTTCAAAAGGTATCTATAGTGGACCAAAACAATGTAATTATTTTTGAATTTTTGAACCTTTATCATTTTATAGTTTGCCTGTTATGTTAACATGTATCAGTAGCTATCCTACCTAGTAAGTACTACACACAGGTAAAGATTCTTTTCCTTATTAAAATTGTATAACTCCCAAGAATATACAAATACCACTCGAACTGAAGGGCAGGGTTTCATAGCAAGCTGACAGTCAGATTAAGAGGTTTCTCTTATCTTCTGTTAAGTCTTGTCATCTCGTCTGGAAAAAAAACAAGGTGCCTAGAAGGTTAGTTGTGAGAAAACTTTTTTGGGGGAGAGGGTCATTACAAATGCAACATTTGCCAATCCCTTTTAAAAATAGCTTAATATTTTTTCCTGAGAGAGGATTTTCCAAGACTCTGTCTCCGCACCCCCTTTCATTTCATTGAAGTTGAATGCACAGGAAAAAAAAAAAAAAGAGAAATGCTCATGAAATTTCTCCCTGGCTCAAATTTTATCAAATTCTCTCTCTTAGGGAATTATCTGGCAAATTGATCAGTGAGAACCAATAATACTGATCATTTAGACTCTCAAAGTTTCTTTTTTCGTAGAGGAGACCCCCACTCACCCACTTCGGATTATCTGAATAATTGCTTCAACTCTTCAGTTCAATTTGCATGTCTAGACAGGAAACTAGACTGAATAAGGCTTAGAAATACTGTGATTTTTAAAACTACATTTATTTTTTGGAATTATAATTCTTACTATCTTCCATGTGTAATCACTTGGATTGCTTGAATCTATGACCTTCCAGAATTCTTGTGACATTTTAAACAGTCATTATCTAGAAATATGTATACATGCTTTAAAACTTACCAAGGTCTGTTTTACTTTTTCTTATTTAAAATTTCATCAGGAGTTTTATTAATTTGGCACTCTCATACAGGAAAATGTGAATACTCGTGAGTTTTCATGAACAAATAAAAGTATTTTATCTTCATTATATAAAAATTAAAAAATAAGAATTTTTTTTTTGTTTTTTTAAAAACCAACTTCCTTGGTAGTTTTTAAAAAATACTGCTGACAATGAAGTTGGGATCTGAGTCCGACCACATTCAATAGACTCCTGTGAACCCGGGTAGAGACCTGGATGGCCAGCAGT
>NW_006408593.1:8452636-8479586 GCF_000296735.1 Chrysochloris asiatica | reverse complement strand
CAAAAGCTTTGCTTCATCATTCTTTCATATGTCTAATGGCCGACTGGAAAGAGTTAAAAGTGTGATTGAATCAGAAGCTCTAATAAATGTTAGCTTATTGCTCCTGCAGCTGCTATTGTTATACTGATAAAAAAAAAAAAAAAAAATTCATGGGCTCCTTCGTTTTTAGCACTTTTTAAGAAAATTTCCCTCTCTCTCTTCAGATTAAAACCTGGAACATAGTTACAAAGCAAAAAAATATAAACTTCATAAATTTTGTTAATTATTTGCCTTTAAGACATGATTTGAGTAATATTATTTTTGTTTTGTTAATTGTTGCTGTTGAGATCTACAAAATGGCGATTGCACTTTATGCTGTCTGTCATCACAAATGGGACTTGTTAATTACTGACTATTAATAAAAAACCAAAAATATTAAAATCAAAAAAAGTTTTTGTCATAAACCTTTTAGAATTATGATACAAGAATTATGATCCAATGTTAAGATCTTTGGGATGGCCTCATGAAAGTGGTCTTTTCTCATAAGTCATTTTGGTTTGGTTCAACAGGAAGTATTCTGAGAGACCCAGAAAAAAAAAAATTCCAAAGGAGATCAGTTTATTCATTTGTCATGTAATATTTCCTTATTCTTACCTTCTTTTTTCCTTAAAGTACATAAACTTATAATACCAAAGGGAAAGGAAGATGTGCTAATAAGTCCATACTGTCACCTTTCCAAAAAATCAGCAAATTCTGTCTTGGGTGGCAGTTCCTTTATAATTGAAATCTGACCACCTTCTTTATCACATATTCTACTTATTCTAAAAATAGTTCTCAGTATTCTGTCTGGTTCAATGTAAGGGACTAGTTGCCAGGGGGCTACTGATAAGTCAACAAGGACCATTAAGGATCAAAGTAATAGGACCTCCAAATATGATGTTATTAATTCACCATCTCATCCTATTCTCTCCTTCTCTAGGATGATACATTGCTAGTTTATTCTCGCCCAGGATAGAGTCCATGAGACTTTCCAAAACGGCTTCAGATTTTTTAGGGTACAAGTCCTTTCATATTTGGGGGGAGGAGGGTAAAGGGAAAAGCTAGAGCACCAGCTACAAAACTAGTTCTGTGACTTGACCAAACCTTTATCCAGAGGAGGCAGCTTTGGTTTTTGGAAAATAAACCTTCACAGTTTAGGAAATGGAGATTAGCTAAAACGATCCATAAGTATGGAGATATTCAATTCAGATTTTCTAATACAGTCCCAGTTTCAGAAAATGTTATTCTTTTCAACCAAAATAAATTAAGTAGCCGCTAATTACTATGATGCAAGATTATAACCTTGACTTTTTGAATCAACAACTCATAATTAGGAGGAAAGTCATCCGTCCCATCAAATAGTCCCATTTCTAGTTGAGGAATTATAGCCACAGTTAAGTTTAAGAGTTTGGGAGACTGTTTCTTTAGAAGGGACATAAGCATAAATTCTTAATTTTCAGTCCACAGACTTCCAAAAGGATACAAGAGATGGGTTTGCATTTTTATAAACACATACACTGGGTTGATCACGATCTTTTTATTCTTGATTAACATATTATGATATAGTCAAAATATACCCCAAAATAACGAATCAGTTTAATCAATTCCACCAGTACTGTTGGAAATAGAAGGAGGCAAGTCGGTTTCTGACTCTGCTAACAGGCTGTTTGCAGGAAAGAATCTGTCTGGTTGGTCCATGTTGATATGACTTTCTTCATGATAACTGAAGAATTCTTACCGACTCTGTGTCCTAGTGAAAAGGAGGCAAAATCTCAATCTTCTCTTCTACATCATGTATCACCTGTCAGCAGGTTCTGATGATAAAACCAGAGTGCTCAAAGAGGGTTTTGCAGATCCAAGGAATCTGCAGACCCAGTGGGGGAGAAGTGTATTTTGGCTTTGTGGTACAAATACTTGGGTTTTATACAAATGCCTGAGAAAGAGCATGTTGATCTTGAACAAATCTTTTGAAAAACTTTTTTTTCTTGATTTGTTTGAGTTGTTTTTAACTATAAATCTCTGAAGCATTTTGATCATCGTGTTTCTAAATTTTATGTTTGTAAGGGTCCATTCAAACTTCTGTTAAAAGATAAAAATAATTTGATGATGTGTCTGTTTTATTAGGATGGTGATTTAAGAAACATTATGTCTCAGTTTCATAGACTGATCCTCTTATGTCCTACAAGTAAACAAATAACATAATCTAGATTATTGGTAACCTACATTATTGTTCTGTAGTCTTGGGGGAAACTTCTGGGCAAATGTCTTTGTAACTTGAACAAATAAGCAAATCAGCACTGCTCGGCTCAAAGACAACAGATGGATCAAAGTTGCTTTCCTTTCCCTTTAGGCTACCCAGGCTTCTAAAGACTGACACAATATGACATGGAATGGTCATATATCATACCTGATTTATGTAACATGTCATATTTGATAGTTTGAAGAGTTACTGTTAACTAAAATGATATACTTTTATGAAATTCTAAATGGACTTACATAGAACTAATAAGCTCTAGTTTATAAGCATTTGGATGTACTTTTCCAGAATCATATCAGGTACCTATTGCTTAGTTTTCCCTTTTCTTAAATGATATCATTCTAGTAATTATATAACTTTGCAAGTGTATATATGGCTTTGGTGGTATTATATGCATTTTCTCTTTTATCTTCAGAGTCGGTAATGATGTTAGTCTTAGCCCCATTTCACAGTGGCTAAAGATCAGACTTTGAAGTGAAATTTATAAGAATTTGAACCTTGGTCCTTAAATTTTATAGCTGTGTAACTTTGAATACACTTTATAGTCTTTCTGAGCCTTGATTCTCTAATCTGTAAAATGGGAATGATAATATTGCTTACTTCACAAGATTGTTGTGAGGTTTAAAGGAATACAAATACTGAGCCATGTGACTGACACATAATAAGTATTCAATAAATATTAGCATTTAAAGAGAAGGTTAATGAGCTTAGAGACACAACAGCACAACAACCAGGAACCAGGCTTGCTGACTTCAAAACCAAGGCTGTAGTCTCCTCATTTGCTTTCCAAGGCAGCTGCTTGCAAGTGTGACTCAGCATTATTTTCAACTACCTTCAGTCTACAGACCAATCATACCGAAGTACTTTTCTCTTTTATCCAGTGGACTTCAAAACCTTCTAGAGATGTCATTCTGAAAGTCAATGGACAGCTGGGCCTTATCCTGGGGCAGGAAAATGCAACAAGGCTAAGTCAATAATAAGAAAAATAATAAGGAAAAAATATTCTACAAAGATGAGCTTCAGTAGTATATCTTCACTCTAACTGAAAGCAGCTCTAACACTCAAGTCATTAAATAGGATTGAGGAAAATCTCATGGTCTTCACATCAGTATATTTTATCGGCTTTAAAAAACAAAAAGCAGACATTCCTTGTACATGGGATCCAGTTATTCTGTTGGTGTAAAAGGGAAAATGCATTGTCTTGAATGTATGGTAAATGTCCAGAACTTTCAAAATATAGCTTCCGGTTCTTTAAATAATCTCATACATTTATATTTTCTATGTCTGATGAGAACACTTACAAATGAACCTCATTTTGGTCCTATAGTTCTTTATATTATCTAGTGAGGCTTTCTCCCTTGTGTTCTAAGTGAATTTGTTCTGAAGAGCAAAGTCTTGCGAGCAAAGTCATTACTTCTGTACGTCTCCACTCCCTGTGTGCCTTCTGAGTCACTCCAGCTGAATGTATTTACCCTTTGGCTGCCTTTAATGCACGTTTGAGCCCTACTAACTCATGTGGAGTATGCCATAATTAAAGGCAACAAAGACATGGTCCTCTGCTTCTAACCTTGGGGCTGATAGCTTTGCAGGTCAGAATCTTGTATTCTAGGCTCTTGAGCCCAAAACCACCAAGTTGCTGGCTGAGTTCTAGTCCTAGAATCTCTAGAAACTGAAAGTGATATTTCATAATTTTAAAGTTCAACATTCTATTACATGGGACTTTGAAAGAATTTGGGAGAGGGAGGAAGCCCTTGTTTGTTTTTGGAAGAACTGAAAAGGGAAAAAGAGATATAATATGAATATAGACACAGAACCAGCCTATATTTCAATGAATCTTCAGCAGGACATTTTTTGAGTTGATTGTTACTGTTATTGGTGACTCTTAAAATAATAGCCTCTAAATGTTTTGCTCAAAATATATTAGAGCAAGTGGCTCAATTTCTTTCTTTGGTACAGTGTCATTTAGAGAAAAACTTTAATATACTCAATATAAAAGGATATTTCCTTGTTTTATAGGAGGTATTCTATGTTACCAAGGAAGTTCTTGTAGCTCAGTGGTAACTGAAAAGTCAATGGTTCAAACCCATCAACCAATTATAGCATAAGGACTTGAGATTCTTCTTCAGTCAACAAAAGAAAATAAAAGAAGTTTAACCCAAACTCTCTGAAGATGGCACATATTTTCATGTAGAAAAAAGTAAAATAAACAGAAATTAAAATAAAAGCTACCTTGGTGTTATTAGTCTTAGAGGAAAATTCTCTGAAAATTAGGCATCTCTTTAGATCCTTTCATCAGCAGGAAATCTTTTCCAAAAAGAAAAGGAAAAATAACAATTATATAGAATAATTGCAGAACTCTGGTTGATAAGAAAAAAAACAAAACACACACACAAAAAAACATGATTATCTGGGTCTGAAGTGAGCTCCAGTATACCTATCTAAATTCAGGTCTTTGGAATAAATCAAATGTATGCTTTCAAATACAAGCCTTACCTATTTTGCTTCATAAGCTGTAATGTCAAATGCAATTTCCTTAGAAATTACAAATAAAATATGATCTCCCATAGTACATGGTTCAATTCATGTAAAACGATACTTAGATGATTCATTCATTCAAGGTTCAGGAACCTTGGGGACAGTACAAGGAGTAGAAAATGGCACCTTCTTTTTGCAAGGACATGAAGTTTTATGGCCTGTAAAGATTTCTGTAGAACAGGCACCTGAAGGTCCACACTAGCTGCAAGGGGTGGGTTCTGGCAGTACTTCCAACCCTATTTACTACTGTCTTCCTGCTGTGTGCTGGGTGACTCAGGGGCTTGGTGTTGGCACACACAGACTCTCTCTTCTGTATTTCAAAGGCAGTTTAATTTGACAGCCACTAAATCGAGTGGTTTGTGACTCAGGGAACAACTGTTTGGTGGCCAAAGAGAAATGATCTTGCCATAATAATAGCCTGCAATCTGCTAACTCCTTTGATAAAACTCAAAGATCACAGAAAGAACTCATCATAGAGAGATAGCATATGTCAGGTATGGAAATGGATTCCTAGCTACCTTCCCAACCTCACCACTCCCAAGTTTAAAGCAGAACTAGTCTGAAAGACTCCTGGTGTGAATTATTAATGATTTAGCAAAGTGATTTCTTTCAACAAATGTTTTCTATCTCAAGAAAGATTGGTCATCACCACTGACATCTGGTTTCTCAAACAGACCAGATTAAAAAGGTAGGCACTGAAAATCTCCCAAAGTCACTCATCCAATTTGCCCATAGTGATTGAAGGTCACTTGAATGTAAAAAGATAGGACTGTTGTCTGAAGTGCATAAACTGAAAGATACTACATGAACCCAATGTGAAAAATCTGTGAATCAACAGGACGCCTATATCTGTAACTTTTAAGCATCTTTCACCAGCACCTAATCCCAAGGAGGTTCTATCTGAACCCCCCCACTCCTCCATTTCTTAATATTTTTGTTTGAATGATGATAAATTTATATCCTAACTTAGGAGAACATGATGATGTTGACTTATTCTTTCTATGACATGCCCAAGTACTTATAACTTCAGTAGTTATAGTTTTCTGCAAATAGATTGTATACATTTCATTTTCACTTTATTCCTAGCAATTTGTTATGGTTGCTATTTTATTTCCATTTTAATTTTTTAAATTAATGATTTATTGTGTCTTCAGTAAAGGTTTACAGAGCAGTTTACATTCCCATCCAAAAGTTCTACACAAATTATTCAGTAACATTGGTTACATTCTTCACAAAAAGAACATTTTCATTTTTTTCTGTTCTGGTCGTTCTGTTTCCATTAATCTAGTTTCCCTGATCCCTTATCTTCTCATCTTTGATTTAAAGTAATTGTTGACCATTTGGTCTATATAGGTAATTTTTTTAAGGAAGCACAATACTTAAGAGTGATACTAATTATTTTCTGAGGCAAATTGTTATTTGGCTACAAGGTGACCTCAAGAATTAGCTTTGGTTCAAAGTTTGAAGAATGTTGCAGGACACTAGTCTCAGGAAGTCCTTTAGTCTCAACTGGTCCAGTAAGTTGTTTTTTTTTGTTCTGTTTTGTTTTTAGGAACTTGAGGTTCTGTTACACATTTTTCTCTCATTCCATCAGGGTTCATTTATTTTGGCCCTGATCAGAATGAGAGAAAAATGGTTGATATGATACCTGGGTGCCATCTAATTCTTCTGGTCTCAGAGTTGCTAAGTACCATCAAATCGGTTCCAACTTACAGTGACCCTGTATAGGGTTTCTAAGGATTTTTAAATCTTTGCAGAAGCAGAAAGCCTCATCTTTCTCCCACGGACCACTGACCTTGTGGTTCTTCTCAGTCCTGTGCTTATCTTAGGGAGCCACTGGTCTCTCCCTGGTCTCAGGGTAAATGAGTCTATTTGTCCTGTAGAATAGATTCTTCTTTGAGTCTTTGGTTTCCTTTGTTTGCTTTTCCTCTGGAAGAGTGGAGATCAATATTTATATCTTAGATGGCCACTTCTAAATGTTTCAGACCCCAGACACTAATCACCAAATGTGGACATAAAATGTAACTTTATGAACTATATTATACAATTCACTTAGGTGTCCCAGAGACTGTGGTGTTTCTTCATGCACACACTTGGTTCTATGATGTTCCTCGGCTTCTCCCACTGATGCCTCATCTTTCAGGACCTCTTCATAAGACTCTGGGCTGATCACAACATAGTGGCCTCAAAGTTAACTTCATTTTTTACGTGACTTCCAAAAGGCTGGAAGCAGAAGTGATCAAGTAATCCAGGTAAAGGTTATACCTGGAGCTAACAGACTTGTTGGTACTTAACAACAACAACAACAATGCTGTATTCTACTGGCCAAAGCAATCAACAGGTCCACCCAGATTAAAAGTAAAAAGGTAGATTCAACTCTAAAAGGAAAGAGCTAAAGAGAAAGCAAGAGAAAGTTTCATAAATATTTGTATACGTCTCATTGACTCTTTAGCTGGACACCAAATTGTGCATGCACAGGGAAGGATTGTGAGAGGCTGGCGGAGTATAAATACTGAGAAACTGTGAGTTTAAAGATATTCCAGAGGTTGAATAATACTGCAAGACCCTGGAAGTCTGACAAGCCAGAACAGAGAGACATTAGCATACCAACTGGATAGTTCACTGAGACACCAGAAATGTCAAGTCTGAGGAGTAGGGCTATTTTAGTTTTTGTTGTTGTTAAGTGCAATCAAGTCAGTTTTTACTCTCGTGACTCTGGATCGGGTTTCTGAGGAGTGACTGGTGGATTTGAACCACCAACCTTGTGGTTATAAGTCCAATGCTTATCATACAGTGCCACACCAGGACTTCATTTTAGTTTTAGACCCTCTCTAAAAACTTTAAAAACATACCTCTGCTGGATCAACTAATCTGTGAGAAAATCAACTGCCTGCCAATACAAAATTTAGGTCTTAACCAGAAGAAATATAAATCCAGGCTTGAAACAAAGTACATGCCCAGTATACAATGTAAAAGAATCACTAAATATGCAAGGGAACATAAAAATGTGATCCATAGCTAGGAAGAAAGAAGACAGTCAAAAGAAACAGACCAAACTATAACATAGTGGTTGGGCCTAGTAGATAAGGACTTTAAATATATCAAGAACTCAAAGCACAAAGTAGACATAACAGTAGGTGAATAGATGAGGAATCTTAGTACCGAAATGGAAACTATAAAAAAAAAAAGCGAATGAAAATTGTAGATGTAAAAAAATGTAATATCTGGCATTAAAAAATCGTTGTTTAACAGGAGATTGAACACAAAAGAAGACCAAAAAACTCAGAAAGTAAGAAGACTGAAGAAAAAAAAAAGAAAGAAAGAAAGATACCAGGGACCTGAAAGACAACATAAAATGATTGTACGTGTAATTGGAGCCCCAGAAAGAGATTAAGTCAGAAAAAGTACTTGAAAATCTAATGGCCACCCATGTAAATTACCATTCAATTCACAATTTAAACTAAAAAAGAAAGAAGAAAAGAAAAAAAATCTAATGGCCAATTTCCCCCAAAATGTTATAGAAATCCACAGTTCCAAGAAACTCAGTAAATCGCAAAAAGAAAAGACAAGCAAAGATAAGCTTAGGCACATTGGAGTCACATTAACGAAGGCTAAAAATAAAGAGAAAACTCTTTAAAACAGCCAGAGGAAAAATGACACGCATACAGAGAAACAAAGATAACAAAATTGTGCTGACTTTTCTTAAGAAACAATGAAACCTAGGAGACAATGGAATAAAAGCTTTAAAGTGTGACAGAAAACAAAAAGAACTCCCTCCCAAAAGTAAAAACCAAATCGACCAATTGAGAATTCTATATCTACTAAAGTTATCTTGCAGAAAATGAAAACAAAATAAATAAAATATTTTTAGATAATCAAAAGTTGAGGTCATTTACTACCAGCAGACCTGGACTACAAGAAATACTAAGGGAAGTTAAAACAAAAAAATTCCCAAACTCACAGCTGTCAAGTTAATTGCAAATCATAGTGACTCTGTATAGCAGGAAACTGTTCCATAGGGTTTCTGAGACTAAATCTTTACAGGAGCCAGTCTTATGTTTCTCCCTTGGGGTGGCTGATGAATTAGAAATGCTAACCTTGCAGTTAACAGCACAGTTAACCCCAGCACCACCAGACCTCCTTTAAAGGAGGTTTGTTGTTTGTTGTTAAATGCCCTCGAGTTGGTTCTGTGTAGGGTTTCCGAGGCTATAAATCTTCATGGGAGCAGAAAGCCTCATCTTTCTCCTGCGGTGTGTCTGGTGGCCTTGAATTGTCAACTTGGTGGTTAGCAGGGAGGTTAGTTAGGCTGAAGGAGAATAGTATGTAAAAGGAATAAAGAACATCTTATAAATAAGGTAAATAAAACCTTTCACTTTTGAATTTTCTTAAAAAATAAATGTGTAAAGCAAAAACAGTAATTTAGAATGTTGTGGTTTGTAACACAGAAACCAAACTGATTGCTATTGAGTCAATTCTGCCTGCTAGTACCCCAGTAAGACTCCCTCATACGGTTTCCAAGGCTCATTACAAAAGACAACTCTTCCATCTTTCTCCTGAGGGGCAGCTGGGAGATTTGAAGTGCTTGACCTTTCATTTAGTAGCCAAATGCTTTCACCACTGCACTCCCAGGGGTCCTTTATAAGTAAAATATATGCCAATAGCACAATGGTGAGTATGGTAAATCTTATAAGGGTCTTACAATGCATATGAAGTGGCATCATACTAACTCACAGCACATTATAGCGTTAACATGCTCAGCTGCTAACTGCAAGCTGCAACTTAAGGCCACCAGACTTTAAGAGAAAGATGTGCCAGTCTGCTTTTGTCAAGATTTACACTCTTGGAGACGTTATGGAGCAGTTCTAGGCTGTCCTATATGGTCACTAAGAGTCGGAATTGACTCAGTGGCAATGGGTTTATATAGCTTATAGGGCAAATGATAATTCCTAAACCAACCAGGAAAAATAAAAATCAAAGAGATATAGTTAAAAGCTAATAGATAAAAAATGCTAATAGATAAAAAATGTATATATATACACTGAATTCATCTAAAAGAAGGAGGGGGGAAAAGAATTGGTGGGACAATTAGCAAACAATAGCAAGATGGTAGACTTATTAAATAAAAAAATATCAACAACCACATTAAATGTAAATAAATTAAATACACCAATGAAAAGACAGTGAGCGAATAAAAAATGAGACCAACAATATGCTCAAGAGTTGGACTTTAAATGCAAAATACAGGTAAATTAAAAGAAAAAGAATGGGGAAAGTATAACATGTAAATACTGCTAAAGTAAAACTGGATGATGATACTAATATCAGATGATATAAATATCAAATAATGTAGACTTCAAGACAAAGAATATTATTACTAGGATGTTGTTGTTGTTAGATGCCAGTGACACCGGGGATAAAGAGGAACATTTCACAATGACGAGTCACTTTATAACGATCCTCAGTATGGATCTAGTAACAATGCCTCAGTAGACATGAAACAAAAACAAACAGATCTAAAGGGGAAAATATATAAATCAACCATTATAATTGGATACTTTAACTCTCAGTAATTGATTGAATAAGCAAACAAAAGCTTAGTGAGCACATAACTTAAACAGCACTACTAATGAACTTACCATAATTAATACTTATCAAACATTATGCCCAACAATTACAGAATTTATTTTTCTTTAAAATACTAAGGAATGATTACACAACACTACATATGGGGCCATAAAATAAGCTTCAACACATTTCAAAGGATTAAAATCACAGAGTATGTTATCTGACCACAAAAGAATTATGTTAGAAATCATTAATAAAAAGAGATTTAGAATATCCTTAAATTCAATTTAATTTAAACAATAATATTTTTTAAACTACGTATCAGAAGTTGTGGGATGTAGCCCAAAGCAGGACTTAAAAGGAAATTTCTATATATGATAGACATCCCTACACCCTTTCCACCACCACCAAGCCAATTCCAACTCATAAAGACCCTGTATAGGGTTTCCAAGACTGTAAATCTTAATGCAAACACCCCTTTTTCATGAGGGGTGGCTGTTGGGTTTAAGCATCGACCTTGTGGTTAGCTTATCCTACACTGCCACCAAGGATTGTTCTATATGATATACCCATGTGGAAAAGTGAAAAGTTTTAAAATTAACAATTTGAGCAGCCAGTGAAAAAGAGCAAATTTGTGTCAAAATATATATAAGACATAATAAAGATAATAACAGAACTCAAGTAAAGAAAAATTATAAAATCAAGAAAAAGAGATGTTTTTATGAAAAGATCAATATATTCCTGGGAGGACTGATTTTAAAAAAAGAGAGAAGAAGTATAAATTAACAATATAAGGAATAAAATAGGGGCATAATTATAGCTATTTCAGGCATTTAAAAAAATGAACAATTTTATGTTAATAAAATTTATAATTTAGTCAAAATGGAATTTATATCAGACATTAACACAAGAAAAAAAAAAAGAAAATCTGAATTGCCCCATGTCTATGTAAGAAATTGCACCTGGAATTTTAAAACTTCCAAAGGAAAACTCAAGGCTGAGGCAGCTTCACTGGTAAATTCTGTCAAACATTTAGAAAATAATAACATCAGTCATATAAATTCTTTCAGAAACGAGAGGAGGAGGAAATATTTTTCAATTTACTACATGAGGCTAGCTTAACCCTGACAAGAAAAGAGAATTCCAATTCAATATTTCTCATGCACATAGACAAAAATATTCAACAAAGTGTTTGCAAATCAAAACCAGTAATACATATATAAAAATAATAATACATCATGATCAAATAGGACTTAATCTAGAAGTACCAGGAGAGCAAGATTAGTTTAATATTTGAAAATCAATATAATTCACTGTATTTACAGTGTGACACTGTAGGATAAGCATTGGACTGCTAACTGCAAGGTTGACAGTTCAAACCCACCAGTCACTCTTTTGGAAACCCTATACAGAGTCACTGTGAGTCAGAACTGACTCAACAGCATTTAACAACAACAATACTGAATAAAAGGGGAAATCTTTTGATAAAACTCAATAGTTGCAGAAGAAGCACCACCTAGAAGGAGTTCTGGAAGCGTAGTGGTTACGAGTCAGGCTGCGAACCTCAAAGTCAGCAGTTTGAAACTACCAGTGGTTTCGCAGGAGGAAAATGAGGCTTTCTGTTCCCATAAAGATTGACATCCTCAGAAACCCTATACAGGTTGGCTATGAGCTGTAACCAACTCCACAGCACAAAGCCACCACCAGAAGGCCCATTCATTTGGAAAAAAAGTTTTGGGAAACAAGGGATGGAAAGAGAATACCTATGGATAACTTACAATTATTTGAACCACAAGGTCGGCGGTTCAAACTCACCAGCTGCACCTTGGAAACCCTATGCGGGGTTGCTATGAGTTGGAACAGACTTGACAACAACAACAATAACAACAACACTAAATTGGGAACAGTGCAGGAATGTCTGTTCTCACCACTTGTAGCCAACATTATACATAAGGTCCTACTGACGGCAATAAAGCAAGAAGAAACAGTCCAAAAGTTTAGGAAGGAATGAAGTAAAATTCCATTTAGTCATTGATGAGATTTGTATCAGAAACAAGGAGCGAATGCAGTCATATTAGTGACCATGCCACCAGCCACTAAACCACACAACTAGGAGACAAGAAATTCCTATGCTATTCTATTCTGTGCAGGTCCTGTTAAGATTCATGCCAGAACAGGGACAAAGCACATTTCCTATCAAGGGATCCTGTTCTACAATGCAAAGAACTACAAACTGCACGTGCTCTAGTCTATAGCTGGATTTGCTAGTAATAAGCAGTGTGACTTTGGATCAGTCACTTGACTCCATTTTTACCTTTATGCTTCTAAAATTCCACGTTTGGTCCTAAATAGGCAAATAAGCTAGAAAGGTCTAGAAAAAATTTAGGTAGCAGGAACTACATCCGTCATTTTCAGGGGAAGGAGTTCCTAGACCATAGAGAACCTAGACTCAGAAAACCTCTTTCTTGTAGTCCAGACTCATAATCCAATTTACATCAGCATCTCCATTTGGTATCTCAAACCACACACGGCCAAAGCCAACACTAGATTCCTCAACTCTCTTTGCTTTTCTTCCTCTGATCTTCCCTACCTCAGTGAATGACACCACCATCTACCCAGATACTCAGGCCCAAACTCAGGATTCATCTTCAGTTCCTTTCTCTCTCTCATTCCCCTTCACCAATCCATCAGAAACCCCATGATACATGTATCCAAAATGTATCAAAGATATGTCTATTTTCCACCATCGTCACCTTATACCAAGCCACCATCATCTGTCACCTGTAATAGCCTTTTCATTAGTCTCTCTGTTTACATTTTTTTATCTTCTTCACCCCTACAGCAGACAGAAAGATATTTGTAAAAGCATAACAGAGCATATCATTCTACTGTTTAAAACCCTCCAATGGCTGTCTCATTGATTTTACAATTAAGCCCAAATTTCTGAGTGGGACTAATAAGGTCCTAAACATGGCTCCTTCATGTTTTGCTGACTTCTTCTTTTAGCCTTCTTGTCTCAACTTGATTACAGCCTGTTGTTTTTGTTAAGTGCCGACTCATAGCAGTTCCAACTCATAGCGACCCTGCAAGGGGTTTCCAAGGAGCAACTGGTGGGTTTGAACTGCTGATCTCCAGTGCTTATCCTACAGCATCACACCATACCAATTTCAATTTTACCTCTTGGCATTGATGTTTACTGGAGCATTCGTCACTCAGATCTGGGATAATCTACCTCTTAACTTTCACTTTTATTATTTTCCTTTTTTTCACTTTCTAGTAAAACCTGTAATTTATTTATGCTCATCTTTCTCCTTCATTTATCTCTCTCTTGTTCAAAGATGTTTTCCTTCTGTCTAGAGCAGTGTCTGACATATATTAGATGCTCAATTTGCCTTTGTTGAATGAATAGATGAGCCCACACCACTCACCTGTCAGTTTGTTGCACTTTGGTGGCTTGTTGGTGCCACCACTTGTGATGGTGTTGCTGTGATGCTGGAAGCTATGTCACTGGTATTTTAAATGCCATCAGGGTCACCCATGGTGGATAGGTTTCAGCTGAGCTTCCAGACAAAGACAGACTAGGAAGAAGGAGAGATGGACTACTTCTGAAAACCTTATGAATAGCTGTGGAACACCATTATATACCACCAGGATATTAAATATTGAAATATGATGAAGAGCACCAGAACACTGTTAGACATAGTGCTAAAAAATTAGCCCCTAAAGTTGGAAGGCACTCAAAATATACGACCGGGGTAGAGCTGCTTCCTCAAAGTAGAGTTGACCGTGGTGATGAGAATGGGGCACAACTCAAAATGAGGAGAAACAGCTATAAACATGCATTAATAATTGGAACATTATTGTTGTTGTTACGTGCCTTTGCGTCAGTTCTGACTCATGGCAATCCTGTGTAGGGTTTATAAGGAGCGGCTGGTGGGTTTTGAACCACCGACCTTGTGGTCCAGTGCATTATTTTGTAGTGTCACATGGAATGTATGAAGCATGAATCTAGGAAAATTGGAAGTTGTCAAAAATGAAACAGAATGCATAAACACTGATATCTTGGGCATTGTTGTTGTTTTTGTTGTTATGTGCTGTGTGCAGGGTTTTTGAGGCTGTAAATCTTTACAGGAGCAGAAAACCTCATCTTTCTTCCACAGAACAGCTGGTAGTTTTGAACTGCTGACCCTGAGGTTAGTAGGCCAATTTGTTACCACTATGCTACCAGAGCTCCAATCTTGGTCATTAGTGAGCTGAAATGGACTGGTATTGGACATTTTGAATCTGAAAATCATATAGTTTACTATGCCGGCAATTACAAATTGGAGAGGAATAGTGTCACATTCAGCATTGAAAAGAACACTTCAAGTTCTATCTTGAAGTATAATGCTGTCTGTGATAGAATAATAACCATGTGCCTACAAGGAAGACCAGTTAATGCCACTATTATTCAAATTCATATATCAACAACTAAAGCCAATGATAATGAAATTGAAGAACTTTACAGTCCAAAATCGATCAAACAAGAAATTAAGATGTATTGATAATTACTGGCAATTGGAATGCAAAGACTGGAAACAAAGAGGAAGGATCACAAGTTGGGAAATATGGCCTTGGTGATAGAAATGATGCTGGAGAACACATGGTAGAATTTTGCAAGACGAATGACTTCCCCATTGCAAATACCTGTTTTAAACAACATAAAAAATGAGTATACACATGGACTTCACCAGATGGCATACACAGAAATTAAACTGACTACCTCTGTGGAAAGAGAAGGTGAAAAAGCTCCATGCCATCAGCCAAAACACAAGACTGTGGAACAGACCAGCAATTGCTCATATGCAGGTTTAGGTTGACGCTGAAGAAGATTAAAACAAGTCTATGAAAATCAAAATATAAAATATCTCTCCTGAAACAGAGATCATTTCAAGAACAGATTAGATGTATTAGATGCTAATGACCGAAAATCAGAAGAGTTGTGGAATAGCATCAAGAATATCATACAGGAAGACAGTAAGGAAGACAAGGAAGAAAGAAAAGATCTGATTTTTTTCATAGTATTGTCGATGTTTTCCTTGATTTCATCTGCATTTTTCTCAATCATTCTCTCAAATCTGTTGAAGCTGCCTAATTAGCATTCTTTTATATTCCTTATCAGGTAGTTTCAATACCATTTCTGGTGCTATGTTTTCTGATTTTGTATTTTGGTCACTTGTTTGAGACACTCTGTCTACTTTCTTTGTGTAATCTGAAATTGTATGTTTTCTCCAAGACATTGTAGTAGCATATTTATATTTAGTTGATGATTGTATATTGGTGTATTCCCAGGCACTCACAACCGGTCTCTTGGTGGATGTGGTAAAGACTTGAAGTGTGAACTCAGTTAGTTCTCTGTTTATTGTTTGTGCTGCATAGTTCCGGTAGTATTCACATGCCTCCAGAGCAGAGGCTGCACAGGAGGGGGTACCAGGAGCTGCTGGATTATCAAGGTCTGGGTTGGGGTGACAACCTTCAGTCCCGTGCCTGCAGGTTGCTGCATCAGCAGCCACTAGAAGATGCTCAGGATGGCCACGTCGCACCACACTTGCCCAGTCTGTCTGCTTTTCTTCTTTCACGCTGCTCCTGTTCAGCTTTCCCTTCCAGTCAGCATTCAATTCCCATTTCTGCCCTGTCTGCTGATTCTGAGGGTTTCAGAATAACCATCTGTAACTGTTTCATTCGGTTTCCCAAGTCATTGGTGTAGAATGGTCAGCTCAGGGAGTCTGCTTACTCCACCAGCTTGCCTCAGACAGGTATCTCTTTTTTTAATGATATTAAACAAATTTGAATTTCCTGAGCATCCATAGAGATAGCAAAAGATCTTTCAGAGTTATGTTAAGTGTCAGGAAGAAGACAGACAGGACTTATGGATCACTATAATATATGTCAAGTAGACAGTGCTCTTGCATATAATAGAAAATCAAATATGCTGAGTTTTAGGAAGGATCAAATTTCAAACTCTTGGAACATTGAATATCCCTAATGAATTTCCAGGAAAATGTACTCATTGTCTGCTAACTGGCAATCCCTCAAGTGCTACAAGTATGCCCATAAGAGAAAACCATCACATTCCACTAGAAGACCTTAGCTATTCCTCGGGTATAATTTATAAATGAAGGATTAAGGAGCAGGTGCACATACCCATGTTTCCATACAGGTTCATGTGCCATTCCACTGGTGAATGGATCACTAAGAAAAAGTGCTCGGTTTTTGAGGCATGAGTTTGAATATGCTCAAAAACAAATTTTACCAGTGGTCTCTCCTCCTGCTCAGGGTCCCCACAAAAGCATCTTGTAACATCTTATTTCTTGAATAATTAATTTCAAATGAATCCCTACCATATATACTAGTTCTGGTGTGGTGCTGTGGGATAATGCACTGGACCACAAGGTCAGTTTGAACTGAAAGGCCGATGGTTCAAATTCACCAGTTGCTCCTTGGAAACCCTAGACAGGGCCACTCTGAGTCAGAACTGACTTGAAGGCATTTAATAACAAGAACCATCAAAACTAGCATGGACTTGAGTTTATCTCCATTTTCCATATGAGGAGACTGAGGTGCAGAGAATGAAAAAGGCCATTTAGCTAGTAAGTGTAAGAGCTAGAATTTGAACTCGCATATCTTCTGGCTTCAAAGTCCAGAAGTACCTCACACCTTCTTTGTACTTTCTAACACTCCCATTCTGATGGCATTACGACATCACCCTGCCTATAAGAGAAAGGGAGTCCCTGAGTGGTGCAAAGGTTAACATGCTCGGCTCCTAGCCTAGAAGTTGGAGGTTTAAGTCCATCCAGAGGTGTCACAGAAGAAATATCAGGGCTTTTAGTTTTTTTTTTTTTTTTTAAATCAGCCATTAAAAACACCATGGAGCACAGTTCTACTTTGACACACAGGGAGTTCTCATGACTCAGAATCAAGTTGGCAGCAACTAGTTTTTAAGGCTTCTACTAAGCTAGTTGTCTGAAACCAGTAATTGACTAGAGTCAGAGACCTGGTCCTCATTAGCTACATCCCTTTTGGCTCACATCCTGCCTTAATGACAATGATCATTAACCGCCAATTATGTGCCAAACATTATGTAGGATCCTGGGGATGTGTAGATACATAAGGCATCCCTGCTTTCTAAGATCTCATGATGTATGAAGGACAGGGTCTCTGTGACATAAAAATTTTGTAATCTCTTTACATCTGAAAAAATCCAGCCAAACAATAATGGAGTAATCAAATAGATTGCGAAAGGTATCCTAGAGAAAAAAGACTGAGAAAACGTACTCCAATTTAGAACCCATGTCTCCTTGTCAGATTGGGGGTCTTCTTCCTTTGCCAGGAGTAGTGTCTGCAGGAGATTAAGTACATAATGAATCATTATCATCAGAATTTACAGGTGCAAGATTTTCACTTTTCTCAAAAGACGTTGTACATACATCATCTACACATACATCAGCAGCAAGGGTAGGCACTGTTACTCCTCTTTTATTGATGAGGAAATTGAGACTCAAGGAAGTAAGATTTTCCCAGTATCACACAACATGGAACAGAGAAAGAACATGCATCCAAGTTTTAAACACCAATCTATTATTCTCATAAAACCTGTACAGTGATGCGAGGGAGGCAGAGAAAGAGAATACTACACAAAATCTATTTTTTGAGACCTTAGAGTAATAGCAAGACCTTACCAGGGACTCATTAAAGAGGAATATCTGACTTCATTTGGAAATGAGACATTCCTCAATGGAGAGACTTTTCCAGTTAACTGAAGCAGGTCCATTCATGCAATCTCGTTTGGCCCTCTTGCTTTAACTCTCATTTAAACTGCTTTTTAATGTAAGGCTTTCTATGAAGTGCATCACTGTTTGGAACAACTTTTCTGAAAAGCAATTTGGCTGTAATTCAGCCTAAGCAATAATTAAGGATGCTCATAAAGATTTAGCTACAAAGATCTTCATTGCTGCATTGCAATAATAGCTAAAAAATTATTTCAAAGTTGAAAAATTTCCAACAATTAAGAGTTTGCTTTGATAAAATATCATACATGTATATATTGTAATACTTAAGAGTTCTGGTGTGGCACAGTTAACTGGACTGTTAACTGCAAAGTTGGCTGTTCAAACCCATCAGCTGCTCCTTGGAAACCCTATACAGAGGCTCTACATATTGGAACAGACTCGACAGCACTTAATAAGAACATCAGCTGTTTAAAATGGTGGTATAGTGAATGTATATCACATGAGCACCAATTCTCAATATGTTAAGTGAAAAAAATATGTTTCTTTTGATTAAAATATCAATAAAACTCTACACTCGCACACACCAACATATTATCACTGAATGGTGGAATTATGAATATTTTTTCTTCTTACTGAGTAAGTGTATTCTCTAATTTTTCTCCAAAGAAGATCATTGTTTTACTAAGAAAATGTTACCTTTAATTTTTAAAAAATGCATACTATCCTCTCATCTTAAAAGGAAGAGTATTTCCTCATTCTGGTGACCCTGTCATCAGCATAAATCTCAGGTGCTGAGACCTGAACTATGCCTCCAGGTATATTGAAATCTGTATGTTTGTTGTCACAACATCATCTAGTCTCTGAGCAGCCAGCTCTTGGAATTCTCATGATTGCATTTTATAGTCTTTCTGTCTACTACCTCAGGACCCATAGCGACCCTGTACAGGGTTTCCGAGGGTGTAAATCTTTACGGGAGTAGAAAGCCTCATCTTTCTCCCGCGGAGCGGCTGGTAGTTTCAAACCGCTGACCTTAAGGTTCGCAGCCCGATTCCTAACCACTACGCTACCGATACTCTATATTTAGCATACTCAATTCTACTGAGTCAACCATTTTACATTTAACAGCCATCAAAATCATCTGAAGTAGGGACTACTGTGATTTCCATTTTACAGATACAAAAAAACATGGCCTAAGATAGCGTAGTGGTTACGAATCGGGCTGTGAACCGCCAAGGGCAGCAGTTCAAAACTACCAGCTGTTCCCCGGGAGAAAGCAGAGGCTTTCTGCTCCGATAAAGAGTTATAGCCTTGGAAACCCTGTTCAGGTTCGCTTTGAGTCGGAACTGATTCCACGGCACATAACCACCAACAACCAAGGAAGCAAAATAAGTTATCCAAAATTGCGCAGTACTATTCCTATGGACTCCCTATTCAGTGCGTGGGAGGCTCTGGTGATGGCTCTCTAGTACCCTCTTCCTTTTGTATAGAGCACTGGCTGTCTTAATTTGAGCTAGGAGTTAATTTGAATTGAGGAATCACTGGAGACTGGAAAACTTCTCCAGGGACCCTTGCTTAGGGGTTCTATCCAAGGCACTGGACTCCTGTGTTTGAGTCCTGTCTCCTGACTTTTTTTTTTTTTTTTTTTGGCTGAATGAAGTGATTTGATTTAAACCCTTCAGGGACCAGGCTCTTTATACCTAAAGTGGAGACAGTGACAACTGAATTTGTTGGGAAGTTTAGAAAAGTGTCTTATGAACCCTAGAGAACCATATAAACAGGAAGTAGGATTACTATTTATTTATTTGAACTGAAAGATGGGTGGTTCAAATTCACCAGCCGTTCTTCTGAAATCCTATACAGGGTTGCTATGTGTCAGAACCGACTCCACGGCACTTAACAACAACAACAACATAGCTAAGAATTATCAGGAGGACATTAAAAAAAAAAAAGTTCATGTTGTTAAGTGCCGTGGAGTCGGTTCCAACTCATAGCGACTCCGTGATGGCACAATAATCATCGATCCTACTTCCACAAAATGGTGGCCTTGGCCTTCATGTGTCTCTAGAGAACATTTGAGTTGGGCTGCTTTGGAAATGATATGTCAAAAGTCAGATTCCATCAGAAAAAAGCTAAATTATCGCTGTATGAATATCTTTATAGCTTTGGTCTACAAGAATGTGCCTGAAGTATAGTAGCAAAGGGTACACTCAGGCATCAGGAAGAACTTTTTCAGCATGTAGATTAAATTGATTAAATAGATGCTTGGAATGCTCCTTTCCTGGAGATATTTAAGAATATAGTGGTCCTTCCACCTTGAATGTTTCAGAAATTGACCAGACCAGAGGAAGAGGCAGAGGCTTGGATGAAATGACCTCCTGGGTTTTTCCTGTTTCTGTGTTACTATGACGTTCTAGCATTAGAGCTATTTGCTCAATGTTGCCAACAATCCTCATTAGATGTTCTGGGCTCCTTCTTTCTATCAGCTGCATTCACAATACCAAAGACAGTTCATTAAGACTCTCAAGCCTTTTTGCTGTGTTTTCAAGCACACACCATCTCAAAGAAACAAAGGTTCACTTTCATACACCTCAGAATGCACAAAACTATAGCACTCAATTTCTCTAAATAAAGTTTAATTATTACTTATGATGGTACTTTTTATATAGTACTTTACATCTTCTAATGTGTTGTGTTATTGTTAAGTACCGTCGAGTCAGTTCCAACTCATAGCAACCCTTTATAGGGTTTCTGAGGAGTGGCTGGTGGGTTTGAACTGCTGACCTTACGTTTAACAGTCCAGTGCTTATCCTATAGGGCCACACCAGGACTCCATCTTCTAATATGCTCTATTGAATTTCAGAGCAACCGTTGTGATGTTATTGTTGTTGTTAAGTGCTGTTGAGTTGGTTCCGACTCATAGTGATCCTATATAGAATTTCCAAAGAGCGGCTGATAGGTTTGAACCACTGACCTTATGGTTATCAGTCCAGTGCTTATTCTAATGTGCCACACCGGAACACCATTTATACCACTTAAGCATCGTATTAAAGTTAAAAGAACCCTTTATTAAATTAAAACTAACTCCCTGAACTACTCGGACCAATTGACAATTACATCCAGATTCTGACTGTTGTTAGTAGGAGACAGCAAGTCATTTCCAACTCAGAGCGACCTTATGCACAACAGAATGAAGCGCTGCCCAGTCCAACACTATCCTCACAATCATTATTAGGCTTGAGTCCATTTTTGCTACCACTGTGCCAATTCATCTCATTGGGGGTCTTCCTCGGTGCTATGGGTTAATGCTCTGGACTGCAAAGTCAGTTTGAACCACAAGGTTGGCGGTTCAAACTCACCAGCCACTCCTTGGAAATCCTACACAGGGTCGCTATGGGTTGGAATCAACTCGATGGTACTTAACAACAACAACAACACTTCACCAAGTATGATATCCTTCTCCAGGGACTGGTTCCTCCTGAGGATATGTCCAAAGTATAAGAGACGAAGTCTCACCATCCTGGCATCCAAGGAGCATTCTAACTGTACTTCCTCCAACACAGATTTGTTTGCTTTTTAGGAAGTCCCTGGTATTTTTAATATTCGTCTCCAACACCATAACTCAAATGCATCAGTTCTTCTATAGTCTTCTTTATTCATTGCCCAACTGTTATATGTGTATGAAGCTATTGAAAAGACTATGGTGTGAGTCAGGACCACCTCAGTCCTCAAACTGATATCTTTGCTCTTGAACACTTTTAAGAGGTCTTGACTGCTGCTTTCATGAGCGTTGATGGTGGAGCCAAGCAAAATGAAGTCTTTGACAACCTCAATGTCTTCTCCATTTATCATGATATTATTTTTTGGTCCAGTGATGAGGGTTTTTGTTTTCTTTACATTGAGGTGCAACCCATACTGAAGGCTGTGCTCTTTGATCTTCATCAATAGGTATTTGATGCTCTTTTCATTTTCAGCAAGTGAGGTTGTATCATCTGCAAATCACAGGTTGTCAACGAGTCTTCCTCCAATCTTGCTGCCACGTTCTGCATATTAACCCAGCTTCTTGGATTATTTGCTCAGTATAGAGATAAAATAAGTATGGTGAAAGAATACAACCCTAATACATACTTTCCTGATTTTAAACCTTTCAGTGTCCCCTTGTTCTGTTTGAATGGCTGCCTCTGCATCTATGCACAGGTTCTTCATGAGCACACTTAAGTGTTTCAGAATACTCATATTCTGCAGCGGTGTCCATAACTTGTCATGATCCACACAGTTGAAAGTCATTGTATAGTCAATAAAGCACAGGTAAACATCTTTCTGGTATTCTCTGCTTTCAGTCAAGATCCATCTGATGTTAGCAATGAGATCCCTCATGTCAAGTTCCTTGTCTGACTCTGGCTTGAACCGCTGGCAGTTCACTGTCAATGTACTGTTGTGGCTGCTTTTTGAATTGTCTTTAGCAAAATTTTACTTGCATGTGATATTATGATATTGTCAAATGATTTCTACATGCTGTTAGGTCACCTCTCTTTGGAATGGGCACAAATATGGATCTCTTCCAATCTGTTGGCCAGGTAGTTGTCTTCCAAATTTCTTAGCACAGATGAGTGCTTCCAGTGCTGCTTTGGTTTGTTGAAATCTTTAAATTTGTATTCCATTCATTCCTGGAGCTTTGCTTTGTTTGGTTGAAATATTTTAATTTGTATTCCATTCATTCCTGGAGCTTTGTTCTTTGCCAGTGCCTTTGTTCTTAACCAGTGCCTTCAGGGCACCTTGGACTTCTTCCTTCAGTACCATTGGCTCTTGATCATATGCTATCTTTAAATGTTGGAACATCAACTGATTCTTTTTGGTAGAGTGACTCTGTGTATTCCTTCTACCTTCTTTGATGCTTTCTGAATCATTCTTTTACCTCATTTCTTCCATTTGCTTTTGTATCTCTGCACTGGAGAGCAAGTTTCAGAGTCTCCTTTGGCATCCATTTTGGTCTTTTCCTTCTTTCTTGTCTTCTTAATGACCTTTTGTTTTCTTACTATATGAGGTTCTGGTGTCATCCCACAGCTCTTCTGGTCTTCGGTCATTAGTGTCTAATGCATCAAATCTGTTCTTGAGATGATCTCTAAATTCAAGTGGGATATGTTCACGGTCCATGACTCAAGAGATGGGTTAGGAAAGTGCAACACAGGGAAGAAGTGGGGTACGTTTGCACTGAGAGGACTGCAGCTATTGAAATGAAAATAAGTGTATGACATATTGAAAGTAAAACTGATTATCTCCTCTGTAAACCTATTTTTTATTCACAATAAAAAGTTTTTAAAAATTAAGAGGCCAATAATATTGGGGGAAAAAAAGTTGTTGAAACAACAAAAAGAAGAAGCAAGAAGAGGAAAATAACAAGGAGAAGGAGGAAGAGAGAAAGGAGAAGGAGTTGGCAAGGAATTCCAAGCCAGTACGCACATGCCTATTTATCCTTCCAGCCACATAATGATCATGAACCTAGACCTGCTTTCGGGTAACAAGACATCCTACCCATCCTGACCACAGAAAATCCAGCCAAGTATTACTCTTGCCCTATCTAGGAATCTCCTATGCACAGGAGTTTCCAACAGGAAATCCTAGAATCTTCCCTAGAAGGAAGACCTACCTGGCTTAGCATTCACAGAATGAGCAGCCTGTTAAAGTTGTGAAGGACAGTTGTAACTTGACTTGTAACAGGTAGAAAATATAAAATTTTGTCATTGTAGAGTGTATCACAACCACTGAGATGTTGTTGAGACAGTTCTCACATGTGAGCAATTTTCAAATGACATTTTTAAAGGCAGAAGGACGATCACATAACTACATTCAGAATAGAACTTGAGAGTCATACCGCACTGTGACTGGATACACCGTTCAGATCCAGGGGATTTGTTGAGGAACCACAGTAGACTAACCCATTAGGAGAATCCTGTATTTGGTGCAGGCCATGGGTGATGATGCAAGCCTTAGCTTTAACTATTATTTTCCCATTTTATGTTTCAATTTTTTACTGAATTATTTTATTAATAACAGTAGCTGCCTTCATATTACTTCTGCGACTCTTAAAAAAAGACGCACATTAAAAATCACAAAAACAAGCTAAAGTACATAATTTTGAGGCAGGTCAACATTGACGAAATAGCAAAATTCTAAGACTAACTCTCTAAATGAAATGAACCTTTCCCCATAAAAGTCCATTAATGCTATTTTAACATTATTGTGCTTTACAGAATAAAGGATATCTACTTTAATTAAAGATTATTTGCCCAGAAAAATGTGAACATCACAAAATTCAACCAGTCTAAGTCAAAATAAGCATCTATTTAGATAGGACAATGCATTCTCAATAATTTGGAAGAAGAGAAGTAAGAAATTATTCAATACTCAGAATTATAGTTTATTTAAAAATAATACATATATATGTATTTCGAGCACAGTGCACATTTTAGAAGTAAGCTGTATCTGGGAATTAATAAGGAGTATGAAACATATAGTTGAAATATTACAATTCAAAATAAGCCGATGTTACCTAATAATGAATTTTAAACACAAGAGTTCCACGTTATTTCATTTATTTACAAAAATTCCTCAAACAGCACCATATATTTTTTTAATGGGTTACTAAATCACCAAGATAGTACCTCAGTTACATGCATGACTCTGTAATGACAAATGTTATATTGTGTCTACATTTTCAGAGGCAAATTTGGATTAAATTCTGATTCTTTGTAAGAACTTTAAAAAAATTAGAAACAAGATACTAAATAAAGCTTTATGTAAACATGTTATTGCACAAATAGGTGGGCTTGTATGGAATCCATAAAACAAAAACTCTTATTATCCCAAACCAAAACTAAGATGTAAAAATTAACCATAAAATTTCAAAAAATAAATAATAGTTATTCCAAATTAATTTCTACATTTCCAGTTAAAATATCTTTCTTCAAGCAGACCAACAAATATTTGTCTTAGGAATCCCAGCAAATACTTCCTCCTTCTGAATCAGTTCTTCTATTTGGGATAATTCTTTTTTTCCAAATGAGTATTATTCCTTTACATTTTTAAAAAGAGAATTAAAGGAACACCACTGTAGCAGGGCAAATGCTTGTAAACCGCACAATAAGAATAAAATCACAAGCTAAGTTAAAAAAATCAGTAAGGCGAATAAAAATAAGACTCTATGTGGTGTTTTGTTCTGTTGTGCATAGGGTCGCTATGAGTCAGTACCAACTCGATGGCACCTAACAACAACAACATATGTGGTGTTGAAAGATCAGCACTGGACTGTGAACCACAAGGTCGGCAGTTCAAACCCACCAGCTGCTCCTTGGGAACCCTATACAGGGTCTCTATGAGTCGGAACCGACTTAACAGTATTTAACAACAACAACATTTGTATGGTACTTTTTATTAAAAAAAGATTTCAAAGTTCACCAAACTTTGATTTAATTCATTATTGATGGGTGTTTATCTCTGCAGAGGAAATACGGAATCTCATTAACATCAAAAAGTATGCTTTAGATATTAATGTACTCTGGACTAACAAATTACCAAAAATAAATAAAAAATCCACAGGAGAAAACATTGTGAAGTCAACGACAGCTGCATCTCCTGAATTAACCCAACTAGTATCTTGCCAGTCTTGATGCATGGAACTTTCTGGTGTCATTTTTCCAGAAGTGGACTTAGGTGAGTATAAATATCAACACCTAGCCTCACTGTACCTGCAAAACAGCTTCCTGGAGTCTTTGATGATGAAAGTCTTGTCCTTGAAACTAAACAAACTAAACTACCCAGGCTTGCATTTATAATCCTGACACTTCAGACCAGCATTGGAACACAAGGATCCTAAAGCTAGACCAGAGAGGAAATGATCCCTTTTGCTTATCAGAGAGAAATCCAGATCCAAAGTCAAACCTCTACCTCAATCCATGATCCTCAGATTCTTCCGATCCAACTTGTGGGTAAATAGACCTACGATGATAACAACCAACATGTTCACAGCTGGATTATGTATATTAACTCAAATAGCTTGAAACTGTTCATATTCTGCAGTCCTCACTTATGACCCTCAAACTGTCTAAATATCTTTCCAAATAAAAATACCCATGGCCTATTACTCATTTCTTCACTTACTTAACAATAATGTATTGAGTACTGCTATGTACCAGGAGCTATTATATACACTAAGGGTACAGCAATGCGGGGGAAGTGCAAAAACCCCTGCCTACATGGAGCTTACATTCTTTCCCAAATATCATCACCCTAGATCACACATGGAAATATCCCACCAAGGTAATTAGTGGTACAAAAGGACCAAATTGGCATGAGTATATACAAATACATTGGATCCAAACTGCTTCTAACAGGTTCCTATCTTTTTAAAGACATTGTCTTCCACACCAAGGTGTCATCTCAGGAAAACAATGTAAATGAAGTGCTTGCTAGGGGAGAAATAAGGAAGTTAGTATTTACAAATACTAGTTGTATCCAAAAGTTGGATGTTACAGTCTACCTACAGGTGCCTCAGACAAAAATACCTGGCAATTTACTTCTGAGAAATCCAGCCACTGAAAACCATAGAGATAGTTCTACTCTAACGTACATGTCCACCACTCGTCTGTCAGTTTGTCGTATACTGTGGTGGCTTGTGAGTTGCTGTGATTCTGAAAGCTATGCCACCAGTATTTTAAATACCAGCAGGGTCACCCATGATGTACAGGTTTCAGATGACCTTCCAGACAAAGACAGACTAGGAAGAAGGAGTGACAAACTACTTCTGAATATT
>NW_006408593.1:8387659-8442961 GCF_000296735.1 Chrysochloris asiatica | reverse complement strand
TTCCCCTGATTTTGAGTTGTGCCTCATCAGCAAATGAAGGTCCTGAAGCTTTGCTCCATCCACTTTGAAGAAGCAGCTTTTCCCCAATCCTATTCAGAGTAACTTCCAACCTGAGGGGCTCATCTTCAGGCACTCCATGTGACAAAGTTCCACTACTATTGATAATGTTTTCATCTTCAGGCACTATATATGACAAGGTTCCACTGCTATTCATAAGGTTTTCAGTGGCTAACCATTCAGAAATAATCCGCTTCTCCTTCTTCCCAGTCTGGTTTAGACTGGAAGCTCCACTGAAATCTGTCAACATGGGTGACCCTGCTAAAATGTAAAATACCGTTGGCATAACTTCCAATCATCACAGCAACACGCAAACCACCACAGTACGACAAACTGACAGCTGTGTGATGGCAATGAAAACTTCCTTTGCCAAAAAGAAATGAAGGCATGCTACATGCTACTACATAGATGAAACATGAAATTATGCTGAATGAAATATGTCAGTCACAAAAGGACAAATAGCATATGATCCCAATTCCATGAAATAGGCAAATGTCTGGAGATCAAAGCTTATAAATGGTTACCAGGGATGGGAGAGACTCAGAAAGGGGCAGTCATTGCTTAGGACTTAATGGTGGTGGAGTCATTTAGAAAAGGATACTGACAATGGTTGTACATAATGAACACAATTAATGCCACTGAATTATACTTGTAAAAATTGTTGAATTAGCAAATCTATGTGAGGTGGTTGTGTGCCATGGAGTTGGTCCTGACTCAGTGACCCTGTATAAGATTTCTGAGGCTGTAAATCTTAACAGGAGCAGAAAGTCTCATTTTTCTCCCTCGGAGTGGCTGGTGACTGCTAACTGCTGACTTTTCAAATAGCAGTCCAACTTGTAACCCATGACACCACCAGGACTCCTTAATATATATGAAGGAGCTTCCAGAACATCATGGAAAATTCTATGATCTTTTAATAACATTTTTCCTTGAACACTTTGAAGCCCCCTTGTATATTTTAAGGATACCTGGTAGTGCTGAGGGTTAGGCATTGGACTGCTAACCACAAGGTCAGTGGTTCAAACCCAACAGCCACTCTGTGGCAGAAAGATGAGGTTGTCTGTTTCAGTAAAAGTTTATAGTTTCAGCTCCCTTTAATCAGGTCATTCTGAGTCAGAATGGACTTGATGGCAGTGGATTGTGTATGTTTTTAGCACAACATAAAGGAAGATATCTATATTATGTTGCCAGTTGCTGGAGAAAGAGATCATGTTTGGGAAGGTGGAGGGTCAGAGAAAAAGAAGAAGACCCCCAACGAGATGGATTGGCCAAGTGGCAGCATCGATGGACTCAAGCGTGGCAACTATAGTGAGGTTGGCCCAGGATCGGGCAGTGTTTCGTCTGCTGTGTATGAGGTCGCTATGAGTTGGTACTGACTAGATGGCACCTAACAACAACAACTGTCTTTGAGTAGATTCTGACTCATAGCGACCTTATATGTGGATTCTGAGACTGCAAATCTCCCTCTCTCTCTCTTTTTTTTTTAACTTTTTATTGTGAATGAGGCAGGTTTCAGAGCATCAGTTACATATTCCACAAAGCATGCACTTGTTTCATCTCCATTATGATCCCCTCAATTAAACACATCCATCCCACTTCCTGTCCTTGCCAGACTATCAATCTTTACAGGGGCAAACAGTCTCATCTTTCTCCCACAGAGTGGCTTGTGGATTTGAACCACCAAATTTTTAAGTAGCAGCTGAATGCCTAACTCACAGCACCACTATTGTTGTTGTTGTTAAGTGTCTTTGAGTCATTTCTGACTCATAGTGACCCTTTATAGGGTTTCCAAGGAGTGGCTGGTGAATTGAACCACCAACCTTATGGTTCAAACCGATCCTGCAGTCTAGTGCTTTATCCCACAGTGCCATACCAGGATTTCTTTTATATGCCAGGCACTGTTATATGCACAGTACATATATGAACTGAAATCATCCTAATAACTCTTTGAAGTACATGTCATAATTATTCACATTTTACAGATGTAGATGTTGAGACATACAGACATTAAGTAACTTGCTAAGATCTTACAATCTTAAGCAAAACAGAACTGAATCTGCCTATTGAGACATGCATTCTGGGTTCTAGAAATGCTGTATATAAAAACTACCAACTCCAGATATATCATTAGAAATTTCAAAAAATAACTTTTTAGATCTCCAATTAGAAAATAATTCAACAACGGGAAGTAATCATATTGACAGCAGCCTTCTCCATAAAAATATTTAATGTCAGAAACACAACATGATTCTTCAAAAACACAGTATGACCAAAGAATAGGATTCGTATGTCTGTTGAATTATAAAGGAAACATTTGTAAAAGAACTGAATGAAACCATATCAATGAGTTGTTACAGAATGAAAAAAAAAAAAAATGTTTACAATGAAACCCAGCCAATTAAATGATAAAGTCAAATAAAAGACCCAGGAATGTAGAAACCGTGGTAAAAGAATCCAGAAAATGGATTCAATACTAGATAATAGTTATGAATTATGATAGTACAAAAGAAGAGAACTGGTATAAAACGTGATAATGCACTAATAATATAATTATAACAAAATAATGTAAGAGATGTAACATAAAAATCAGGATGAGGGAGAAGGAAGTGGGAGGAGTCAAAAAGTGTCAAGTCATCGATTTACATGATTTACACGTTGGTGGTGTTAAGTGCTGTGGAGTAGGCCCCTGCTCATAGAGAGGAACTGGTGAGGTGGAACCGCTGACCTTGTGGTTCAAACCGATTTGCACAGCAGGGAATAAACAACATTAGTTAACATGGAAGCATTTATTAGAATAAAAAATAATAACTACAATCTCATAGGCTATTTCATAACTCTTCTTAAGAAAAAGAAGTTTAAGAAATGATATCGCCTATGAGAAATATCTATTTGAAGCTTAGAAATTCCTTCACTTTCTTTTTAAAAAATTTCAGTTAAACTATGACCTCATTTTTATAGAAGTAAATAATACCTTGACAGCCTAGATCCATCCATCCATGTATCCTTCTAATCTATATCTCCATCCATTGTTCTATTCATATGCCTAGAAAAACTTGAAAGCCCAAAACTATTTTTTAAAAGTGTGAACTACCATTAAAAGCAAAAATAACAGTGATTCTTTACATACATAAATAGAATTAGAATAATAGATTTGGAGAGTTGGGTGGGACTTTAGCAACCTTCTCTTTTATATGGTAAAAAAAAAAAAAATCCCAAAAGATTAAGTGCTAAAGGTCACATAGGCTATTTTAACCTGAGTCAGCGTTCATTCCATTACAGGTATTCTATTAAGAAGTTGTTGAGTGCCATCAAGTTGGTTCCAACTCATAGCAACTCTGTATAGGGTGTCTGAGGAGCAGCTGGTGAGCTTGAACCACTGTCCGTACAGTACAAACCAATGTGCAGTCTAGCACATTAACCAACAGCAACACAGTGCAAAAAGAAAAGAATCTATGCAGTGCCAAAAAGCGTAAAAAGAAAATTAAACAGAATCACACTATGTCTTGCCATTCAGATATAAACCCAAAACAAAACCTGTTGCTGTCAATTCAGTCTGATTCATAGTGATTCCATAGGACAGAGTGGAGCTCCCCTAGGGTTTCCAAGGCTGAAGATCTCTACGTAAGCAGACTGCTACATTGTTCTCCTACAGAGTGGCTGGTGGGTTTGAACTGTTGACCTTTTGGTTAGCAGTTCAGTGTTTAACCATGGAGCCACCAGGGTGATATATCATCATTTTGACCATTAGGTGAACATCATTCCAGAGACTTTTATACATAAATATAAGAATGAGTGAATGATTGGGTAGAGAGATGAGCAGATAGATAGCAATAATATCATAAACATAGGTTCAGATTATATGTGCTACTTACTAATATAAATGTTCTGTTTAATTCCTCAACCATGACTCTGGCCAATGGGACATAAAAACTCAGTAGCAGAGTTGGCAAGAAGACCGAGTTTTTAAATATGCAGTATAGGCTGTATCCCCTCTAAGATCCACACACACATGGGCAGATGTGAAGCCAGAGTTCCACCTCCATACACACACATGGTGATCCTACATCACCATCCTGAGCCCTGCCTGCATCCACCAAAAGGAATCTCCTTGCCTGGTGGTCAAACCTCACTCTAACATAGAAGGCATCATCCTGGGATGTCAGAGCAGAGGTCTGAGGGCATGTATGGGAAACATTCCAAAAGGAAGTGCAGCTGAAGACAAGAGGATTAAGTCAGAAAGACTGCTCAGGGCCAATGATGTGAGTTCTAAGGGGAGGATGGGAGGGAACAGAGCACAAAAAACCACCATGAAAATGGTGCATGAAAAACAAACAAACACAACACCACACACAGCAAGATGGAAGCAGTCTGCAGAATGGCAGGAAGTAAATGAAGGCTCTGGTTTTCACTCTAAGGTCCACTTTCCTCTGGTATGGACTGCCAAGAGGAAGAAATGAACTACAGTGAAGTCAAGTGTGGCACGAAAGAAAGATCTCCACTTTAGAGCCTGATCCACTGGTAAACAGAGAGTTAAAGCCAAGATTAAGAAGCAGCTCTTATCAGAAAGACCTACATCTAACACTCCTAGGTAATAATACACCTGACAAGTTCAACTGGTTGATTCAAAAGAAGAACACTCCTAAACCCAAGCCCAAACCAAACCCCATCTATTGCCAGTAAGTTGATTCTGACTCACAGGGAACCTACAGAACAGAAGCAAACTGCTCCCTTGAGTTTCCAAGACTGTAAATCTTTACAGAAACAAACAGCCTCATCTTCCTCCTGTGAAGCAGCTGGTGGGTGTGAACCATTGACCTTGTGGTTAGCAGCCCAAAACCCAATACACCACCAGGGCTCGTTAAGAGCATTTCTGCTGTTGCTGCTGTTCCAACTCACAGCAACCCTGCTTAGGGTTTCCTAGGAGTGGCTGACCCAAGCCATGGTATTTTCAATCACCTCATATGCATGCGAAAGCTGGGCAGTGAATAAGGAAGACTGCAGAAGAATTGACGCCTTTGAGTTATGGTGTTGGAGGAGAATATTGAAAGTGCTCCTTGGAGGACAGGATGGCCAAACTTTGTCTCTCATACTTCAGACATATTGTCAGGAGGGACCAGTTGCTGGAGAAGGATATCATGTTTGGTAAGGTGGAGAGTCAGAGAAAAAGAGGAAGACCCCCAATGAGACGGACTGGCCAAGTGGCAGCATCCATGGGCTCAAGTGTGGCAACAACAGTGAGGTTGACCCAGGACCGGGTAGCATGAGGTTGCTATGAGTCGGTACTGACTTGATGACACCTAACAACAATAACAGTAACAAGGAATGGCTGGTGGATTTGAACTGCCTACCTAAGGAGCTCTGCTAGTGTAGTGGTTATGAATCGGGCTGCGAACCGCAAGGTCAGCAGTTCAAAACTATCAGCTGTTCTGCAGGAGAAAGATGAGGAGTTCTGCTCCCATAAAGATTTACAGCCTCGGAAACCATGTACAGGGTTGCTATGAGTTGGAATCGACTCCACGGCACATTACCACCACCACCACCTTGTAGTTAGCAGTCCAGTGCTTATTCTACCAGGATTCCAGGAGAATTCCTTGTTGTTGTTAAGTGTCATAGAGATGGTTCCATGGGCAGAAACCCTCATCTTTCTCCCATGGAATGAGTGGTGGGCTTGAACTGCTGACCTTGTAGTTCACAGTCCAGTGTTTATGGCACAGGGCCACCGTGCTCTCAAGAGCACTCCTGTTGCTATTGTTGTTAAGTGCTGTTGAGTTGGTTCCAACTCACAATGACCCTGTATAGGGTTTCCGAGGAGTGACTAGTGAGTTTGAACCGCTGACTCTGCAGTTCAAAGTGACCTTGTGGTCCAGTGCATTATCCTACAGCACCACAAAAAGGGCTCCTGGAGAAAGCCAAAGTTTCCTCACCGTGAAGGAAGAGGTACAACCTTCCCTAGGGAAAAGTTCAGAAGGAGTGTCTGTAGCTCAGGAGACAAGAAACAAAATACGCACAGTTCAGGTGAGGAACAGAAGCCATGTCTAGTTAGGGCTCATTCTTTCGCCCACACCATTAGGCACTACATTCAAAGAGGGCTACTTCCTGATGCACTGCTAAGCCCCTCAGACCACCAGGCTCAATGACCACATGGATGGTGCCATCCTACACCATCTCTGTCAGGCATTGTCAAAATGTCCTGATTTCTTTAGGAGCAACAGAAAAAAAGGGAGAGATCTTTCCTAATGACCACAACTCTTTTAAGTCGCCTCTGGGCTTGTTACCATTTTCTTGCTCTTCCAAACTTACTCTCTTGATACTACTACCTGTTTCAACCACCCTGCTGAAAAGCCTTCAGTGGTTCTCCAATGTCTTTGGATTTATTTAGTGTTCTGTGCCTTCTACAAAGGAAGCCCTGGTGGCCCAGTGGTTAAAACCAAACGACTGGTGGTTTGAACCCACCAACTGCTTTATGAGAGAAAGAAGAAGCAGTCTGCCTTTTGGAAGATCTCCAGCCTTGGAAACTCTATGGGGCAGTTCTACTTTGTCTACGGGTCCCTATGAGTTGTAATTGACTTAATGGGAGTGAGTTCTGGTTGATCCTCTACAATCTGATCCCTACCTATTTTGTACTTTCCTTTCCCCCCTCATCATTTCAATCACACAGCATTCCAATCACAATACAGTACCCAAGACTTCCAGAATATTCTATGCATGACCACTTTAGACTGTTATTATGGAATTCCCTTGGCCTGATATATGTACCCTTATTCATAATCTTTTTATTAGAAGCTACTCATCTTACAAGGTGCAGCTCACATGCTACTTAGCCCCCACCCCCACCCCCACATCCATCAGCGTGAACTATCTTTCTTTCAGGGTTATAGTATTTTGTTTCTACCTCTACCCACCCACTGCCATAGAGTCAATTCCAACTCTTGTTGACTCTGTATAGGATTCCAAGGCTGTAAATCTTTATGGAAGAAGAATGTCTCATCTTTCTTCTTAGGAGTGCTGATGCGTTTGAACCATCGACAGTGTGCTTAGCATCCCAGTGTTTATCATATAGCACTACCAGGGCTCCTGTTTCGATGTCTAGTTGGTACTTGTTGTTGTTAAGTGCTGTCTAGTCATTTCCAACTCGCAGTGACTCTGTATTGGGTTTCTGAGGAGTGGCTGGTGGGTTTGGACCATCGACCTTGTGGTGAGCAGTCCAGTACTTATCCTACAGTGCCACACTTAGCTGGCACTTAAGTCATTTTGCCCTATATTAGTTGCCATTTAAATCTATCATGATTGAAATCTGATCTTTTAGGTAATAAGTGAATGAACATTTCTGGAACATCCACTGTGGGTGCCAGGCACTTTTACAGACATTGTCTAACTTCTTCTTGTGTTAGTAATATGTAGCAGTCATTTCAGGTGTCTGTAAATGTTTCTTGTGCTAGTCTATGACAAGAAGAGGAACTGTTTGATTTCTGAACTTTTTCAGGTGGGAGATCACTAAAATATTTATTTAGGGAGACTTGATAAAAGAAATGAGAAAAAGAGTTAGCAGATCCACCCAGTCAGATGGCATAGAGAAAGAGCAATCAGTATTTCGTTTTTAATAAGTCTGTCTTAGAGAAATGCCCTAGCTAGAAAGCATCTGTCTCTCTTCTTTCTCCTCTTTGTCTGTCTTGATTTTCCCCAGGAATTCAGCACCCGATCCCCACCCTCTTCAAAGCCAAACCTAATCAGACTAGAAGGTTCTAATTGCAGACCAGCCATTATTGTTCTGTGGACTTTAAGCAAGTGGGTGTCCCTCACTATGACTCAGTTTTCTTATGTAAAATGAAGAGTATAGGCTAGATGGATGATTCTGGGATCCCTATCGGATCCATGAAAATCTCACAATGCTGAATGTCTTGGGAAGTGGCTCATTCAAGCCAACCTGCAAACCCTGAAAAATGGAAGACTATGAAATCCATTGACCATTCGTCTGTCAGTTCATTGTACTGTGGTGGCTTGTGTGTAGCTTTGATGCTGGAAGCTATGCCGCCAGTATTTTAAGTGCTGGCAAGTTCACGAAAGGTGGACAGGTTTCAGCTAAGCTTCCAGAATAAGACGGACTAGAAGGAAGAAGAAGTAGACTACTTCTGAATGTTTAGCCACTAAAAAGCTTATGAACCACTGTCACATAACATAAGAAGATTGAATACTGAAAAATTATGTATAGCACCAGAATTTTGTCAGATATAGTGCCAGAAGATGAACACCTCAGGTTGAAAGAACTCAGAATATGAATGGAGAAGAGCTACCTCCTCAAAGTAGAGTTGAGCATAATGATGTGAAAGCAAAGTTTTCTGGACCTTCATTTGTTGATGGGGCACAACTCAAAATGAGGTGAGACAGTTGTGAGCATCCATTAATAATCAAAACATGGAATGTATGAAGTACGAATCTAGGGAAATTGGAAGTTATGAAAAATGAAATGGAACACATAAAGATTGATATCCTAGGCATTAGTGAGCTGAAACGGACTGGTATTGGCCATTTTGAATCTGACAATCATATGGTTTACTATGCCTGGAAGGACAAAATTGAAGTGCAGTGGCATCAAATTCACCATCAAAAAGAACATTTCAGGACCTGTCTTGAAGTATAATGCTGGCAGTGAAAGGATACATCCATATGTCTACAAGGAAGTCCAGTTAATACAACCGTTATTCAAATTTACACACCAACCACTAAAGCCACTGATGTTGATATTGAAGAATTCTCCACTGCAGGATAATGTTCTGGGTCACAAGTTCAGTTTGAACTTCAAGATCAGTGGTTCAAACCTACCAGCCTCTCTGCAGAAGCCCTATATAGGCCACTACAGGTTAGAACGGATTCAATTGCACTTAACAACACAACAACCAACTTTTTCAGTCTGAAATTGATCAAACAATCAAGATGTATTGATAATTATTAGTGATTGGAATGCCAAAGTTGGAAACAAAGAGGAAAAATCAGTAGTTGGAAAATACAGTGAGAGAAATGATGCTGGAGATTGAATGATGGAATTTGGCAACATCAATGACTTCTTCATTGCAAATACTATTTTTAAACAACATAAAAGACAACTATACACATGGGCCTCACCAGATGGGATACACAGAAATCAAATTGACTACATCTGTGGAAAAAGACTTTGGAAAAGCTCCATATCATCAGCCAAAACAAGGCCAGTGTCTGACTGTGGAACAGACCATCAATTGCTCATATGCAAATTCAGACTGAAGCTGAAGACAATTAAAACAAGTTCATGAGAGCCAAAATATGACCTTGAACATATCCCACTTGAGTTTAGAGATCATATCAAGGACAGATTTGATGCATTAAACACTAATGACCAAAGAATAGAAGAGTTGTGACATGATATCAAAAACATCATACAAGAAGAAAGCAAATGGTCACTAAGAAGACAAAGACCAAAGTTGATGTCAAACAAGAATGTGAAACTTGCTATCCCACATACAGATACTAAAGCAAATGGAAGAAATGAGGAGGTGAAAGAGCTGAACATAAAATTTCAAAGGGCAGCTCGAGAAGACAAAGTCAAATATTATAATGAAATGGCGTTAGCAAACCAAAAGGGAAAAACACGCTCAGCATTTCTCAAACTGAAAGAAATGAAGACAAAATTCAAGTCTCAGTTTGTAATATTAAAGGATTCTATGGGCAAAATATTGAATTAATGCAGGAAGCATCAAAAGAAGATGGAAGGAATACACAGAGTTACTGTAAAAAAAAAAAAAAAAAAGGCCAATGTTCAACCATTTCTAGAGATAAATGTGATCAAGAGCCAATGGTACAGAAGGAAGAAGTCCAAGGTGCACTGAAGATATTGGAAAAGAACAAGTCTCTGGGAATTGATGGAATACAACTTGAAATCTTTTAACAAACTGCAACACTGGAGGCACTCACTCATTTATGCCAATAAAGTTAGAAGACAGCTACCTGGCCAACTGATTGGATGAGATTCATATTTGTGTCCATTCCAAAGAGAGATGACCCAATGGAATGTGGAAATCATCAGACAATATCATTAATATTACATGCAACTTAAGTTTTGCTAAAGATAATTTTAAAATGGCTGCAATAGTACATTGACAGGGAATTTCCAGAGGTTCAAGCTGGATTCAGACGAGAATGTGGAATAAGGGATATCATTGTTCACATCAGATGGATCTCGGCTGAAAGCAGAGAATGGCAGTGTGAAGACTAAGGTGTGCTTGACTCAAATTATGATATTTTCAATAGCCTCATATGCATGTGGAAGTTGCACAGTGAATGAGGAACACTGTAGAAGAATTGATGCATTTGAGTTATGGTGTTGGAAAAGAGTATTGAAAGTACCGCAGACTCCCAAAAAAACAAACAAATCTATGTTGGAAGAAGTACTGCAAGAACGCTCCTTAGAAGTCAAGATGGCGAGACTTCACCTGTCATACTTTGGACACGTTATCACCAGGACGGACCAGTTCCTAAAGAAGGGCATCATGCTTCATAAAGTGGAGGGTCAGTGAAAAAGAGGAAGACCCCCAATGAGATGGATTGGCACAGTAGCAGCAGCAATGGGCTCAAGAGTAACAGCGATTGTAGAGATGGCTCAGAACTGGGCATTGTTTCGTTTTGTTGTGCATAGGGTTACTATGAGTTGGAACCGATTCATAGGCGCCTAGCAACAACAACATATAAACTCTGCACTATATATCCTTGTGTGTATCTCTGTGTGTATTTTGTGTTTGTTTTCCATGTGAGTGTATTGTAAGAACAGGTGGAAAGCTACCAATCATAAGCTCATATTTCCAAGAATTTGTTTTCTATTTATTCAAATGAAGACATAAATGATAACATGATTTGGTTACTCCTCGCTAGGAGTTATCATTTTTTGTTGTTGTTAATAGGAAATTAATGAAGATTCATTCTAAATATATTAATCTTACAGTTAAATATTACTTTAAAAAGACCTGTATAAAATACAATGACCAACATTAGCGAGCAAGTCATTTGTTTACATCTAGCATTTAGCTAGCCATCCACAATAACTTTCTGTTAAATAAATGAATGAAAAAGCCAATAGTGTTGCATAGTTTCTGAAGAGGTGAGGAAGCATGACAATTTTATTCAGATAATCAATTAAAGCTCTTGAGTCACTGATTAATAACCAATTGATCTAAATTTAACTTTTGTTTTCAAGACTATCAGTGAGACTGGACTAGAAGCTCATTGCCATCCTTTGGACTCACAGTAATCCTATTAGTAAGACAGAGCTACAGTACCCCAGACAGTTTCCACATCTTTCTTCCATCGAACAGCTGGTAGGTTTGAACCACTGGCTACTCAGTTAGCAGTTGAGCACTATGCCACTAGGGCCCCTTGGAATGGACTAAACTTCTCCTCAAACAGGTTTGGATAAAAAGACATAGTTTACATACAAGGCCTGTGCATATATTCATCTCAACATAAACTCTGTTTTAAGTGCCTCGACAAAAACCTGAGAACTTTCTGTCTGATTTCATCAGACAGGTGGAGACCACCACAAAGCTCTGCCTGCCCAAGAACACACCACGTCCTCTACTGTCATAGAAAATTAAGAGGAAACAGGGGATTCGGCGCTGCTGCTCGAGTTAGTGCCAGACTCAAATCCTTGTTTCTTTCGAGTGTTTACTTTGTCTAGCTCTGTTATTTCACCAAGATTGTTTTACTCAAAGTCATACAATAATGCATTTCAAATGTAGACATACTACAGTGGTCCCAGTAGAAAAGCCTTAATGACAGAAAGACTATTTTGTGTGTGTGTGTGGCAGAAGTAAAAGGCATTTGCTTTGTAAGAACAAAAGAAGAGAACAAAAAAAAAGTAGAAGATCCCCCCCCTCCACACCCTTAGAGTACTTTTTGATGGAGTAGAGGGGGGTGGGGTGTATGATTTTTATTTTGTCACAGTAGCATGATGTGAATTTCTGATAAAAAGAAAATATGCAGATGAAAGAGGGAAAATATAAAAGCAAGTAACCAAAGTCTTCTACAGAAGCCTTGGTGGTACTGGTGGCTAAAGTGCTCAGCTGCTAACTGGAAGGTCAGCAGTTCAAGCCTGCCAGCAGCTCTGTGGGGGAAAGATGCAGTTGTCTGCTTCCACAAGATTTACAGCCTTGGAAACCCTCTGGGACAGTTCTACTTTGTCCAATAGAGTTCTCTGAATCTATAGGCTAACACAAATTTTTAGTGTAAATAGATGAGGCATATGAAGGCTCTTCCTAAACAGGAACTATCAGGTCAGACACTCAGCTTCTTACCTTGTAGAAGCCCATGACAGTCAGCCTATAAGGAGGAGCTTGGAAATCAATGTTGCTACATCAAAATGGAAATCAAATCAAGTCAATTAATAAAACGTTTAGTAAAAATATTCAATAGGATATTGTGAAGATTTAACTTGTTTATAGATTTCAGTACCCTTTTAATAGTACACTGTACTATATTGAATGAGTCTCCTAAAATCAAATGTGTATTTTTTAATTTGCTGATTTTTAAAATCCCCCACCCCCAATCTCCCTCCAAATCTGTATTTCTAATGTACTAATAGATTAGATTCATTCTTCTGGTTTGGTTTTGCAGACATTGCTAGCATTTTTCCCCTAAAAGAGGATCTTTTCCCAATACTTAACTGGGAAAAGTTAAGTATTTTTATTCATGATACTTAACTGATTACTATTTTTTCAAGGATTGTGTCATTATGGAGTGTCTGGTTTAATTTGTGTCCCCCGCAAAACATATACTGAAAATCCTAACATCTTTGCCTATAGTTTCAATTCTACTTGGAATTGGTTGTCTTGGCTATGTTAATGAGACAGATTGGTGTAAGATGTGTCTTAAATAAATCTCTCTCTTTTTTAAAAAAAATAAATCTCTTTTGAGATATAAAAGAGATTACACAAATAGTTAAAGTAGCAGAGGTGGGAGAAGAGACATGCTAAGCCACATGAAGATCACCCAAATGTAGAAGTTCAAGAGAGACAAAGACCTTCATCCAGAAGAGACCTTTCCCTTCAGAGAGAGGGCAACCTCTCCCCTTAGAGTTGTCACCCTAAACTCAGACTTCTAGTCTCCTAAACTGTGAGGAAATAAATTTCTGTTTGCTAAAGCTATCCACTTGTGGCATTTCTGTTATAATGTTTTTGTTATGTGCCTTCCCGTCGGTTCTGACCCATAGCGACCCTGTATAGTGTTTCTGAGGAGCAACTGGTGAGCTTGAACCACTGATCTTGCAGTTCAAACCGACTTTGCAGTCCAGAGCATTAACCCACAGTGTCACATTGCACTAGATAACTAGGACAGAATTTGGTACTAGAAAGTGGGCTGCTGCACTAACAGCTATATAAAATGCAGAAGCAGTTTTGGAATTGGGCAATGAGTAAAGTCTAGAAGAATTTGAACATGCCCTGGTGGCTCAATGGTTTGAACTCACCATCCTCTCCAAGAGAGAAAGATGTGGCCATCTGATTCCATAGTGATTTATAGCCTTGGGAATCCTATGGGGTAGTTCATCTTTGCCCTCTAGAGTTGGAATCCCTCAAAAGCATTGGGTTTGAGTTTTGGGTATTTTTTGGTAATAGTAAAAGCCTACATGTCTTAAAGAAATTGTTGGTAAAATTGTGGAAATTACAGTCAAAGGAAATTCTGGTGAGAGCTCAGAAGTGAGGAAAGCTGTAGAGAAAGTCTCTATTGTCTTAGTGAATACCTATGGTACCAACAAGAGACTCTTACTAGAAATGCTGACATTAAATGTTTCTGATAAGGCGTTAAAAGAAAATAATGAACATGTGATTGGACAATGGAGGAAGGGTGATGGTTTTTATGCAGTGGCAAAGAACTTGTCTGGATTATATGCAAATGTTTGGTGGAAGGAAGAATGTGTCAGTGATAAACTCGAATATTTAGCTGAGACAATTTCAAAGCAAGATCTTCAAGGGACCATGTGGTTTCTTCTTGACGCTTTAATAAAATACAAAAAGAAAGAGAGGGACTTCAAAGTGCACTGTGAAAACTGAAAGCAAAACTTCAAGATTTGGAAAATTCTGTTGTACAAACTAAAGGCATGTGCCCTGGAATTTTAACCAAAGATGTGGTTACATAAACTTTTGTTAGACACTAAGCATGTAACCGATGGTCCTAACCAACTACCATAGCAGAAAACCCATCTCATCCATCAGCTTAATCTCAAGAGGAAAGAGAAAGAACAACAGAAAAAGAATGCTGTTTCCCTCTCGGAATTCTAAAAGCAGCAAAACAGGCTGAAAGAACTACACTTGTCCTCCAAGAAAAGAAAAGGACCACCCTTGGAGAAGTGTCGAGATCAGCAAAGCATTTGGAAGGAGCGTGAGGAGCAGGGCCTTGTCAGTTTCAAAGGCTAGGGCCACAGCATCCTAGGCTTTTAAGAGTCAGATCTTCACCAACTTGGCTCTGGAGTGTGGAGTTACCATTAAAGTGTGTCAGAAGGATGGGGTAGCCACCCAACACTGAGAGAATAGGGTTGTCTCTAGAAGAATGGGGCCACCCAAAACCAACGCAGCAGAGTTGCTACCATTGTGGGCCTGGAAGGCAGAGCTGAAGCCCAGGACCAAGGGGCCGCCACAGAATATAGAGGGCATGGCCAACCCCCAGAGCCTGGAGGGCAAGGCCATTTCCTAGATGTTCTCGAGAAGAGAGGGTTATTTCCAGTCTTGAGAGCTGGGTTTTGGACTTGCTTATTGTCTGTTATCCCCTCTTTCCCTCCAATTTATTCCATTTGTAATGGAAATGTCTACCTTGGGCCTGTTCCACCAATGTACTTTGGAAACAGACAACTTGTATTATAGATTTCACAGGTTCAAATATGAAGAGGCCTTTCCCCCAGTGTGGAATACACCTAAAATCTCATCCATGTTTGATTTCATGGTTCAGAAGAAGAGATTTTGGACTTAAAGTTGCTTTGAAGACTTTTGGGATGATGTGGTAAAGCAAATATATTTTGCATGTGTCCAGGTATGAATTTTGGGGTGCCAGAGTGGAATGAATTGTGTGTCCACCCAAATGTATGTTGCAAATCTTAACATCTGCACCAACGAAAAAGAGGAAAACCTTCATGAGATGAATTGATACAGTGGCTGTAACAATGGGCCAAACATAACAATTAAAAAGCAGGACAGAGTAGTGTTTCACTGTTATACACAGAGTCTCTATGAGTCAGAACTGACTCTAGGTACCTAACAACAACAACATGCCTGTGATTACAAATCCATTTGGGAATGGGTGCTTTTTCTTATTTTAATGAGACAGGATTCATGCAAGATGGGTCTTAAATCAATCTCTTTAAAGATATGAAAGAGATTACACACACAGGCTAAAGTAGTAAGAGGTGGGAGGAGAGAGATGCAAGGCCACATGAAGATTGTTGTTGTTAAGTACTGTTGAGTCATTTCCAATCCATAGTGACCCTGTATAGGGTTTTTGGGGGTAGCAGCAACGGTCAACCTTGCGGTTCAAACTAACTTTTGCAGTCCAACGCGATTCAAACCAACTTCTGCAGTCCAATGCATTTACCCACAGTGCCACATGAAGGTCACCCGGACTCAAAAGAGACAAGGGCCTTCTTCCAGGTGACACACAGAGAGAAAGCCTTTCCTCTAAAGATGGCATCCTGAATTCTGTCTTCTAACCTCATAAACTATCAGAAAAGAGATTTCTGCTTGTAAAAGCTACCCACTTGTGGAATTTGTGTCATAGCAGCACTAGAGAACTCAGACACGCTGTGATTAAGAATTTAAAAAGTTAACTCTTTAAAAAAAAAAAAAAAAAGTTAACTCTCTTTATGACCCAAACAGCCTAATCCAATTACCTGAGTGAATGGTACAATGATCTTTTCCCCTTTATAATCCTTTTCCTAGTTTTGAAAAAGAGAAACATTTTTTAAGAAAGTAGTAATATCTATATTTACCTAATAATGATGGTAGACTCAGCACAGTTTTAAATAAGTTTAATATACTAATTTAATATATAATTTCTTATGTAGGAATTTTGGGTTTATGCAAGTGTGTCCCTGCAAGAGGAAGGTGGTACAGAGAAGAATTTCATTTGATATTAATGTGTTTAAACCTACCTCAAGCACTCACCTAAATTTAATTTCCTAAGATCCTATTTTTCTTTTTTTTATATTTAAAATTTTCTTTCTATAATTATTCTGCTATATATATTTCCCCTTTTTTTCCTCTTGAGCATATACATTCTAATAACAAAAGCATTACTGAGTAATGATGGTTAAACTAACAGTGGAGTCCTGGTGTGGCGCTGCAGGGCAATGCACTGGACCGAAAGGTCAGTTTGAACCTCAGGGTCAGCATTTCAAACCCACCAGCTGCTCCTCAGAAACACTATACAGCGTCAGTATGGGTCCAAACCGACTCGACAGCATTTAATAACAGCAATACTAACATTAAAGGTTATAATCACATTATCTGTTGCTTTCCTTCTGAGGATCTCAAAGTCGTTTTTAAAGATACAATAAAATCTACTTTCTTCACAGGATTTGGAAATTTCAGAATTTTTTTTACATGATACTGATGCTAAACCATTCTAGTGAGTACCTCTTCTATCTCAGATTTGGGATTTCCCCATATTCAAGGCTGGGGATTTAAAATTATTTAAATTTTTTATTTAGAGATCTTTTTGATTTAGCATTTTCATACATGGATACAATTCCACAATCAATCTTTCTAAACAAGCAAAAAGGGGTCTGAGGTTTAACTCAGATTAGAGGGTAACTTATGTTTGATGAAAAGACTCTCATATGTCAGCAGTAATGTTGATAGTTAGCTTGTTTATGTGTCAGGCAGACTCCACTTTGCTTTTAAATAAAAATTTAGAGGAATTCGTATCTTCAAGTATAATGATCAGCTTAAGACAGCACCAGACTGTTTTAACATTAAGATACCTTCAAATTCAAATGGTTATCTTGGTCTTCTAGGTGAGAAAGATCTGCTTGTTAGTGTGTGTATAACAAAAGAGGCATAATTAAATTATGTGCATCATGGAAGTCAAGTATACAGCGTCTGTTTTTTGGCAGCATCATTGAGCTAAGGTATTGGAATAAGCCCCCCTGTATTTCTGATGTGATGCTGCTGGATTAGTGCTGGACTGGCAACCAAGAGATCGGCAGTTCAAACCCACCAGCCTCTCTTAGAAATCCTACACAGGGACACTATGATTTGGGACCAACTCAACGTCAGACAACAACAAAATATTTTTACCCTCTTGTCTCTGAGTCACTTCTTAGATGATGGCATATTTCTCCTTCATCCTTTGAGGATCTTTTGAAATCACTACCTTCCCTATTCTCAGGAAATGTATGTTAGATTCCAAGAAAAGGCACATGACATCAAAGATCGAAGTCTTTGAAGAGCAAGCAGAATTAGCATGTATTGACTGTCCTTCCTGACCATCAGAAAGCCTCTGTTAAAAATAGACTTCTACGGGCCACATTGTCTCCATAAGGGCCCATATTAACAGACACCACCAAGAATAATGGGGGAAGGTATGTGTGTATGGAAAGATTCTCCCCCAAGTTGTACCTGTGTGCCCAGGGAAATGGTAGTGATAGAGAGATGATCATGCAAAGAATTTCTTCATTTTAATCATCTCATGTCTCCTCCTCTTTTCCATGGTAAACAAAATTGTTTTAAGTGCAACACGTTGGTGATCACAATGCAAAGTATGAAAACCAATTCAAGATTTGTGAGATGAAAAAAAAAAAGAATCTAATTAAATCAACTTGGAGAAATTCTGTTTTCTGATATTTGACTATTTAAATTATAAACTTTTTCTGGACATTTTCCTAAGTCTCATTTATTTCTATAATATGACTCTGCAAGCAATGGTCAGAATCTGCTACCTTAATTCATTAGAAGGCCCTCTTTAATTAAAAACAAACAAACAGATCTTCAACAAAAATATTTTTGCCAAAAATAATAAATAGTAAATAAATAACAGTGCAATGTATGATCCCTATATAAATATAAATGCTATAAATAAAACAACCTGTTTTGGTGTTACGTAGTCAGAGATATAAATTTTATAATCTACAAGCATAAACAGAAAAAAATAGAGATGAAATCAATCTAGTACTAACAGCCTAGTGCTAGCAAAAAAAAAAAAATTGGTCTTAGTTTTAAATTGTATCTGGAAAAATGTTTTGGCTAAAGATTATATTTCTAACTAAAAAAAAATTACTCAAAAAGAAGTATCACTTTCACATTTAAGGCCTGGATTTATAAAAGAGTAGTGGAAAGTGGTATATGTCCCCCCAAATCAGCACATTAATGAGTTGCCACATATCTCTCTGTTGGAAGTTATTTTTCATATTCCCTTGTGCCATATGAAAAGTTAATGTTTTATATTCATAAATAAAATATCTCTTTTCGAAATATGAGCTTTGGTTAAGGAATATTTACTGGCATAAATTGTCTTTAATGCTCTATAAATTCGTCATTTGGAAAACAAACACAAGAAATTAAACACAAAATTTCATTTTAAATCTCAGGTTAGCAGGAGGTAGTTCATTGAGAGGCAAGATTTCAAATCAATAAAATGAGAAAAAATATTGTGCAATTTATTTAAAAAGGTTTTCCTTCTCTAAAATTAGTTTCTTTTCTTCCAGAATTCTAAAGGATAATTGAAAAATAAATTTAAAAGCTAATAACTTAGCCTCAAAAAGCCAATGAGGTTGTATTTGAATTCTGGATTTTAAAAATAGCATTTGTTATTTGAAGTGATAGCAAACGTTTTCATGACCGCTTCATATTTAAATACAAAGGTTTCTTGTACAAAATTACCTGAAGCAAGGTTTTTTTGTTTGTTGTTTTCGATAACTTTGAAAGTGAAGCATCTATAAATTGGAGGGGCTATTTAAGCCTGAAAATATATGAAAACATTAGATTAGGCATCTATTTATATCACAGATGAAAATTTAAAAAATATTTGTTTTATAAATAGCCCTGGACAAATTTTAATTCTGGAGGCTATCAGTAAAAAAAAAAAAAAGGAAATTCTTTTTTATATAAAATTGCTATCAGAAATGATAGCTTCTGTGTTCCATTACCTGAGTATTTTTTATATATACATTTTTATAAATGAGGCATAATAAAATGCACTGAGGTAAGTGATTTTCCCCTTTCATTTAAGTATTATTTTATTAAATGTAGTGTTAAGGTTTGGAGATGGTGGAAATCAAAGGACAAAGTTTGGAGGGCTATAATCTAAGTGAGTTTTCCTTTATAATAATTTTACAGACTGCTAATTGACATACTATTTTTAAAATACTTTTCAGATATGGAATCCCACCTCTAGAAAGTGAATTTTCTGCTCTGTTTTTCTTATCCCTGGCCCAGTGCTCTTGCTACAAATCCCAAGACTGAAGGAGATGCCTTAATTAAAGGAGGGCGGGGGATGCATAGCTAGTTATTCTCCCTCGAAATACACGGTGACTCAATTTCTTTCTTTGACATCTTTTTTCTTACTAACCCTAAAAATCTAGACCTTCAAGATGAGTTGACTCACAGGATCATGGTCCCCTTTCAGGGCTAACCTAATTAATTTGCCCTTTGAAGTATTAAAGGGTCAACATGGAGTAAACCATTGCAGGTTAAATGACCAGCTCACCCTGGAGACTCGAAGTCCTGAGAAAGCCCCCCATTTCTTATACTCTCACTATTTGATCCGCCCCAGGAGGGTTTCCAGCTCAACTCTCAACATTTGCAAGATCTTGGTAAGTTGCAAGTACTTGTAGGAACTCCTAGACTTCAGACTCATCTCCTACTTCATGACTCCTAGTGATTCTACGTTCGCTTTTCTCATTCCTTATTCCTATTTCAACAGTTCCAACTATTTCAGATAACTACCACGTATAACCACATATAACATATGTGCGCATACTATGTCCACAAAATCCTGGGTCTGCAGGGATTTGCTTTAACAATAAAACTGTTGTTATGTGCCATGGAGTCGGTTCCGACTCAGTGGCCCAGTACAAGATTTCTGAGGCTGTAAATCTTTACGGGAGCAGAAAGCCTCGTCTTTCTCCCGCGGAACAGCTGGTAGTTCGCAGCCCGATTCATAACCACTACGCTACCAGAGCTACTAGAGGGTCAGAAAAAAGAGAGTAAGACCTCCAACGAGATGGACTGACACATTGGCTGTAGCAATGGGCTCAAACTGAACAATTGTGAAGACAGTGCGGGACCCGCCAGCGTTTTGTTCTGTTGTGCATGGGGGAGGTATGAGTTGGAACCAAATGGACAGCATCTAACAACAACAACATCTACAGAGTGTAAATTATATGCCTAGAGCACAAGACTGGGTGCTTACTAACAACATCCCATTTAATATCCTCAACCACTTTATCTCACAGATGAGCAAACAGAATCAGTTATAGCTTGCTCTAGGGCATGTAGCTACTTAGGGCAGAATTTGGGTGGAGGGGTGGGAACCAATCTCTCACTGATCTCAAAGTTCACAGCTCTTGACCTTTAGGCTTTTACTATGCTAACTTCATCCTCCCCTTAAAAAGCTGTGAAGAAGAGATGGCAAGGACCACAGTTATGGTTGCATTTGATATGTCTTTGAGCCTTTTAGTAAAAAAAACAGAAAAAAGAAAAAAAAATTTAAATGTCATTGAGTAGAAGCAATGGGTAGGTTTTAAGTTAAATTGTAGAAAGATCTGTGGTGGAGGCTTCAATATCTACTAAAATTAAATTTAAAAAAATAAACAAAAACATATTTTTCTTCTTTTTGGAGTGGTCTCAGATGTGTGCTACTGATTTGAAGGCACAAATGCTCTCCTTGGTCTATTTGTTTTCTAGTGTTCCCCAGAAAATAAAGAGGACTCCATCAGACTCTTCCTCTAATCATCCCAGCAGTTTTCAGACAAGATATAAAAGAAATGTCTGCTAGGACAAGAAGTCAAGTGAAGTAGGTCAAAGAGAAAGACTGATGATTATTTTTGTCTGGGGGAGGAGGACAAAAGGAGACAAAATAATCTATAAAGCGGATAGGAATGGAAGTAGGAAAAAACAAAAATTAAATTTGTGTGAAAAAGAAAGAGAGAACAACATTCATGACAGCAGATCGTGTGCTCTATTCTTACCCTCCAATTTTTCCTTGACTCTTTCCCAGGTGGAAATCGCCTTAGCACAGAAAATGTATGATTGGGTGTAAGCTGAAAGTAGCAGGAGAATGGCTAGCCGAACCACTTTTTCTCCTTTATCAAAAAGTCAACAGAGAATGGTTTGCAAAAACAGTTCTGATTAAATTCAACAGATTTGAAAAATAATTAGAAAGCACGGAATTAAAGGGGAATAAAACTAGAAGGAGATCATCTTCACGTAGAGGTACAAATCAGCCTTTCTGATTTGTTCTCAGCTGGGTAATCCTGGGTACTAGTAGGCTATGGAGCAAATGGACAGATGTTTCCAGAAAAAAATGCCTTTTATCTGTCACTCATAGAAAAGCTCTGGCCCTATGGCTGCTGACTCTATCACCTAAGCTTTGCATGACGTTAGATGTGTCAAGCAGGGAAACAAACAAAAACTCTTAGTAAAAATAATGTTGTTGTTAGGTTCTGACTCATTGCGACCCTACGCACAACAGAACAAAACATGCCTGGTCCTGCACCATCCTAACAATTGTTACGCTTGAACCCATTGCAGTTGCCGCTGTGCCAATCCATCTCACTGGGGGTCTTCCTCTTTTTTGCTGACTCTCCACTTGACCAAATATGATATCTTTCTCCAAAGACTGTTCCTTCATGAGAATAAATCCAAAGTATGAGAGACGAAGTCTGGCCATCTGGCTTCTAAGGAGCATTCTGACTGTACTTCTTCCTACACAGATTGGTTTATTCTTTTGGCAGTCCATGGTACTTTTAATATTCTCCACCAATACCATAATTCAAATGCATCAATTCTTCTCTGCTCTTTATTTATTGCCCAACTTTCACATGCACATGGGGCTATTGGAAACACTATGTCTTGTGCCCAGCATACCTTAGGCCTCAAATCTTTGCTAACATTAGTGAGCACTCAATAGTTGCACTATCTTACTTAGGTGTGACACTGTGGGTTAATGCACTGGATTGCAAGGTCATGGTTCAAACACACCAGCCACTTCTCAGAAACCCTATACAGGGTTGCTATGAGTTTGAACCAACTTGATGGCACTTAACAACAACAGTAACAATGTATTATTTAAGGAATGCTGGTATGGCACCGTGGGTTAATACGCTGGACTGCAAGGTCAGTTTCAACCTCAAGGTCGGCAGTTCAAGCTCACCAGCCGCTCCTCGGAAACCCTATACAGGGTCACTATGAGTCAGACTGACTCAATGGTATTTAACGATAACAACATTTCATTTAAAGTCAAACTATCCAGTTTGATCCTAGTAGCTAGTCCAAGGGAGAAAGATGAGGTTTTCTGCTCCCATAAAGATTTAAAAGCCTTGGAAACCCTATGTTGTTGTTGTTGTTATGTACCATGGAGTTGGTTCTGACTCATAGCGACCCTGTACAGGGTTTCCATAGCTGTAAATCTTTATGGGAGCAGAAAGCCTCATCTTTCTCCTGCAGAACATCTGGTAGTTTCGAACTGATGTCCCTGATGTTCGCAGCCCGATTCGTAACCACTACGCATGAGTCTGAGTGGGCTTGACAGTACTTAACAACAACAATGATCTTCTTTAATCCTCACCAGAACTTTGTGGTAGAGGGTACTATTATTATCTCCATTTTGTTGTTGTTGTTGCTAAGTGCCATTGAGTCAGTTCCAACTCATAATGACCCTATGTAGGGTTTCCAAGGCTGTACATAAACACAGGATCAGAACACTTCACTTTCCTCCCTTGGACCACCAGCTAGTGGGTTCAAACCGCCAACTTTGTGGTTAGCAGGTCCAGTGCTTATCCTACAGAGCCACCATTCTCTCTATTTTACAGATGAGGAAAATGGAAATGACCCATTTGTATGTAAATGCATTTTCCCTTACTTTCAGCTCAACAGTAGCAATCTGTTGTAGTCTTGTTTAAGCAGAGATTCAGCAGACTTCACCCTATCTTCCCACAAAATCTTTACAAGTTCAGATTCTAATCTTGGTCTTTAAAAATTCATCACTTCACTTGCAGGGTCATCTCTCAGTAAGGTCATCTCTGAAAATGTCCAACAAGAGGCCTAATTTTTCCCCAAATAAAGTTGGATCAGTATCTGATGGGTCTTAAAAGTCCATAAGTGTCCCTTTGTCCTAAATAAAGCAACCTCAGACCTTCCTCATTGCTTAGGACAGAGAAGAAAGAGGATTGGAAAAACTTGGAATTAGGGTGATACCTTTGGTCTCTGACCTCTCCACGCAGTTTGAATCTTCAAGATATCACTGAAGACCTTGGTAGAACTACCTGCCCTAAAACCCCTTATTGGACCAAAACAACAGGACCAGAAATGGATATTTTCCTTCCTTCTCAAGGGATCCCTGTCCTGTTTGGTTGTGATTTTCTCTGGTGATCCGAAAGCACCAGTGAAAAATCTATCTTTGCTACAAACCCTGACAGTATGATTTCAATGTGCTATTCAAACACAAATTTCTCTTCCCTCCACCCAACCACCCAACTTTGCCAAAAAACTTAGCTTAAATAGTCAGGACCAGAGACAATGAACTATTTAAAAAATTTTTTTTTCCATTGCAAGTGTTATTATTATTACTTTTAAGCTAACTGTCTTTCACCCCACTTCATTTTCTTTCCTCCTAATCCATTGCATTTCAGTTGGAGGAATGAGACTTATTTCTTAAGATAGTTAGAAGTTGTCAGTAAGCACACCCCAAAAAGGAGAGCAGAGTACAAACAGCAGAGATGGTCTAATGTGTCTACGATAGCACACACCGATTCCTATTGTGCCAAAGACATGACTAATATGGCATCTCTATAACCGTCACTGGTGGAAGTGTGTAAAGCTGGAATAGTGAAGTGGTATCTAGAGACGAACTACTGATACAAACCTTGTATCAGTATTTCAAGTGTTTCAATATGCTTAAAACTGACCAGTTCATGCAGACTGTCCTCTGAGAACTCCATCTACAAGTAAGTGGTCTGAAGCTTTCAAAAAATATCTGTGTAACAACGATCAAGTAGATCCATGCTTGCCTGGAATGCTCCTTTTGAGGGCCTTCCTGACTTCCAAACTGATTATGAGAGCCTATTGGAATTTCAACTGGGCCTTCTAGAGATCATATTCAACTCTAGGAAACCAGAACAATGAGAATCAAACTGATACCCAAAAAGGAGAAATAAAGGCAAGGGACCTGGGCCTCGAGGAGCTGACACAGCTTTGGAAAGAGACCGGTGCTCGGATTCTATGACACAACAAATTTTCTGTGTTGATTTCCACAGCTGACCAAAGCCAAGATGGCAGCTCTGAAGTCTAGGCCATGGTAGAGACAAGAACCAGGCTTAACCTTCTAGCCATACCCCTAAAATGTTAATTGGCAGCAGAAGAAATGTTCTGTGAATTCTTCTTTGAACCAAAGAAATGCAAATCATTTGGAAAGGAATCAGTTATGCCCTGGCTAGCTAGAGTTTATGGATTATCTGTATGATCTGGTGGTGATAGGAAATATTTAGTGAAAAAGAAAAAGCCCAGAGGGGACAATAATCGACCCAGGTTTGTGCCTCAGCTGTGACACCTTGGTATAATCACCTAAATCTCTCTGAACCTCTGTTTCTTGATTTATAAAACACAGATATCAACCTATATATCTTTTATAGTTCTTTCCAGCTTCTGTATGGCACCTACTAGATCTAAATTTGAGGCTTAGCCTACTGATGTTGTTGTTTTTTTCAGATGAGAAAATCCCTTCCACAGTACATTTAAGATATTGGTTAAAGAGGGAGGGATGTTAACCTCTTGGAGTTAACAACAACCTTATTTCTTAAAGTCAAAATGTTGCAAAGTTCATATCTTTGTACTCAAGTTATGCTTATCCCCACTTTTTGTAGTGAAAATTATAAGTGATTCCTGTCAGTCTATTTATTATTTGAGTTTCACTCTCAAAATGCAAAACCTCAAAAGATCTATAATGATCATATAATGAGTACTGAAATAGCAAATAGATGCTCTGAAGGTCTGTCTGCCATGAGCCGTAAGGTTTCTGGCAGCTTCCTACATTCTACTCACATAACATCAAGGATTTTCCAGGTAGCTCGGTTTCTCCCTTCCTCACAAGTCTAACAGTCCTGGGGTTTCAAAATTCTCTGCCAAGCTCCGAACTAAATACCTCAATAAAAATCACAGTGTGACTCTGACGTCAGAAAGGCAGCCAAACAAAAGCTCTGTAGCAAGGGACTTTGCTGGTTAATAGGAAAAGTAAATGTATTTAGAGTTTAATGCCCTGTTCCTAAAAAAAAAAAAAAAAAAATCTATCAGCTAAAACTTTTCCTCTCCATCCTAGGTTGAATTCCAGTTAAGGGAACAGAATACTGTGGTTCCCTCAGACACTCTGAGCTGAGCAAATGACTCTTCAGCTGTGAACCTCTCCTGGGTCCCCAAGAGGCCCCAAATAGTCCAGAAAGTAGGGGTTGAGAAGGAATAGGGGACCCCACCGCTGCTCACACTGAGAGACCTGTACCTCTCAGTACTGTAGGCTTGGAAGCCTCCAAATCCCCAGGCCCAAGTCTTGTCTAGGAAATAAGATGGGAAGCCGGCCTGCCTCATAGGGTGCTGTGTTCCTCCATAAACTTCTGTTATAGATAACTTTCTTCACCAAGGGTAAAATCATTGAGGACTGGTTTCAAGACCTGGTTTCCTAGGTCTCATGATCAAATGTGGAGGTCCCTGGGACCAGGCCAGGCAAAGGAGCTGTGGATTGGCTGATGTGCACTCACCCAGGGCTCTGGGGCTCATTCATCCAGGCTCAGGTCCTGTGGCCTCTTAGAACTCCTCCTTCAGTGTCTACCCTGAGTAGGCCCTTGAGTGTCAGGACAGGCTTGACCACCTGAAAGGGCAAAAGTTGAGTAGAGTTAATCTGTGGACTCAGAATTAGAATGGGAGAGTCTGAGGGTCATATGACAGAAAACCAAGGGAGGGGAAGCAGAAGGAAAGGCAAAGGCAAAGGGACAACTAGGCCAAGAGCTACCAAGGTATGGGGTGCAGATGCAGAGGGAAGACTTGGCAGACATGTCCAAAAAGCTGCCCCTGACCCTGGCCCAGTTTGAGAAGTTGCTGGGATAGAGAAGCACACCTCGGTCTGAGATTGCAACAAGTCTGCCCAGAATCTTTTCATTAATTACTCTCTATGCCTCTAACTGGAAGCACACAGGCAGAGGAACTCTTAGGAAGAGAGAATAAGGCTGGATGGGCCAAGCAAAGGCAAACAAACTGGTTCCAGACCCACAGAGGAGGCTGGTGCAGTGCAGACAAGGAGCAGCCAAAAGTGGACACCTGGGGTGGTGAGGTATGTAGAACAGCCCAGAAATGTTGCTGGCTTCTCCCCACTGGGGCAGGGATCATTGGAGTGGGCTGGAGAGCCCTTTACTCATTTTCTTGCTCCAGAGACAATCCCCGGTCTTGCTTTTTTAACAGGCAAAAGCTAAGCTAGTAGGCTTGGCTGAAGAGACAAGGTTCCTCAGTGACTTGCAGAATACTTCCTACTTCCCAGGAAGAAGTAGACTGGGGTGAAGAGGGGTCCCCAGGAGCTATCCCACCCCTAGTAGTGACTCCAGAGGTTGGCATCAGATGGAAATGCCTAGAAGTTTTCACCAGGCCTCTGGCTCACTGGGTAAGATGACTGTGGTTTTGGAGGGAGTGCCAATTAACAGTCGGGGGTTCAAAGAGATCCCTACACCCTTGTTGTTCGCCTTCCTCAGCAAAGACTACGTGAGGAGAAAGAGGGTGATCAGCTCCTGCTGCCCACAGACTGATGCAACCACTCTAAGGAAGGAAGGAGAGACATATTTGGGAGGGGAAGGAGAGGGGTACCTATTTCTGATCCCACCTGGAATGGGAGACCCCTCTCTGCAAGACTCCAGGCCCATCACAAAGGAACAGCCCCTACGGGGCGTGAAGCTGCCCTACCAGCAGCCGCAGCAGCCGCAGATGCATCTTCAAGACAGCAACAGATGTCTAGTAAACGCGAGAAGTGGACTCGCTCCGGGGCTGTGCGCTCCAGGCCCGAGCATCTCAACCCAGAACCTAGCCTCAGTGAGGAGAGTCGGGGGAGGGGGCCGGTAATCCGGAGCCGCCGAGTTTTTCCTGGCTCTACACCTTCTGTGCAAGTTCACTTCTCTTAGGTCACCTCTCTCCCAAATCTTGCAGAGAGGTTCAGCGTTTGGAGAGAGGAGGGTTCTTTGGCAGAGGGGGTAAGACGTACGTAGGAGCAAAAGACAAAAGAGGAGCCGAAGGGACACAGGGTGAAGCTAATTTTAATCTAACGTGACTCTTATGCTTCTCCCTCGGAAAAAGCTATCGCTCCACAGATGGCCCCAGGTGAGAGGCAGGGAAGGAAACCCCCCCAGAGCTTTTGCTTTCACCCCAACTCCTTTGCAGATCTTAGGGACCCTTTTACTCTTTCTAAAAGTGCATTCAGGGAAGAGAAATCTCCTTTATCTCGGGAGAGGGACTCTGATTTAGCCCTAGAGCTTGGAGTCCTCACCTTCGGTGCCTTCTAGCAGACTTAGCTACAAAAAAAATGGCTCTGTCCAGCACTCTAAGACTCCGTAGCTCTTTCCTTTTGCGAAAGAGGGTAGAGTCCCAGTACTCAGCTAAGGAATTGGGGAGGGATGGTGGGCATTTAGTTAGTTGAAAGAACGGTGGATAGTATGCGTGGGAAATCCAGGCCCTCCCAGAAACTGTGAGGCTTCGCAGCCCTCGGGGCTTGGACTCTCTAATCTCTAGACCCATTCTCTATTCGGGTTCATCCTTTTGGGCGCTAGCGTGTCTGGGTGTCCTGGTCCAGTCCCTAGGGGCGTCTGACAGTGTTCCTAGTCGGAGAAGGGCATCCGGCGCGGAGCATGGTTAAGGCCTGATTTGTGCCACTTGTAACCGAAGTGGTCACGACTGCAAGGAGGAGGGGAAACAACAGTCGCTCCTCATTCCACAGCTCTGTCTCCCTCCCCAGGACAGGGCGCCTCGAGAGGCCGGGATGGGGATGAGGCTGTTGTTGCTACTAAGCTGCGGAGTAGGGCTCAACCGCATCTCTCATAGGTGCCTTCTCAGTGGGGGTTCTCCCCTGTTTTACCCCCTTCGGTGAGACTTAGTTTTGGAAAAGAAGAGGGGGGATCAGAAGCGGCAAAGCGCCCCAATTAGGTCGGAAATAGGTGCGGGGTAGGGGGGAAGGAGACTCCGAGGAGTAGGGGGTGCCTGGGTGTTTCCCCTCTTTTTGCGGAGCTCCGTAATTCACTGCGGCTGGCCTCATCTCTGCGTCCCCACACGGGGATCGAGGATGTTAAGGGCCTCCTTCAAGGGCATCCCCACCCCCATTTTGTAGAGTCGGATCATCAGGGTCGAAAATGAACATAAAACGCCCTTAAACTGATTCCCATTCCAGTTACTGATTGGACCCTTAGAGCAGATTTTTTTTTTTTTTTTTTTTGCAGGGTGAATGGGGTTATTTGGGGTATGGGCGGGGTGGTGGGGAGGGGGAAGACACAACTTCTGCAAACTTTTATTGTATTTTAGCTTCTCCCCAGTTCTCCGAAAACACGAGCACTCCACCCGCTCAAATTCCCCTTGTGATACAAAGTCGATTTAAAAGTTGGGGGCGGGGGAGCCGCGCCAAGGGATGGCGGGTCACCAAAGGCAGGGGAGAGCCGAAAGGACAGAGAGCCAGGACTATGTCTTTGGTGGCTAAAGGGGAGAGGGCTAGGGAAGGCTCGATCGGAGCCGCTTCGGGAAGTGCAGGCTTCGGCAATCGCTGGTGGCCGCAATCTTCTCGACGAGTGCGCCGTCCGCGAATGCTTTTTGGGGTAAGGGCTTCCGGCTATTGAGTTATATACAGCAAGCCCAGACCGCAAAAAGATTCGCGAAGGGCAGAGTCCCCGGCTTCTGGAGTCCGCTGCCGCCGCCGCCTTTTGCCCAGGATGTCTCCGAAGCCCGAAGCCGCGCGGACTGGGTCTATCCAGCGCGCTCCGGCGCGGCTCACCTCCCAGCCCGCGCGCCGCCTGCCCCTCCCTGCGCCCCCGACCCATCTCTCCATGTCTCCAGACCGTCCACGGTCCCTACACTCAGCCCGACACAGCCGCTAGAGAGGTGTGTGGCGAGCGAAAAGGGGAGCGCCGAGCGGAATTGGGGATCCCGGAGCCCAGCCTCCACCCCTCTCTCGCCGCCAGCGCCCCGAGCCTCCCCGCGACTCAAAGCTATATTCCCCAATCTCCCATCAGGGTTCCGCCAGCCCTGGTTGCAGGGTCGCGGATCTCTGAACACAGTTCGGATTCCCCCCAAAACCCCTCAGGTCGCTCTTAGTCCCCCAGCCGAAGCTCTAGCCGTGACTACAGGCGCTGCGTAAAGAGAAAAACTCCCCCAGAGCACTAAATAAATACAGACGAGGCCGCCAGCTCATTGGTGCGGACTAAAATCGTCACCCACCAATCAGGAGAAAGCTCACATTTCCTTTTTTTTTTTCAGAAGGTGGAGGGAGGAAAAAAAAATATTTCCATTTCTAATTATTCAACAAAACCTAGACTGGAACACGTTAAAATATTATTGTTGAAAAAAAAAATCTGACCAGAAACCCCCTCCCCATTCCAGACCAGGTGAGCAGAGGGCGAGACATTGAGGAAGGGGAAGGGAGGGTCCACAGAGAGACCTCTTCCAATGGGACCCAAGCCAGAAGATACAGACGGAAAATGACAGCAGAGCAAAGATGAACATAAAATGAGCCTAAACTTCACGTTAGTCAGCCTGTTTCTAGAAAAATGAAAATGCCCTAAGTCTCCACACTAAAAAACATTTTAAAAACTTCCGAAATCTCAATAGGATAGGAGAAGCTCCTCCCTCCGCACCCTTCCCCCAAGACCGTCCAGAGGTTGGGTGTACAAGGCCCATTCGCCTCAAGTGCCCTTTTAGCTCTGCACCCCTCCTCCACTCCCTACCCATTATGCAGAATGTTGGAGGGTACATCAAGGGGCTAGTCTCTCTCCACTGACCACAGACACCTACAAGGTTGGGAGATTGCAGTAGCTGCTAGAGGAAAAAGGAGGAGGGGCGAGGAAGGAGGAGCGAAATCTCTCCCTTCGCGCTCTCTCCTTCTCTCTTCCCTTCCTTTAGCCCCCTTCCCCATTTCATTTCCTCCAACTTCCCCCCCTCCCCCCGCAAATTTTGAAGGGTTGCCCTTCCTATTCCCAGAGCAGCACCATCCCTCTTCGGCCCTCTTCTCTCCCTCTCCATCAGCTTCTAAGGAGGGTGTGGGCAAAGGGACATTCTGAGTACTTTCCTCCCCGGTGGTAGTCCCCCAGGGGAGAAAACCTTAACTAGGGTGGGATCCTGCAAACAAGGCAAGAACTTGAGGGGAAAGTTGCCAACGTTGCCGCTGTGACATAGACGTACAGGCAGACGCGCCCGCACACACACCCTCGTCCAACACTCCTGGAGAAAACGTCTCTAGACCTTGGAATCACAATCTCCAAGTTCCTGTCGACCCACTCCCTCGGCCCATCCATCACCCTCCAACAGTACTGCGACCCCACCCACTCTCCCACTGCACCCCACCCCCAGTCCCCACCCCTCGACTCGGCAACGGACGGACGCACGCACACACCCTCCGAGCGTCGGCGCGCCCGCCGCGCCTGAGGGGGCTCCACAGGCTGCTCTAGCTTCCTTGACGGCGCAGGACAACTGAGAAAAAAAGTTCACTTGGTGGATCTGTGAGAGGACCGACCCTCGCCGACCAGTGCACCAACCCTCTTCTCCTTACCTTGGTCCCTGGCCCGTGGGCGCGCCGTCCCATCCGCACTGCAGCCCGAGTGGAGAAGCTGGGCGCCGGCCGGTCCCCCGCCCCCCACGGTGTGTGCCCGGTGGCGAAGTAGTTTCCTCCAGGTAAGTATATAAGTTACTGTACTGTGTGGGAGGGTCACGATCTTGGTAATTGCGGCTTGCCGAGCTTAACCCCTGCGTTCCTGCCTTCCTCCAACTTGTTGACTTGCCAGGGAGCGGGAGAGCGTGCGAGCGAGCGAGCGAGCGAGCGAGCGCGCCGGCCGGGAGGGGGAGAGAGGTACGCGGGGCAGAGAGGGGCGACCGAGACAGCGAGCGGCGGAGTTCAAATGCCCCCCTGGCAGAGAATTTCATTGGATAGGTCTGTCCCCCCCCACCCCCGTCCTCCCTGGTTCGGCGTCCTCCCCACCCTCCCCAAGTCTCCCGTGTAGGGGACGTCTCCAGGCGAAGTCACGATTCCTTCTCAGTTCGGAATGAACTGTGACTAGAGCCATGACGCAGCCAGCGCGCATTACTCACTTTTTGCAGTCACGACTTGGGAATCCGTGCTGGTTCCAACCAAAATTACACCGCTACATTGAATTATTTAATAGGATCCAGTTCGGGGGTAAACTTGTGTATTGTGGCAAGCTATGGGGAGGGGGAGGGCAGGGACTGGGGGGAAATTAGGACAAGGGGCATCCTCCCCTCCCCCGCCCCTTCACAACACTTGGATCCCTCCCCCCCTTCCCATCGCTCCACGTGTTGCTGGTACTTTATTGCGCTACCACCCGTCCGGGTCCGCCCGCTCCCCCCACTCAGCTTTTTTTTCCTTTGCAAGTGTGACAGAATTTGTAAACACGACCACGCAACTTGCGGGGCTGAGTGGGGCGAAGCTTGGAAAAGGGACCTAGTTTGTCCCTGTGTGTGATGAGGAGGCCGAGGGGTGGGCTGAGAGGCTGCAGGCAGCTTTTGAGCTGAATTGTCAAGGCAAAGTGTGGGTTGCAGAGTTATTTGTGTCATTCACCACAACGTAAGTAACAGCCCTTGTTACTATTATGAGTTGGCGAATACTCAGCCTTAGCCTGGAACCCTACCAGAGAGGGGCTGGTTACGAGCTAAAAATAATACGACCTCCGATCCCCCCCCCCGCCCCAGGGCTGCACCCCTGGGGGGGGAGGGCTCTGCTTGGGATCCAGGTCGCTGCAGCCAGAGGCTGTTTCCTTTCGTGTTTGGGATTGGTAGAGCAGCGAGTACCTGGGCTCTTATCTTTTGTATCAAGGATAGCCCCCTTAGACAATTACTTCACCGTCTTAAGTTATTATTATTATTTTAAACATTATGTAGACAGTATCCTTGCATACACAAAAGCTTATTGAAGAACTGCAGGAGCGCTTCGTTCCGCCAAAGTCTACAACTTACCCCGTGGACTATTTTGAAGATACATTTTTGCTATCCCTCTCTGAGGAGTTCATCAGTATGAATCTCTTTGTGCGCAAGTGATTTTCACACACCGCCCCCCGCCCCCCCTCTGTTAACCTTCCTCCCTTCTCACCTGTCTGGCTACAGGTTCGTCCAAAGTGTTTGGAGCTAATTGTAGTGTATTTTACTCAGAGTTGAGCCCACACCACCAGGGAGTTGATGGTCCCTCCTCCAATAACATTTGACAACTTGGAGGTGAGCCCCAATTTGTCTTAAGGCTGGTTTGCAGAAACCCTTGGCTTTTGACTTTAAGGCTCTGCGCCGCGGCCCCCAAGCCTGGATTCTCTGCGCAGCGCACCAGCAACTCCTCTGCTTTGGCTTCTAATCCACGCATCCCATCAACTCATCTGGGGCTCTTATGACTAGGGTACGAAGGAAGGGGAAATAATACGAAAAAGCCACAATACACAGCACACACCCTTACACGTCTCTCGGTAATTGCAGGATACTGGAGCGTGGGGGCCTGAAGTGGGACGGGATGAGGGTCCGAATACAGTTTCTCATATTGAAAGCCACCGGGGTGATAGCTTTTAAACCTATTGGCGAAAAGGTGTGGGAGCATGGGAATGGAGACCCAGATAGTGTCCAGCCATTGCGGGGATGCCGGCGAGCTACCGGCCTTCGGTTCCTGGAGCGTTGGGCCTTGGCTCATCCTGGAATCTAACACCTCGCTTCCCCTCCTTTAACATTTTTCCTTTCCTTCCCACTCGCCCCTCCTTTACCCAAAGCTCTCACCGAAGTCACGACTATCCCCTTTGAACATCCTTAACCCCCTCCTTTCCGTAGCCTTAGTCTGCATCCAAGGCGGGGCTGCTCGCAGCTGGAGCCAACCAACCCCGCCCCCTGGCTCTCAGAGCTGAACCCGCTGATTACCAGGGAGTTTTCAGCACCTTCATTGCCTGGACAGCTACCGCGCCCTAAGTCAGGTCTGGGGGTCCTCTAGAACCCGCACGAGAGGAAGTTTGTCAAAAGAATAGGAATTTCCTTCTCTCATTACCTCCCTAGTCCCATCCATGCAATTTTCATCTATATTGGACCGTCTCCATTAATTTCGCGGAGAAATGGCCCACTAAGTCGTGTCTGACCACCCTATAAGACAGAAAAAAATGGGGAGGGGAGGGGGCGGTCGAGAGAACAGGACTCAACAGCGCCGACACACAGTGAGAGAGAGAATTGCAGTAGCGATTGATTCTGATTTTCGTCAGGGTGATTCCCGGCTCTGCAAGAATTCCCTCTCTCAGTCCTTTTGCATGCAGCCCCAAACTCATTATGCATATACACAGCTACACCCTCACCCCCACTCAGCCCCACCCTCCTCTTTAGGATGAGGGTAAAAGGCAGCCAAAAAAGAACCCCGGGGCATGCATAAAGTAAGGGTCAGCTCATACTCACGGTCTGCGGCATGCACACGACATTTACTTACCCAAACAGGAACTCCTTAAGAGAGAAAAAGAGAAATATAGGAGGAGGAAGAGAAAGTGGAGAGAGAGGGAGAGAGGAGAGGAAAAATCCAACAATTAATTTCCAGACATAGTTGGGGGGGAAATGCGGTGATGTCCAGGTTTTCTTCCACCCGCGTTGGCTTTTTTATCCCAGTACAGCCCTCGGTCTATTTCTGGAACACGATCAAACCCTGATGCTATTTTTAGCAAGTACTGGAAAAAAAAAAAAAAACCCTCCACACACAAAGGCATTTCGCTGGAACGTCACGTCCAAAATATTAAATGTGTATTAAGCGCCCCCTCCCCACTATTTTCTGCATCACAACACTCACTTGCATTATTGCAGAGAATGTTTTTTAAAGCAGAAAAACACACAAATATTTCTTATATTCTCCCTCCCATTATTAACTCTCATCTGCCTGTGCCTGTTGCAATCTCCTGGCAGCTTCCCTGAGCAGGAGGCTTTGGAGAGGGGTTGCATTCTCTTTAGAGCTGCAAGCCTCCATTGAACAGATTCCCTACATCCTGGGACTAGGGACTGCTTAGGTCCCTTCCCCAGAACAGATTCCCAAGAAAGCTCTAGAGTCTAATGCTACCCACGATGGTGATTCCCAAATGAGCAAAAAAAAAAAAAAAAATCTTCCGTACCCTTCCCACGTTTCCCACCCATGCTTTGCAAAATCGCAATGTGTTTGCAACACACCGCCTTTTAAAATGTATATTTTGGAAGCTGCATATGTGTGTATATGTGTGTGTTTTGCGTTCTAGTAATTCACTACGAGAGGGTTGGAGGAGAAAATAGACTCATGAAGGCAGCGCGGAGCAACCGCCTTGAGTCTCCTTTGCCAGCCTGCGTCAGTCATCAGCGACTGACGTCACGTGCAGATTCTCCTCTTTGGTGGGTCGGGTTCAGCAGAGAAGAGGCTTCTGCTCAGAGACAGCGCTTTGTATTCGGCACAGCCACTGAGCAGGCGAGGAGGCTGAGGTGGGCGCCACCCCAGGCTGGGGCTGGGTAGCTGCAGAGGAGGCTGCAGCCGCGTCCGCACCCTGGGCGCGGGTCCCCGAGGGGCGTGCCCAGGACAGCCCCCTCCCCAAACGCCAGAGGCCTCCCAGTACCAGCTGGGATTTGCACCGACTTTGGCCCGCGCCCTCTCTCCGCCCCTTCGCATCTGCTCACACTAGCAAAGACTGCTATGGCTAGAACTCGGATTAATTCTGTGTGTTTGTCGAGCAGATAGTTCTGTCTCTTTGAGTGACGCAAATAACAGATTCGACAGCTCCTGCTCCCTTTTTCTCCCTCGCTCTTTCTTTCTCTTTTCTGTTTCCTGCGCCCACGCATCCTGCTTGATCTCCCACGGAATCAGCCAGCTAAAGCTTCCCAGAGAGCAATAATCTGAGTTAGACAGACAGACATACTCATTCCCAGAGCAGTACCGAATACACCTGGAATTAAACACGCACACACACCTTTACAAATGGCCAGCAACCCTCTAGGAACTCCCCTGTGTATGGGGAGAGGGGCGCTGATTCACAAATCCACCTGCCTCTAAGGAGTCGGTTCTGGGGGTGGGGAACATTGAGAGGTGAGGGGAGGAGGCTTGCTTTTCCCGCTCATCACCCCAAAAGGAAACCCTCCTCTATAAATACCCAGATGGCAAGGTATTAGCGAATAAACAATTTTTTTGAATGGTGGACAAAAGAAAGCCCAACAAAGATTGCAAATGCTTATTCTCCAGCCTCCAGCAACATTATCAGGGACTTTTTAAGGCGAGGTGACGCCTTACTTTTTTTTTGTTTTTTTTTCTCTCTCTCAAAGACCAGGAGATCATTTCTTTTTCTTCTTCTTAAAATAACACCCCTGAAAAATGAACTCAATGGATTGATGCTATTTTTAAACCAATTTGAATGGAGCATGCTTCAGAAGGGTGACAGTGTGTGTGTGCGTGTGCATGAATCTGAGGTTTTCAGCAGAAGAAATGCCACACCTCAGCATGACAAAGGGTTTATTGATTGATGGAGGCGAGGACAACTCTTGAAGATCAGAAGATAATGAACAAAATCACATACACAATCGCATACACACAGACCTCCCTCCCCAAATCTACAGCCCTCCATCTTCAATCCACCTGGTATGACCTCTGCACTGAGGGGATGCGGGGAAGGGAGAAGAAAAGAGGAGGAACCAAAAACAGAGCTATTTGCAATTGTGGCTGGATGCATGCTGCATCTCCGTTATTAACCCTAAATATTCATTTTCCCAGACAATAGCTTTCCTTGATACCAACAAACCATTTCCCACAGGTTAACTCTAGGATTTGGGGTGCAAGGCCTGGAGAGAGTGAACAAGGGGCCTCACACTCTGTGATCCTTGATACCCTCTCAAATGCTCCTTGATTCCATCTCATATCCCACTTCTGGCCCTCTAATCTTGTAACTTTGCTAAAAGCGAAAGCCCCTTTTGTAAGTCAGTTCCTGTCTGTGGCTTAAGGCTTGCCAACTAAAGGAGACCAAGGCCTGTCTGCTCAGTTCGGAGGACACCCCTTGGCCAGCCCATCAACAGCTGTTTATTTTTAGCTCCATGAATGCGTGTATGTATGCATGTGAGAATGCAGCTGACTTATAGGCAGGAGAATTATCAATGAGAGGAAGGTGGCCCTGATGCTTGTACTGAAGTTGACCTATCACCTGGGCTTATCAGATGTGACAAGAATAAAGTCTTGATTCATGAAAATGTCAGGCTACTCCCCAGAAACCCTTCACAGGGTCGTTATGAGTCGGAACCGACTCAACAGCACTTAATAACAGCAACACATTTTGAAAGGCATAGCGTAGGTGTACTTTTAGATATATGAGACTAGGCATTTGTTAGCACAGATATATGTGAGCACATTCACAAGTACACCGTTTCTATAAGCTATACATTTTTTCAAGAGAAGACCATTTAGAATGTGGTATATACGAATTGGGCTGCTAATCTCATCATCAGCAGTTCGAAACTACCAGCTGTTCTGCAGGAGAAAGATGAGGGTTTCTGCTCCCATAAAGATTTACAGCCTTGGAAACCCTGTACAGGGTCGCTATGAGTCGGAATCGACTCCATGGCACGTAACAACAACAACAATGCTTTCTATAGTGATGCTGAGACCAGTGCAGATTCATTTAAGGTTACTTAGGGGGTTCCTCTAATTGCTTTCAGCAAACTCTGAATCTGTCCCTGACAAATGAAGTAGTTAGAAATGGAAGAAATATCTTCAGGCCGATCACCTCAGAACTTCAAATGCAGTCGCCATAGTTACAGCATCTCTGCTGCTCCCTGTCAGAAGAGGGCACTTTTCAGCCTCTTCCCTGTCTTGTTACTGTAATAAAGCGAACTGGTTAGTTCAGTGAGTGGGGCTCAGTAGCTTGGTAGAACCATTTGCAGATAGCTAATCTTTCATGGAATCCTGGTGTGGCACTGTGGGTTAATGCACCACACTGCAAGGTCAGCTCCTCAGAAACCCTATACAGGGTCACTATGGGTCAGAACCGAATCAATGGCACTTAAGAACGACAGCAAACAATCTCTCATAGACAGTGCAAAAACTCGATATCATCAGCCAAAACCAGGCCAGGGCCAACTATGGAAAGGACCACCATTTACTCATATGCAAGTTGAGGCTGGAGCTGAAGAAAATTAAAACAAGCCCACAAGAAGCAAAATAATGATCTTGAATATATCCCATCTGAATTAAGAGACCATGTCAAGAACAGATTTGGTATATTAGACACTAAGACCAGAGAGTTGTGGGATGACATCAAGACAGGAAGAAAGCAAAAGGTCATTTAAAAGACAGGAAAGAAAGAAGGGACCAAAATGGATGTCAGAAGAAACTCTGATATTTGCTATCAAGCCAAGAGAAGCTAAAAAGAATGGAAGAAATAAGGAAGTAAAAGCTGAACAGGAAATTCCAGAGGACACCTCAAGAAGAAAAAGTTAAGCATTATGATGAAATGTGCAAAGACCTGGAGTTCGAAAACAAAAAGAGAAGAACATACTCAGCATTTTTTCCAGCTGAGAAAACTGAAGAAAAAAAAAGACAAAGTTCAAACCTCCACTTGCAATATTGAAGGACTCCATGGGCAAAATATTGAATGATGCAGAAAACAACAAAAGAAGATGGAAGGAATACACAGAGTCGTTGTACCAAAAATAAATGGCATGTGATCAACCTTTGCAAGAGGTAGCATATGATCAGGAAATGATGTTACTGAAAGAAGTCCAAGCTGCACTGAAGGGATGACCAAAAAAACAAGGTTCCAGGAATTGACGGAATAAAAATTGAAATCTTTCGACAAATTGATGCAACACTGGAGTCACTCATTCATCTATGTCGAAAAATTTGGAAGACAGAAGTATCTGGCCAATCAATTGGAAAAGATCCATATTTGTGCCCATTCCAAAGAGAATTGACCCAACAGAATGCAGAAATCAAACAATAGCATTAATATCACATGCAAGTAAAATTTTGCTGAAGATAATTCAAAAAATGATTGTTAACAGTACACCAAAAGGGAACTGCCAGAAATTGAAGCAGATTCAGAAGAAGACAGAACCAAGGATAGCATTGCAGACATCAGATGGATCTTGACTGAAAGAGAATACCAGAAAGGTATTTACTTGTGCTTTATTGACTATGCAAAGGTTTTTGACCATGTGGATCATGAAAAACTATGGATAACATTGTGGAAAGTGGGTATTCCAGAACACTTAATTGTGCTCCTGAAGACCCTATACATAGACTAAGAGGCAGTCTATACACAGACTAAGAGGCAGAACAGAACATGAGATGCTGAGTGGTTTCAAATCAGGAAAGGTATGCGCTAGGGTTGTAGACTTTCACCATACTTAATCAGTCTGTATGCTGAGCAAATAACATAGAAACTGGATTATATGAAGAAGAATGGCATCAGGATTTAAGGAAGAATCATTAACAAACTGCAGTATCTAGATGATACAACACTTACAGGAAGCGAAGAGGAATTGAAATATTTACTGATGAAGATCAAAGACTATAGCTTTTAGTATGGATTGCACCTCAGTGTAAAGACAAAAGTCCTTACAACTGGACCAACAAATAACAGCATGATAAGTTTTTAAAAAAAGACTGAAGTTATCAAAGACTTCATTTTGCTTGGATCCACTATCAACTCTCATAGAAGCAGCAGTCTAGAACTCAAAGATGTATTGAATTATGGTCAAGAGCAAAAATATCAGTTTGAGGACTAAGGTGGGCCTGACCTAAGCCATGGCATTTTCAACAACCTCATATGCTTGTGAAAATTGGACAGTTATAAATAAGAAGATCATAGACGATTCTATGCATTTGCAATATAGTGTTGGAGAAGAAAACTAAAAGTATGATTGACTGCCAGAAGAACAAATCTGACTTGGAAGTACAGCCAGAATCCCACACTTTGGACCTGTTTTCAAGAGGGACCAGGTCTCAGAGAAGGACATCATGTCTGGTAAAATAGCGGGTCAGTGAAAAAAAGGAAGGCTCCCAATGAGACAGATTGACACGGTGGCAGCAGCTATGGACTCAAATGTCGCGATTGTGGTAACAATTGTAAGGATGGTGCAGGCCTGGACAGTGTTTCATTCTGTTGTGCATAAGACACCTAACAGCAACAATCCTCCATAAGCGATATCTTCATTTTCCCATTCCTCAGCCCAATTCTGTCGTGCATACCTAGAATGGAACTGGTGACGTTGACCTGAGCTGACCCATAGTCCTTTGAGGTGGAGTTCTATTCAATTCCTGTCTGAGCAGTCAAGCCATTGGATGCAGGGATTTAATAGACAGACGTGAAGCCTGTCCAAGATAAAAACCACCTTCTGCGTTGTCAACCCATCCCTGAGCATCCTAAGCATGAAGAGGACTCTTCCCACCAGCATTTCCCAAGAGGACCTGGGAGGCTAGGCTGATGTCACACAACCTTTAAAAGAACTGAATCTCGTCTCTTTCAGGATGAGTAGAGCCCAGAAGTGTCCTGCCTGTGTCTCTTGTCTCAGCTCCAAGCATCAAGAAAATGCTAGTAGTTAAAGCTATGTGTTTGGAAGAGGTAAAAAAAACAACAACAAAAAACACCCGGTGCCCAGAAAATCTATTAAAGGGACTCTGCCAGGGAGGACATTCAGGAAATGTATTCCTCTTTGCCTAAAAGTGTCTTTATCAGAGAGCAGAACTACCAACGTAAGGAAAGAGAGAGGAGGAGAAGAAATTGTATTGAAAATTCATTAACGACTGCAACAGTACACCGACAGGGAACTTCTAGAGACTCAAGTCTGATTCACACAAGGACATGGAATGAGGGATATCATTGCTAACATCAGCTGGATCTTGGCTGAAAGCAGAGAATACCAGGAAGATGTTTACCTGTGCTTTATTGAGTATACAGAGGCTTTTGATTGTGTGAATCATGATAAGCTATGGACAACATTGTGGAGAATGAGTCTCTGGAACACTTAATTGTGCTTATGAGAAACCTGTCCATAGGCCAAGAGTCGTTCAAATAGAACAAGGGAGCACCAAATAGTTTAATATCAGGCAAGATGTGGGCCAGGGTTGTATTCTTTCACCATACTTATTCAATCTGTATGCTGAGCGAATAATTTGAGAAGCTGGATTATATGAAGAAGAATATGGCATCAGGATTGGAGGAAGATGAGTCTTCCTCCACTGGCGACACTACCTTCCTTGCTGAAAGCAAAGAAAACTTAACATACTTACTGGTGAAGATCAAAGACCTCAGTCTAAAGAAAGCAAAACTCCTCACCACTGGACCAATAAATGACAACATGATAAATGGAGCCAAGATTGAAGTTGTCAAACACTTGCTTTTGCTTTGATCCACTATCAACACTCATGGAAGAAGCAGTCAAGAAATCAAATGACTTATCGCACTAGGCAAATCGGTTGCCCAAGACCTCTTTAAAGTGCTCAAAAGCAAAGATATCAGTTTGAGGACTAAAGTGCACCTGTCCTAAGCCATGCTGTTTTCTAATAGCTTTGTATGCATGTGCAAGTTGGACAGTGAATAAGGAAGACTGTAGAAGAACTGATGCACTTGAGTTATGGCTTTGAAGAACATTGCTAGAAGAACAAATAAATCTATTTTGACAGAAGTACAGCCAGAATGCTTCTTGGAAGCCACGACACCCATAATTCGCCTCACATACTTTGGACTTATTATCAGGAGGAACCAGTCCCTGGAGAAGGACATCCTGCTAGGTAAAGTGGAAGATCAGAATTAGAGAGGAAGACCCTCAACAAGATGGATTGGCACAGTTGCAGCAGCAGTGGATTCAAGCTTAACTACGGTTGTGAGGATGGTGCAGAACCAGACGGTGTTTTGTTCTGTGGTGCACAGGATTGCTATGAGGCAGAAATGACCCGACAGCACCTAACAACAACTATGTACCAGACACTGTGTTGAGTGCTTTTACCTAAAAAACCTTGTGCAATCCTTATGACAATTCTATAGAGGTGTCTTTATAATAATGGTACCTGCCCCACAGAGTTGTTGAGTATAGAAATAACTCAGGAAATATTAGTTGTTACTCTTCCCACATTAAATTGAGTAAATGGAGACAAAGTTTAAGTGACTTGTCTAAACACCTTAGAGTGTGAAGTTGTAAACTTAGGTATCAAACTCACATATGTGTCTGACTCTAAAACTCATGCCTCTATCGTGCCATAATTCTAATCTTTAACCTTTATTATTCCAATTCTTGAGGACTAAGGTGCGCCTGACCCAGGCCATGGTGTTTTCAGTAGCCTCATATGGATGCGAAAGCTGGACAGTGAATAAGGAAGATCGTAGAAGAATTGATGCCTTTGAGTTGTGGTGTTGGAGGAGAATATTGAAAGTGCCATGGACTGCCAAAAGAACCAATAGATCTGTTTTGGAAGAAGTGCAGCCAGAGTGCTCCTTGGAGGCCAGGATGGCTAAGGGTTGTCTCTCATACTTTGGACATATTGTCCGGAGGAAACAGTCGCTGTAGAAGGATGTCATGCTGGGTAAGGTGGAGGGTCAGAGAAAAAGAGGAAGACCCCTAATGAGATGGATCGGCCAGGTGGTATCATTGATGGACTCAAGTGTGGCAGCGGTAGTGAGGTTGGCCCAGGATCGGACATTGTTTCGTTCTGCTGTGCATGGGGTCGCTATGAGTCGGTTCCGACTCGATGGCACCTGACAACAACAACAATTCTAATTCTAGGACCTACCATTTTGTGTTGGAAGTGTCCAGAGCTTTCTTGACTTGAATAACCAAACTTATCCCTTTCTTCAAAAAAGCCCTTAGTCAACAGAGTCCTTTCCTCCTCAAGGCTATCTACCTGTGAGAAGAGGTCCCTCCATCATATGCCAAAGGAAGCCCCAACTGATTCAGCCTCATACAAAATGCAAGATTTGTCTGAAACCAGCCAGTTTGGAGTGAGGACGCACTGTATGTCTAGTCATGTGACTGAGCTATGCTTCCAGCTGCCAACCACATTTCTACCACCACAGAAGAAGCCCCTTGGGTGGCATTAGGGAGGAGTTAGGAACTCCCTGGGCCAGTCTTCCAAGAAAGCTCCCTTAAGGTGAGAAGAGCAGCAAATAGGCACCTTGGGTTGCCTAGTCTTCCTAGCCCTCCTAAACCCCTTTGGAAACTGCATCCTTGATCATTTTCCTGATTCTGAAAACTTTAGAGGCTAAGCCATTAGCACAGTGGGGGCAGATGAACCACAGCATGCATAATACAGGCTATTCTAGGATCCCCTTCCCCTGTTAAGTACATGTTTTTATCACTTACCCTGATCAAGAGGTACATGCAGTCTTGAGAAACACTTCTTAGAAGCCAACATATTTGAAGGTTTGAGAGTGACTTTTTAAAAGACCATTTGGATGCTGGGAAAAGTAACTGGGAATTCCACCCCACCCCCCTTTTTGTTGCCATCAGCACTCAAAAGTTTCAATTCCATTCAACTGAAAAGTAGCTGCATAATTCAACTTCAGGACAGTTAAGACATTATTATTATTTATCAAGGAGCAAGGTCTTCCAAACGTCCTCCTCCCCACCCCTCAGGCCACTCTTTAACTGTTTGGACAACTTGGAGAACCAGATGATGGGTTTTCCCATGCCTTGCCTGATGGATAAAAGTCATATTTGGGAGAATGAAGACCTATTGCAACACCCAGGAATATTTAGAGTAGGTTTTATGGTGAGGATCTAAGCAAAGACAAGGAAGCCAGAGCAAGCATATGGGTGGGGGCTAAAGCCAAAGAGGTACACTGGGGTGGGGCTCAGGATGCTGACATAACTTCAGCAGAGGCTAAATGAAAAGGTATAAGAGCTTGAAAATAACATGGCGCAGAGGGGAGAAAAACAATCTGAGGAATGCTTCAAGAGAGCTGTACAAATTTAATCTTGCTTTGCTGAACAGATGTCTCTCCAACCTGAGTACAGTGGGCAAGAGTTCAGTCACGCATTTATGGGGGTCTTTGTTGTTGCTGCTGTTAAGTGCCGTCGAGTTGATTCCAACTCATAGTGACCCTGTGTAGGGTTTCCAAGGAGCAGCTGGTGGGTCTGAACTGCCGACTTTGTGGTTCACAGTCCAGTGCTGATCCTACAGCGCCACACCAGGAGTCCATGGGGTCCTACTGGGTCTGAATAGCTAAACTTTTTATCCATTCATTATTAAAGCAGCCTCGCAGTGAGCTTCTGGACTGCTAAGCTTGGCTGGATGACTGTGTCTGATAAACCACCAGGAAAGAATGGGGCTGGGGATTGCTTGTCTTCAATTCCTAGTCCAATAGGAACAGGCTTCCAAAACTTCATGAAAAAAATTCCATTGTTTTTAAAAAAAAATCTCATGTTTCTACAAAATTTCTGAAGCCCCCTCGTATAAAAGTTATAGAACATGGAAGGAAAATGGACTAGTCTATTGAATTGGCCAGTGTTTGTTTGTTTTTCGGTATACTGGCTAGGCGATATAATAAAGTCTCACAGGTTAGAAAATGAATTGGACCTGAATCTTGTCATGGGAAAAGGATTCACATGGTAGAAACCTGACATTTGACATCAGTTCTAGCTTACTCCTAAAAGTAATAAAGGGAAGAGGAGGGTTACAGTGGGTTTTCAAAGAGCCACACTTTTTGTAGTGGATGTCTTAGAGAAAGAGTCTTATGACCTCAGTATATTCTGATTTGATCAGTCATGGGGATCTGTGTTGGTCCGTAGGTGTCTAGATGGTGCAGGAAGTTAATAGGATCAGTTGTTAACCAAAAGATTTGTTCCTCGAATCCATTTCAGAAGAGAGACCTGGAAATGTATTTCTAAAAAATCACCCATTGAAAATCCTGTGGACTACGGTTCTGTTCTGTATAGGGTTTACTCGGAGCTGGGGTCAACTCAAGGACAACTGGTTTTTAAGATTCATATTGTGAGGCTGGCCTGTCAGCTGTGACAAGGCTCCCTAGTCTTAGGGCATTTCCTGAAGGGCATTCAGGTCAATAGGGAGAGTTCTTACAGCCAGACCTGGTGGATCTGACTCATCAGCACTGAGTTTCAGAGATCATTACAAATCACCCTGCGCTGGCAAATGTCATTTACGTCATCACCCAGGACCCATGAAGACGAAGCCTTGGGTATCAAATGAAAATGTCTAGAGTGAAGCCATTGCAGTATGGTAGGATGAAATGCAAATTTAATTGGGAAATAAACAAAACAAAAGTAGATGATTCCATCTCATATTCAGGGGTGCTCCAATCTGAGGATCTTTCTCTTTCCCCCTCCTCCCTACTCCAACCGCCTTCTATGTGCGTCAACAGTCCAAAGAGTCCAAACAGTCATGAGTAAACTCTTACATGATATCTGACTGGGATTAAGGGATTTCTGGTCTTTCCATCTGGTTTCAATTACATCACAACTTGGATACCTTGAGCCCCTTCAGTGAGTAGGACTAGTTGGGCAGAAGATCTTGTAACTTCACTTGAAATAAGTAGGATTTGCTATGGTTTTCCTGACTAAGGGAATTGATTGCTGGGCTGATTTAGGCATGAGGCTAGGGTAGGAGATCTGGAAACAAACTAGTGTTAGCCATCTGGATATAACTCAAAGGGGAACTTCCCACAGACCAATATACCTGTGTCCCTAAAAGGGGCACCTGGGAGAAAAAGCAGAGTGGGCGGTGAATGGAGGAAGGATGGCGGTGAGGAAGGGGTTACGATGGCAAGGGTTAATAGGAAGATGAACGTGAGCAGCAACATTGCAGAAAGCAGGAGGCAGAGGATGAGTTGTGTCCTGGGTGTGTGAGCACTGCTCTGAAAATTCATCTGGTCTCCTCTTGGTCCTTGGTGCTCCTACAACAAGCAAGAAGGAAAGGGACATGACGTCAGCAATCCACATTCCATCACTCGCAGCTCCTTCCTTCAGTGGGATCATTTTGGGCTTCCCTGGGGAAAGTAGGGGTAAAAAGGTAGGTGCTCCGAGCTATAATTGGGTAAAGGGATGGTCAACCTTACCAGCAGGTGACCTAATACAAGTTGACTCCATCTTGGCAGGTCTAGCCTGATTATTCATCAACAAGTCCCATTTCAGGCCAATTGGTGTATGTGGTGTTAACCAGTCAAACTAGAGAGAGAGAGCTGCTTCCGCTAGTAGCTAAGGGTCCGGAGGTTACATCATGATTAAATATCTCTAACTCAATCATTCTACATAGGACAGCGAAAGCCCAAATGCTCAGGAAGCACTACAGAAACCCAGCTCTTCTCTCTGCGTTGTTATCCCTAGCAGACACCCCATTACAACATCACCATGTCTATAGGCGAAGGCATAGTTAGTGGTAGATCCTGAGTACCCTCTGATACAACTACTGTTCCACTGTGTAGTGGTGGAGATTTTGTAGGCAGAAAAGTGGAGAGGATCAACTCATCCAAAGCAGGAATGGGAATTCTGTTACTTACCCATATCTCAAAGTCCCATGAAGAACCAATGTAGAATTGCTTTGAGATTTTCCTGCATAAGGTGAGAAGATTACATCTTGGTATGATGAAGGAGAGCTGAGCTAATATTTGGGATTCTCCCTGGGACTTAAATACCTCTAAAATGTGGGCTGGAAGACACCAGTCTTTAAAAAGATAGAGTGGCTCCTACAATTTCTAGCTTCCAAATGTCTCAATGCCAAGGGAGTTCAATTATGAACCAATCAAAAACAGGGAAACCAAGCTCTGTGTTGGTTTCAAAATCTTCTATTTCCTGTCGTTAATAAAGCCAAACCTGAACCTCAATTCCAACCAACACCAACCTGTAAATTGGTACTCAAGCTAAATTATAGTTTTGGTCTAGATTGTGACATTTGCCATTTACCTAAACCTGTAAATGTCTTAAATTCCCACCTACCAAATATATGTACTGTGACCTGCCCTACCTACATCATAGGACTGAATTTTAAAAATAGGCGTGGACATGTTTCACAAATTTAAAAGCCTGCATTTCTATAATGGAAATTCTTAGTCATCGTGAGAGTTACTCTGCTTACTTCAACCTGAGCATCACAATGAGAGCCCAGAATGGACAAGCACTGCTGTAGAATTAATTGCTCCACAGGCTGAATTCAGAAGACAGTAGGAGTCTTATGGAGTAATCCCAGAGCTAGGTGCCACCTACCTCTATTAGGTGGTGAAAATGAGTTTCCCTGCCAATTTTATGTTGCCCCTTGGCTCTTGCTCCTCATGAGTTCTCACTCAGTTGAGTCCTCAAAGATGAGGGAGGGTCACGGAAGGAACTGCTAGCTTTTGGTGATGCCAGGAGTTTATTTCATCTCTTTAGGTCTCAGCTGTCACCTTTGTAAAACCTGGTGTGGTGCTGCAGGATGAGCGTTGGACTGGTAACCACAAGGTCGGCAGTTCAGACACACCAGATGAGTCATTATGATTCAGAGGCAACTCGATGGCACACAACACCACCAGGAAGGAGGTGTGGTAAGTATTAAATGAGATGTGTAAATAAAATGCTTAGCGCTCCGTTGACACCCAATAAACATTAGATGAAATTATTATGGAGGCAGAAGAATTCAATCTCTGGAGTTTCATTACCTTATATTCTCTTGCTTCAGATATTTCAAATTGATACCCAACGGGCAGGGCGGAATAACTGCTATGGAATTTCTGTTGAAGCACCAGTAGAGGGAGCTCTCTAGTAAAACTGGTCTTCTTTGGTCCCTTCATTTCTCAATAAAAACAAATCTCTTTGCCTAGTAGACAATGGCTTTTTTTCTCCACCAAATACCTTTTAGGAGAGAAAAGTGGAGTCTCACCTGGCCACTCACCTGGACCCAGTACTGCTTTCAGAGAATCCGGGGTTTCTAAGCTTTGACAACCACCTCAGTGCATGCTAAGTTCAACTCCTGGGTTCCATATGTGCAACTTGGAATAAAAAGCATGGTTCCTATTGGGTCTGATCCCAGGAGATCTGGGGCTGAGACCTGGAAACTAAATACTTTAGCTCTTGGAGTCTTGAATATGGTCTACTCTTTTCGTCATTCTCTTCCTTAAAATATCTAGGTTGTAGATTCACAGTCACTAAAGGGCTATGTTACAAACTTTTTACAACAGAGTCATGGAGCCTGAACCTCTGTCCTCTTCCCAAAAGAAGATGTGGATCAAGGTGGTTGTGTCTCTGCTTAACAGCAATAGGGTGAAATAAATAATCCTTACAAACACTCAAAAGTTTTTAAAAGCACATGTCTGAGAAACTAAATGACAGACACAGAATCTCTCTCAGACAGAAGACCTACAATAATTGCCAACAGGTGGTAAGATCGACCCTACTGAGGTTCTGAGCCAAGCATTTCCTCAGTTCCTTCCCTGCACAGTGTCCTTGAGTCATACCAGTGGTTCATTCTGTCAGGGTACAGACATTTTCCCCCATATTTATTCCCTACATTTTCTGGCTCATTGTTAATCAATGCAATAGTAGGAGCCCCAGGGGATGGTGGGAGATCTTTATAATTAACGTTTGCCCACAAACTGATTTGATTAGGAGTAGCCTCATTTCTTTTAGTGTACCCCTGGGGACCTGAGACTTACCTACTTATAAGACGATACATAACAGAATAAAGAATTGTCATCCAGGTATAAATGTCTGATGAGAATTCCTCTATCACTTTTGATTAGGAGAATTTCAAGCGTTATTAGGTGTCATTGAGTTGGTTCCGATTCATCATGACCCTGTGTGTAAACGAACAAAACACTGCCCAGTCCTGCACCGACCTCATCCTCATTGTTTTTACATTTGAGTCCATTGTAGCAGCTGCTGTACCAATCCATATCCTTGAAGGTCTTTCTCTTTTTTTGCTGACCCTCTACTTGAACAAGCATGATATCCTTCTCCAGGGACTGGTCCCTCTTGATAACATGTCCAAAGTACGTGACACATATTCTTGCCTACCTTGTTCCTAAGGACATCCTGCCTGTACTTCTTCCAAGACAGATTTGTTTGTTCCATGGTAATTTCAATATTCTTCTCCAAGACCATAATACAAAGACATCAATTCTTCTCTAGTCTTCTTTATTTATTGTCCAGTTTTCACATGCAAATGAGTTGTCTGAAAATCATGGCTTGGCTCAGGTGCATCTTAATCCTCAAAGTAACATCTTTGCTCTTTCACACTTTAACAAAAGAGGTCTTTTGCAGCAGATTTGCAGACTGCACTACGTCATTTAGTTTCTTAGCTACTGCTTCCATGGGTATTAGTTGTGGATCCAAACAAAATGAAATCCTTGGCAACTTCGATCTTTTCTCCTATTATCATGGTGTTGCTTATTGGTCCAGTTGTATTTTTATTTTCTTTACATTGAGGTGTAATCCATATGAAAGCCGTAGGGTTGTTTGTTTGTTTGTTTTTTAATCTTTATCAGTAAGTGCTTCAAAAGTCCTGTTCACTTTCAACAAGCAAGGTTGTGTCATCTGTATCTCACAGGTTATTCATGAGTTTTCCTCCAATCCTGATGCTGCTCTTCTTCATATAGTTCAGTGTCTGAGGTTCTTTTCTCAACATACATATTGAATAAGTATGATGTGAAGACCACCCTGACACACACGTTTCCTGATTTTAAACCATTCAGCATCCCTTGTTTTGTTTGAACAATTGCCACTTGGTCTTGGATCCTCATGAGCACAATCAAGTGTTCTGGAATTCCCATTCTTCACAGTGATATCCACAGTGTTATGATACCTTTGCATAGTCAATAAAATACAAGTAAACATCTTTATGATATTTTCTGCTTTCAGCTAAGATCCATCTGATGTAAGCAGTGATATCCCTCACTACACGTCCTCTTCTGGATCTGGCTTGAATTTCTGGCCTGTTAATGCACTACTGCAGCTGTTTTTTAAATATCTTCAGTAAAATTTTACTTTTATGGGCTATTAATGATATTGTTCAGGGATGTCCACATTCCATTGGGTCACCTTTCTTTGGAATGGGCACATATACAGATCTCTTCCAGTTGGTCGTCCAGGTAGCTGTTTTCCAAATTCTTGGCATAGATGAGTGAGTGCCTCCAGCATTGCATCAGTTTGTTCAAACATTTCCATTTTTATTCCATCAATTCCCGAAACCTTGTTTTCCATCAATGCCATCAGTGCAGCTTAGACATCTTCCTTCAGAGCTGTCAGCTCTTGATCATAGCTACCTCTTGAAATGCTTTAATGCCCATTCTTTCTGTTGCAGTGACAGTGTGTACTCCTTACATCTTTTGATGTTTTCTGAGTCATTTCCTATTTTGCCCATAGAATCTTCAGCATTGCAAACTGAGGCTTGAATTTTTTCTTTTCTTCAGTTCTTTTTAGCTTGAGAAATGTCGAGCATGTTCTTCCTTTTTGATTTTCTAATTCCATTTTTTAGATCACGTTGTCTTCTCAAGCTGCCCTTTGAAATGTTCTTTTCAGCTATCTTACTTCATCCTTTCTTTCAGTTGCTTTCACTTTCCTGTATTCAAGAATAAGTTTCATAGTCTTTCTAGATGCTCATTTTGGTCGTTTCCTTCTTTACTGTCTTTTTAATGACCTTCTGCTCTTCGCCTGTACGATGCTCTTGATTTCATTCCACAACTCTGGTCTTTGGTCACTAGTGCTCAGTGCATTAAATCATTTCTTGACATGGTATCTAAATTCAGGCAGGATATATTCAAGGCTGTGCTTTGGCTCCCACACACTTGCTTTAATTTCTTCATCTTCAACTTGAACCTGCATATGATTAATTGATGGTCAGTTGACCCCTGGCCTTGTTTGGGCTGATAATATTGAGCTTCTCCACCGTCGCTTTCCACAGAGGTAATCAATTTGATTCCCATCTGGTGTGGTCCATGTGTATAGTTGCTGTTTATATTGTTGAAAACAGTATTTGAAATGAAGAAGTCAATAGTCTTGCAAAATTCTATCATGGGATCTCCAGTGTTGTTTCACTCACCAAGGCCAAGTGTTCCAATTACTGGTCTTTCCTTATTGTACCCAACTCTCACATCCCAATCACCAGTAATTATCAATGCAGCTTGATTGCATGTTTGATCACTTCAGACTGCAGAAATGGGCTTCATCACTGACTCTGTTCTCTGGTATTGTTAATGCTAAATGCCTTTGAGTCAGTTCCAACTCATAGTGACCCTGTGTAGGGTCTCCAGGGAGTGGTTAGTGGATTTGAACCACAAGTTTTGCAGTTAGCAGTCCAGTGCTTACCCTACAGCGCCACACCAGGACTCCATCATTGATTTGTGTATCAGATTGACTGCTATCAGTCATTAACTATTATTATAGTCATAGGAGCAAGTTGGTTCTCCTTGTTTGCTGTTGTTGTTGTTAGGTGCCATCGAGTCAGTACCGACTCACAGTAACCTTATGCACAGCAGAATGAAACACTGCCTGATCCTGGGCCAACCTCACTACTGTTGCCACGCTTGAGTCCGTCGATGCCACCACTTGGTTAATCCATCTCATTGGGGGTCTTCCTCTTTTTCTCTGACCCTCCACCTTACCAAACATGATATCCTTCTCCAGCGACTGGTCCCTCCTGACACTATGTCCTTGTAGACGTATGGATATTATTCTATCACATTGTACTTCAAGATAGACCTTGAAATGTTCTTTCTGATGATGAATGTGACATTATTCCTCTTCAATCTCTCATTCCTGGCATAGCAGACCATATGATTGTCCAATTTAAAATGGCCAATACCAGTCCACTTCAGCTAACTAATGTATAAGATACCAATCTTTATGTGTTCCATTTCATTTTTTTTATGACTCCCAATTTTCCTAGATTCATACACCTTACATTCCACATTCCTCATATTAGTGGGTATTTGTAGCTGTTTTTTCTCCTTTTGAGTTGTGCCCCATCAGCAAATGAAGGTCTGAAAACTTTTCAGCCACATTGTTAATGTTTTTTCTTACTTCCTGAGGGGCTCAATTTCCAGCACTCCCATCAGACAATGATCAGGGGCTATTCCTAAGGTTTCAGTGGCCAACCTTTCAGGAGTAGTCTGCTTCTCCTGCTTTCTAGTCTGTCTTACTCTGGAAGCTTCGCTGAAACCTATCAACCATGGGAGACCCTGTTGGTATTTGAAATTCTGGTGGCATCGTTTCCACAGCATCACAGCAACGTGCAAGCCACCACGTATAACAAACAGAAGAGTAAGAAGAGTGGATTTCAAGAGTAATAATAACAAATATTTATTATTTACAAATTTGAAGTATCACGCTAAGAGAACTATATACATGATCTCATTCAATCTTTAAAACCATTCAGTGAAACAGTAATGTTAGAATTCCCATTTTAGAGTTAAAAATACAGGATCTTAGAGAGGACTTCTGGTGTGGTGCTATGTTATCAGCACTGGGCTGTGAATCACAAGGTCGGCAGTTCAAACCCCCCAGCTGCTCCTCAGAAACCCTGCTGTGGAGTTGCTTCTGACTCATAGCGACCCTACATAGGGTTTCCAAGTCACTATGAGTTGGAACTGACTTGATGGCACTTAACAACAACATCAAATAGAGCTTCTGGTGTGGCGCTGTAGGATAACCACTGGACAGTGAATCACAGGGTCACTGGTTCAGACCTACCGGCTGCTCTTTGGAATCCCTATACAGGGTTGCTATAGTCAGACCAACTTGACAGCACGTAACAACACCAACAAAAAGGTTAAATAACTTGCTCAAATAGCTGCTCTGTACAGTTGGTGGTGGTATGAAACAAAAAGCAGCCCCCTTAGGAAAGCTGGATTCTCCAGAAAAGATAGCATTAGGAGAAGTTTCCAAGGATCAGGTCAGTCTGAATAGTGGGGCATATCTTGTGCTGCCCAACCAGGACCAATGGAAAAACCTAATGTTCCCACTCATCCCGTTGTCTCAGAGGCTCTTTGGCAAGTGCAACCTATTTCAGGAAGAAAAGTTACTACCAAGTAGGTAGGTGAATGATACTACTTCTTTTTTCCTTTCTAAGCTGGTCTTGTATCAGACCAAACCATCACATATTTGGACTATGCATTGGACTTCCATAATTTTAGGATCCACTGGAGGACCGACAGCTGGGGACCTAGCTCAAGAGTGGCATTCTTTAGGCTCCAGTCCTGAGAATAGAAGATAGACTTTAGGAACCCCCGTTAAGAATCATCTGGAAGTAGTTAAGGCGTTTTATCAGGAGCTATCAAGCCATCATGCCATCTTCCCTTATTTGATGAACTCCGTTCACCCAATTCTGATCAGGTCATTGCTAGCTCCTTTGGCATTGGGGCTTGGATCAGCTAGGGGTAGTCAAGGCTGTTTGGCCCACATCAGGGCATTCTCTGAGGGATCCTTTTGGTTCATGACTTTGGGCTATACCCTCTGATCTTCTGAAGCACTTCCCTCTACCACTAGCCAGTACTGATGGGGAAGAGTGAGTCAGGGAAGAGCAGAGAGAAGGAACAATAGAGATTCTGAACAGAAGACGGGATGCATACCTCCTTCATCCTAGAGGATAAAGACCGTGCCTTCAGTCACCACCCAAGCTTAGCTGCTTCCACTTATCAAAGTAAAGTCAACAGGGGGAAGCTACCCCATGAGAAGGTTGGATTCTGATGACATGGAGGACAAACAACGGAAGTCTGCTGCCTTGAAATTCCTGAGAACCACTGTCTACAGAAAGAAGCAAAAACGCTGATTCATGCCATTCCTAGCCATTGCTTTCACCCTCTCATCTCTAGGGCTGGTACCCAATGGTTTGGTTCATGGAATAACTTGATGCTTTGGGTCATTAATATTAGCAAATATGAGGATAAGTAAAAAAAAAAAAAAATCTTGCTATGAAATCATAGAAATCTTTTATTAACAATATCAAAATGTGAAGCAATTTGTTTCTTGATTCCATCTACGTCTATACATTTCTGAAAGTAGTGTGTCCAGCTCTCTAACCTTTCCCTGAAGAATTCTGTGCTCTTCAATTGATGCCACATAAAAACGGCAGTTTTAGTATCCTTGAGGAACTACAGTTGTGTTTCTTTTCAATGTTCTTTGAGTTTGAGGAGCAGAAAAATGTCTGAATGCACAAGATCAGGGTTGTAAGGTGGCTGGTGTAAGGTTTCCCAATGAAATTCTCCTAGGACAGCCCTTGTTAGCCTTGAAGCAAGCAGGTGCATTGTTGTGATGAAAAACAATTCTTGAGCACCACTTTCCTGGCCTTTTTCTTACCAATGCAGTTTTCAGTTTTCTTAAAACTTCTTTCTAATAAGCCATGGTCGTCCTGTGTCGAGAACACTTACCAAGATTACCCCTTTGGAAATCCCCCTAAACAGTTGCCATAACTTTCTCAGCTGACTTCTCTGCCTTGAATTTAACTGGCCCAGCAGATCCCCTTGGAAACCACTGCTTTGATTGGACCTTACTCTCTGGATCATACTTGTGAATCCAAGACTCGTTTCAGTTATGATTCATTCCATGAAATCATCATCATCAGCTTTGACCCTGTTTAAAAGACTGGTCTTTACACAATGTTTTAGGTACTCAGCAAGTCAAAAGTTTGCTGAGTTAAGGTGTTTCCTTAAAATTGAAAATGCCAAACCATAAGAGACCTAACTTCAATGGTGGTGGTGGTTATCTGCTGTGGAGTTGCTTCTGACTCATAGCGACCCTACATAGGGTTTCCAAGGCTGTAAATCTTTATGGGAGCAAAAAGCCTCATCTTTCTCCCACAGAACAGCTGGTAGTTTCGAACTACTGACTTTGAGGTTAGCAGACCGACTGGAGCCACTATGCTACCAGAGCTCCTTTGCATCCGTTTCTGGACTTCAGCCACAGTTTATATTATATTCATTCATTGAGGTTGATAGTCTTACCATTCCTGTTTTCATCTCTGAGGTCTTCTGGATCTTCCTTAAAATGTGTGATCCATGGAAAAATTTGTTTTATGTGAGGCAAAAAACAAGTTTATATTTCTATAAACTTGTGGCAAAGCATCAATGGTTTGGGAATATGTACACTTGACCTTCTCTGATTTCAAAATAGTTTTTTTTTCCCAAGACGCAGAAAGTTTCCTTTTTTGGGAGGGCACTCTAATGAGGCAGACACAAGTGTATTACTAGGAGAACTTGTCTGTAGTCATTCACTGGTCATAAAGACAGGTTTAAACATGTTATGTTTGGACTAAACCCATGCACATAACAACTCGAACCCTAGTAGCAATACTGTTTTATTTACCCTCCTATGTAGGTTCCACTTGGTTTGAAATGGTTTCTTAGGTTACAAATAAAAACACAACGTAGTTCTGGATTGCAACACAGGAGAAATACGAATATAATCTGGGGTTCATCCTATAAGGGATTCATTTTAATTTGGGATTTGTGGTTCAGTTACTTCCAGGTCCTGAGAGGACTGTAAGGTAACAGAAAGGACCAGTCTTCCTCTTACTGCAAGGTACTTTACCTGTCTCCTGGCCAGAGCCTTTTAAAGCCAAACGACTTCGTATTTCAGTTTTCTTCGACATCCCTTCCAATCCATGGTAGTCTCTCATACGGGACTCAAGGGGCTGTGGTATTAGGGCAAGAGGTACCTTAAGAATCAGTGAAACACTAATAATATCAAGCATTTATTGAGCACTTACAATGTGCCGTGGAGTGTACTAAACATTTTATATATATTAATTTACTCATAGTAACCTTGTTGTTAAGTGCCATTGAGTTGGTTCTGACTCGTTATTGTTAGGTGCCATCAAGTCGGTACCAACTCATAGCGACCCTATGCACAACAGAACGAAACACTGCCTGGTCCTGTGCCA
>NW_006408593.1:8380525-8385774 GCF_000296735.1 Chrysochloris asiatica | reverse complement strand
AATAATATTTGACTTTGTCTTCTCGAGCTGACCTTTGAAATTTTCTGTTCAGCTCTTTTACCTCCTCATTTCTTTCATTTGCTTTAGCATCTGTACACTGGGAAACAAGTTTCAGAATCTTTCCCAACATCCATTTTGGTCTTTTTTCCTTTCTTGTCTTCTTAATGAGCTTTTGCTTTCTTCCTATGTGATGTTCTTGATGTCATCCCACAACTCTTCTGATCTTTGGTCTTTAGTGTCTAATGTATCAAGCCTGTTCTTGAGATGATTTCTAAATCCAGGTGCAATATGATCAAGGTCATATTTTAGCTTTCGCGGATTTGTTCTAGTTTTCTTCAGCTTCAGCCTGAACCTTCATATGAACAGTTGATGGTCTGTTCCACAGTCTGCTCTGGCCTTGTTTTGGCTGATGATGTGGAGCTTTTTCACCGTCTCTTTCCACAGGTGTAGTCAATTTGATTTCTGTGTATTCCATCTGGTGACGCCCTTGTGTATAATCATCTTTTATGTAGTTTAAAAATATTTGCAATGAAAAAGTCATTGGTGTTGCAAAACTCTATCATGTGATCTCCAGCATTTTTTTTTTATCACCAAGGCCATATTTTCCAACTACTGTTCTTTCCAACCTTTGCATTCCAGTCACCAGTTATTATCAATACATCTTAATTGCATGCTTGATCATTTTCAGACTGAATAAGTTGATAGAATTCTTCAATTTCATCACAGCTGGCTTCAGTGGTTGGTATGCAGATTTTTATAATAGTGGTACTAACTGGTTTTCCTTGTAGGAATTGTTATTATCCAATCACACACAGTGTTGTACTTCAAGACAGATCATGGTATGTTCTTTTTGATGATGAATGTGACACCATTCCTCTTCAATTTGTCATAGTAAACCATGTGATTGTCAGATTCAAAATGGCTAATACCTGTACATTTCAGCTCACTAATACCTAGAATGGAGTTCTGGGTGTGGTGCTGTAGGTTAATGCACTGGACTGCAAGGTTGGTTTGAACCTCAAGGTCAGCGGTTCAAGCTCATCAGCCACTCTTCAGAAACCCTATATAGGGCCACTGTGATTCAGAATCAACTTGATGGCACCTAACAACAACAATATAGCCTATGATATTGATGTTTATGCATTCCATTTCATTTTTGACAATTTCCAATTTTCCTAGATTCATACTTTGTACATTCCATGGTCCAATTATTAATGAATGTTTACAGGTCTTTCTCTTCACTTTTAGTTGTGCCCCATCAGCAATTGAAGGTTTTACTCCATTTGTGTCATCATGGTCAACACTACTTTGAGGAGGCAGCTCTATCTTGAATGCCTTCCAAACTGAGGGGCTCATCTTCCAGCACTATATCTGACAATAGTCTGGTGTTCTTCATTATGTTTTAATATTCAATAATCTGGTGCTGACAGTGTTCCCCCTGCTATTCATAAGGTTTTCAGTGAATAAATATTTGGAAGTAGTCTGCCTTTCCTTCTTCCTAGTCTATCTTCATCTGAAAGCTCAGTTAAAGCCTGACCACCGTGGGTGACCCTACTGGTATTAGAAATACCAGTGGCATAGCTCCCAGCATCACAGAAACATGCAAGCCACCACAGCACAACAAACTGACAGACAAGTGGTGGGTTCCAACCCATAGTGACCCTGTATAGGGTTTCTAAGGAGCAGCTGGTGGGTTTGACAGTCCCATGCTTATCCTACAGTGGCACACCAGGAGTCCTAGGAGGTGGGTATTATTATTATCCCCATCTTATAGATGAGAAAACAGAGGTTAACAAACTTGTCTCAGAGCTATTTAAATAAGAGATGCAGGATTTGCATCCAGGCTGTCTGGTTTATGCCACTGTAATGGTTAGGGTTTTGTACCAACTTGGCTAGGCCAGGATTTCCAGAGATTAGGCATCTGAGATGTTCTTATTCCTAAGGTGATGAAACCTAATACAGACCCAGTTAACTCTATGAAGAGTGGTTATGAGCAAGCAATCAATTAAAGGGATGCTTCCTTGGGGTGTGGCCTGCTCCCAATATAATGGACACACAGGAAAGGCTCTTTCTCCCACTGAGGACCTGGATTTCTCCAATTGGAGGCTATCTCCTTGATAAGAAACTTCTCTCTGTCTACATATACATACATACATACATACATACATACATATGTTTCACAGGTTTAAACCTGGCCTAACAGATGTGGTACTGAGAGAGTGATGTTCTAGAGAAACAAAATCCTAATGATAAGTTTTCTAAATTGGTTCTCAAGTCTGATTAATTTTAAAGGCACTGATATAAGGTGGAAGCATGTCTGACCTCCACACTTCATAGGAATCAACTTTGGCCTGATTTTGTGTTTGGTCCTCTTTCCCTCTTGTGGTGTCAGAGGAAGTCAGACATGGTCCCTACTTGGTTTAAGCAGTTGGCACTGTGAGCAAGATTGATTGCATTGGCTCCAGACCTATGAAATTATTTGGTTTCGGAAGAGAAAGAATGAAGGGTCATGGGATAAAATACTTCAGCCTCATGAGAGCCTCAGCTTCTGGAGTTGCCCAGAGCCAGTGACACAATGGTTAAAAAGGATAGCTGATACAGAAACCCCGGGGCCTACTGGAATCCACCCTGCCAGATGCCCAAGGCCATATGCATATGAATGGGGTTAGTTCAAGGGAGAAGAGAAGAATGAATTTTTGTGTTTTCAAAAGGTTTATGTGTTTGACTGCCTTATGGATATTGGCTCCTCCTGCTTATTATTGCAAAATAGACATAAATGTGCAATAAAAATTAATATTGGTTTTGATGATTACAGAAAGCTTGCAAACCCGCCTTCAGCCTACATTTGATGTGATTTGCTAGTGGGGGAATTAGAAATTGTCCGGCAAAAATAGGCTTCTAGGTTTAAGCATTTGTAGAGTATGGGGCCTTAGGTGGAATCCTGAGCCCCACCCAGAACCTTCAGAATTGGTACATATTTATTTGAAAAGACAAGCAGACCAATCCAGAACTTCTGTAAGAACAGAGATTCATGATGTGAAAGAAAGCAGAGGAAAAAGCAGACAGTTTGGCATTTTGAGCTTTGGAGACTTCAAAGCTAAGAAAGTCAGCCCATCAGAGAAAACCCCCTTCTAGGGCTGAAAGTGAAAGGGACCTGGCAAGCCATATGCTTGCTGGTGACCACCTGGGACTACTATGTGTGAGTGGAATTGGGGGAAATGCAGCAATGAAGGCATAGGCTGAATCTGGACATGTACTTTTGGCACCTGTTGATCTTGAGATAAGAGCTGAGGGAAGGCTGTCTGGTCTGAAGTTTAGGGAGTTATGTGAACTCCTGAAACCATGGGCACTGACAGCCCATGGGGGCTAAGGCTGAAAATGGATGGGCCAACTGCTGCAGGGAGGTGTGTGTGAACTCCCAAACTTGCACTTGGTACCCATTTGACCTAGCTAACCAGAACCTGACCACATTAAGATAAAGGTGTTTGATGACTCTGAGCAAGTATCAATTACTACAATTTGATGAACTGAACTTTTGCTTATGGATGCAGTCTTTCAGAATTCCAATTGGAATGGAAGATTATTCATATCAAGGAACATGCTTATCTCTTCAGTGATAGGGACAAGCAATTTAGACATTCGATATCAAAACTTGGGGCCTGTAAAGGCATGAAGTGGCTGACTTACAAGCTTTCATGGGTGTGCTTAATTTTAGAATGAGGAGTCAAGGGAGAATCCCCACTGTCTAGCTTTCCTCTTTTCCAGATGGGTCTGTTAAATGGGGTGGGGGTGATGCTGATAGATTTTTACTATTTTAATTCTGAGTGATTATTAATGAACAGGATTAATTGTGATAGTCGAGACTATAATTGTAGAAGATGATGTGTAACTAAAACGGGGGAATAGTTATCTTTCATTTCAGGAACGGATGATCCCAGGACCATCAAGAAGGAAGTGCATGAGTGAAGTGTGGAATCCCTGCTTGGAAAAGTAGCAACAGAAGCAAAAGCAGTGAAATATACATATATGTGTATATATATACTGAGACACTATGGGTCGGAACTGACTCGACGGCACTTCACAACAGCAATATATATACACATATGTATGTTTCACTGGTTTTGCCTCTCTAGAAAACCCTGCCTAAGACAGCTAGGAACTAGTTTACACTCTGTTTTCTTAATGAAAAGTCTCCAAGATGCTGGCAGAGATCTGAGCAAATGTAGGACCTGAATAGACAAGGGATCAGTATTCAGTCTGGTACTTGATTTGCTGTCGACAGTCTGTAGAATGACAGATACCATCAGTAGTAATGGATCCAGAGAAACCTGTTGTCTGATCCCTGAGCAACATCTGACTACACTATTCCAGGACCATAGAAGATTGACAACAGTGATGATAACAGGAAGTACCATCAACCCATATTTACCCATTCCAGCATACTACCAAACCAAAACCAATCCAGTTGCCATCCAGTTGATTCTGACTTACAGTGGCCCCTTGTATGTCGGAGTAGAACTGTGCTCCACAGGGTTTTCAATGGCTGGTTTTTCAGAACTGAACGCCTAACTCTTTCTTCTGAGGTGCCTCTTGGTAGACTCTAATTTCTAACCTTTCAGTTAGCAATTGAGCACATTAACTGTTTGTACCACCCAAGCTGTCCTTTCCAAGTACCTTAGGAGCCCCATAAGGTCAAGAATGATTCAACTCACTCTGAGAAAAATCATGACACTGAAGACATGAAGAGCTGGGCTGGCTGACAGTCTTGTTTTAGGGATGAAATCAAGAGAGACCAAGCACAAATCTGGAACAACACAGCCTAAACTAGCACTCCAGTTTGACTTCTGGTTCAGTTAACCTTCTCATTGGTTTCAGGGTTTCTGAGGATTGGGGGAGAGATAAAATTTACTGGTTGCTGATGAGAGGGCCCAGTGGTACTCAGGACCCTATCTTCTAGAAAAAGAGAGAGAGATGTTCTTCTAATCTCTGTTTAGAGGAACTGAAGCCTGGAGGGAGAGGTTGCCCCAAGTCACAGACTATTAAGGAATGAGCTCAGGGATTTCTGTTCCCAAATATACAGCTCACCAGAATCCCTGGACACAATATACTTTTAGAAGTCGGAGGGCATATAATCCAGGTTACTGTTGTTGTAGTTGTTGTTAGGTGCCATTGAGTCGGTACCAACTCATAGCGACCTATGCACAGCAGAACAAAACACTGCCCGATTCTGGGCCAACCTCACTACTATT
>NW_006408593.1:8355433-8379446 GCF_000296735.1 Chrysochloris asiatica | reverse complement strand
TGGAAGTTGTCAATGTATGCTTGCAGCCGTTCCTGTATTACCTTTAGCAAAACTTTACTCGCATGGGATATCAAAGAGAATGTCCAATGATTTCCGCATTCCAGTGGGTCACCTCTCTTTGGAATGGGCACAAATACGGATCTCTTCCAATCAGTTGGCAAGATAGTTGTCTTTCAAATTTCTTGGCATAGATGAGTGAGTGCCTCCTGTGCCGCCTCACTTTCTTGAAAGATTTCAATTTTTATTCCATCAATTCTTAGAAAGGTGACTTCTTACAAAGAAGGCCTTTTCAGGCTCTGTGGTTCTTAATAACCAAGATGTGGTCAGGTTAAGTCCTATAGTTCTGGGACTCATGAGTCCTAACATAATCAGTTCATGGGCTTCCAAAGGATAAAGTATCCTAAAAGCCTGAACTCTTCACCAAGTATTACCATGGTTTCTGAAACTAAAAATTGTAATCTTAATGGATAGAGCTGTGTCTTCTTTCTCTACCAGTATACACAAACCAATTAACATGCTCACATAAACTGATGGACACGGCTGAGAACAAGAAAGGCAGTCTACATAGCCTGATGTTCAGGCTAAGAACCTGAGAGCCACTGGCTAGAAGACGGTGGTAAAGGTCTGTCTCATCAAAAGAAGTACATGGGCTACTACAGACCTTCTGCAACTTCTGGGCTATCAGTACCTCGGTGGCAAGCATGATCCATTTCTTAGTTACCTCTGGATTGTCAGAATATCGCCATAGTTTTTATTATCCATTTTTATGAGGTTAAAGGGACCAGGTAAAAGATTCCTTCTGTTCTCCACTAGGGAATGAGGGAATTGAGACTGAAGATCTGGGTGGGGAGTAAATAGCCACACTCGCCCCCAAGAAATCACTGCGGGACTCTCACAATATCCAAGGAGGACTTGGAATATCTGCCCCAGTGAAGAAGAGGAAATTTGAGTCTCGCCTCTAGGCTCCAGTAAGTCAAACACAGATGATCTCCTCACCTCACAGTGTTGAGGTCCAGACCTGACCACTGACTAGGTCCTTCTCTCCTTACCTGTATGCTTCCAGTTTCAGGACTGGGGTTGCTGGGGGAAAATAGTTAATGGGCTCTGAGCTAAAAAAGAAAGCTCCAGGAAAGACGTTCAGACCTGTCCTTTGCTGGCAGGGTAAATGGAGAACAGTTCGTTTGGCCTTTAGTAGGGTAGGTAAAGAGAAGATAGGCTTTATTCAAAGCCTCCACGAGGAAATATGGAGACATCTTAGAGGGACCCTGATGGCTTCAGAAAAGGAAGGTGAGAGGCATGTGGTTGGAAATGCCACCCACAACATGCCTCATGAGAAGATGCCTCAGACTACTCTATTGATGTTTCCCTGGACCTATCAGTGGTCAAGGTTGTTGATATTCAGTGTGGTTGGACTCATAGCGGCCCTGTGCTATGACAAGGAAACACTACCTGGTCCTGCGCCATCCTCACAATTGTCATTACTCTTGAGCCCACTGCTGCTGCCACTGTGCCAATCCATCTTGTTGAGGGTCTCCGGTGTTTTCACTGACCCTCCACTTTACCAAGCCCGATGTCCTTCTCCAGGGACTGGGCCTTCCTGATAATATGTCCGAAGTATGAGAGACAAAGTGGTCATCGTGGCTTCTGAGGAGCAGTCTGGCTGTACTTCTTCCAACATAGATTGATTTGTTCTTTTGGCAGTTCATGGTTCTTTTCATATTCTCCAACACCATAACTCAAGTGCATCAATTCTGCTACAGTCTTTCTCATGTACTGTCCAACTTTCACATGCATATGAAGTTATTCAAAATACAATGGCTTGGGTCAGGCACACCTTAGACCTCAAAATGACACCTTCCCGTTTGAAGACTTTAAAGAGGTCTTATGCAGCAGATGTGTCTACTGAAGTATGTTGTTTGATGTCCTGACTGCCGCTTCCATTGAGTGCTGATGGTCAAAGTAGATTAATATGAATAATAATATAACAATATTAGTAATTTTAGGGAATCCTGGTGTGGTGCTGTAGGGTAAGCACTGAACTGCAAACCACAGGTCAACAGTTCAAATTCACCAGCCTCTCCTCAGAAACAGGGTCACTACAAATCAGAACCGACTCAATGGCAGTTAACAAAAACAAGATTGTTTAATGAGATGTGAAGAAAGGAAGGCAAGATTTTCAATTTTTTAGACATCTGCCTCTGTGCACAAAGAGGGACAAACATATGTATCATGTCTGCATTGCATTTCACAGTGCCTTGGGGTAAACCAGCTCATTCTTGTCTGTGGGGGTAGGTATTATGTGAATGCCCCCATCTCTCAGGTGAGGCAAGTGGGTCATAAGCTAAATTTCCCCAAGAGTATAATCCACGTGATTGCTTGAACCTATATAATCAGATGCCAAATCCATGATTCTTTGATGATGACATATTGCCACAAAAGTACTAGTTACTCAGAATAGTTGCTGTTGTTAAGTTCTGTTGAGTTAATTCAGATTCACAGCGAACAGCAAACATTTATTCAACACTTACTAAGGGTCAGGCACTGTGATAGGTTAATTCAAAAACAGTCAATGATTATTCATTGGTTGGTCTTCCCATCCATTAACTAGGCTGCTACTATAGCCTCAAAGTTTATGAAAGGTTGTTGTTGTTAAGTGCCATCAAGCTGGTTCTGACCCATAGCTACTCTATATAGGGTTTCCAAGGTGCGGCTGCTGAATTTGAACTGCCGACCTTGCGGTCCAGTGTGTTATCCCGCAGTGCCACACCAGGATGGACTCCTTATGAAAGGTACTACATATAAAAATGAACAAGAACAATTCCTCTTCCTGTTTTCTCTAGGTAGTCTCAGATACCTGTTAATTGCCACCAAGTTGGTTTCAGCTGGTGAGTCTGAACCACTGGCCTTGTGGTTCAAACGACTTTGCATTCTGGTACATTAACCCATAGCACCACACCAGGACTCCCTCAGCTACTTATTGTTAAGTGTCATTGAGTTGATTCTGACCCATAGTGACCCTGTATAGGGTTTCCAAGGGGCAGCTGGTGAGCTTGAACCACCAAACTTGCAGTTCAGACAACTTTGCAGTCAGACGCATGAGCCCACAGCACCACATCAGGACACCCTCTGATGCTTAGATCATGCTAAATATTTCACAAAAGAGTGTTGCTGTCTCCCAAAGGACCAGACAAGAAAGAAAAGCTAGATTAAGCCTGGAAGACACATCTCTCAAAGTCCTTGTACTGATGATGGGGGGTGGGGGATATAGTGTCTTCAGTCTCTAGGCAGAATGCATATTTCATACTATCTTATTTCCACTCTGCGCCCTTCACATCTCTAAGGTGCTCTCTAGCTTTTCCCATTAGAGGGTAAGGATGGAGGAAAGACCCTTTTTCTTTTGGGGTGCATCAGGAATATAGGGTTGTCTTTCTCTTGACCCTTTGATCCTCAGGCATGGATCCTTCCACATCCATACTTATCAGATTCAGTGCCAGAGTCATTTCTGAGATCTTGTCATGCTAGAAAAGGAGCTCTCTAGGCAGACTTCAGAACAGTGGGGAGAGAACTAAAAATGAATGAGCACTTGGTAATGAGCACAGTTATTCATGAAGCAAGTTGAGTATTATTCACTTGTAGAGGGCACACATCAGGCAGGGAATCTGCTTAATGACATCAAGTGGGGAAAGTGGTAGGTGGGGATTGGAGCGGATGCTTTATTTCCAAGGCCTGGCTCCATACAATAAGCACTGGATTGCAAACCACAGGGTCCATGGTTCAAGCCCACCAGCCGCTCCACAGGAGAACAAAGAGGCTTTCTGCTCCCGCAAAGATTCAAAGTCTTAGAAACCCTATGCAGCATCGCTCTAAGTCAGAACTGACTCGACTGTGCTTAACAAGAACAAAGGCTCTGACCCAAGGTTTCCGTGGACCAGGAAGAAAATGGAAGTGACCTGCAGAATTTCTCTTCAAAGTGGTGACACCGGCACCAGGAGCTGGTGGCCTTTTCCCAGAGTGGGCCTTTGTCACAGGAGAAGAAAGCCCAGTGCATTAAAAATGAAGGTTGCTGAGGTTTTCTGCTGTAGAGTGTCCCTTGATGAAGGAAGATGAGCAATAGAGTTTTCAGGGACCTGGGCCAGTTCTTTCGTCCTTCTGTACAGGCTGGCTTCATGGGCTGTGACGGGCAACGACACAGACTCCACACTCAGAACAGCCTTGTGCTTGGTTTACTACTCTGCTGCCATCTTGAAATTCTTACTATCATTCAGCTTGTGTTTTGTAAGTGAAGTCTGACAGGACAATGGAACATGTTCATGGGTGGAGGAGATACAGGTAGCAGGAGTATCGGCCAATTCTTGCTGCCTCATCACAAAAAATACTGACTGTGCCCCATAAGCACAGAATTCCGCAAGTTCAGTGAAACTCAAAGCAACTCCTAAGTTAAGTCTATGACAGAGTATCACCGCCTGTCTGTGTGTGGGTTCAAACATGAAGCCACCAGTATTTCAAATACCAATAGTGTCACCCCTAGTGGATAAGTTTCAGAGAAGCGTCCAAACTAAGAGAGACTAGGAAGAAAAGCCTGACCATCCATTTCTGAAAAATGAAATACTGCTCAATAGAGTACTAGAAGCTGAGCTCCTCTAGGGTGGAAGGAAGCACAAAAAAAGAAAGCTATTGTATTCTAAAAAGCGCTAATGACCAGGGACCTCTATCACATCCTTTCTTGTGCAATTTCCCTGTAGCTGCCCACCACTAAGCCTGGAAATACTTAGGAGCCCTGGTAGCACGATGATTAAAGCCCCAGCTGCTAACTGAAAGGTCTGCGTTTCGAACCCATCAACTAGCTGCACCTTCAGAGAAAAAAATGTCAGTTTGCTTCCATAAAGATTTACAGCCTTGGAAACCCTATGATGCAGTTCTGCTCTGTCCTGTAAGATTGCTGTGAGTCAGCTGTGAGTTTAGTTCTGTGCATTTGGGTATCTGGAAAATAATGACAGAGAAAGTTATGATGACATTGTCCTTTCAGGCCTGCCTTGTTAAGTGCCGTCGAATCGGTTCTGACTTATACCTACCCTGTATAGGGTTCCCGAGAAGTGACTGGTGGGTTTACAGTCCAGTGTTTAACCTACAGCCCCACGCATCAGTAAGCTAGAGAGTAAGCTTATCAAGAAGTGAAATAAAAACAGTTGAGCACATTGTGTTCAATGTTTCCAACATCAAGAACGAAATTCATGGGAAAGTATGAGCTATGAAACACAAACTGTGTAATTTTGGTGATTCCACATTCAATTCAAATGTCCATATGTTTTCACTTAAAACTGGAATTTCACAAAATAAATATGTATAGTAAAATACAGGCTAATAATTTTAAAATTTTATTTAGCACAACATTAAGCAGCAAATAAAAAACAACATGGCAAGTCAAGACAGAGACTGGAAGAAAAGAACATTTTTATATTCTAGTACCATGAATGTTAAGAGTCCTGGTATGGTGCTATAGGATAAGCACTGTACTGCAAGGTCAGTTTGAACCATACGGTCAGTGGTTCAAACTCACCAACCGCTCTTTGGAAACCCTATACAGGGTTGCTATAAGTCAGAACCAACTTGAAGGAACTTAAAAACAACCACCTTTAATGACACTTAACCCCTGCCCTTTGGAACAAGGGCCCTGCATTTTCATTTTCCCTGGGGCCCTTCAAATTATGACGCTGATCCTTATTTCTCTTTTGAGAAATGGGGGATTAACACACCAGGGCTCATCCAAGGTAAGGAAGGAGAAACGTTGGGCTTCATTCTTCTCATCAACAGGTGGACATTTGCTTGTAGTAACGCTCTCCCATGCTGTGTGAAGGGAGAACTGACACTCCTGAATGAGTATGAGGAAACCCAAGGCAAATTCAGGTTCACCACATACATTCAGGGACATCAGATCCACCCCTATACCAGATGTGGCATTTCTCCACTGGCATCTTCAGACTTGACAGGAGACGATGTTGATCCTCTCGCTTCTGTGTGACCTCATGTGTGGAGAGAAACCTGCACATGGGTATTGTTGTAGTCTTTGCACACATATATGGATGTAGACTGCACACCTATGTCTGCATGTGATCTATGCTTGGATACTTGCTAGAATCTCATGTGACCATGTCTAAAACACTACTGAGCAAGGTTGAGCTGGTTGGTGGACATGAAACACCTTTAAGGTAAGGGAAGGTAAGGAATACACATCAGGTTGGTGTCCTTCTGGAACTGGGTCCTCAGGAGACCAGGGCTGAGTAAAGAAAGATCATGGCGGACTGTGGTGAATAGAGAGGGCTCGTGGCTGTAAGTTCAGAACCAGCTTTTTCCTTTCCTCTCCCTGCATACCAAAAGGGGACAAACACTTGTTGACTAACACTTAATGGAATCAATTTTTTCCCAAGAGGGGCAACATAAGTGAGCCTACCTCCAAGACTGTGGGAAGACCACTCCCATCCCCTACTGGCCAGAAAGGATGTGGCAGTTCCCTGCCCTAAGACATTGAGCACTGTGGATGTTGGGTACCAGACATGCTGGCCTCATTCACTTCACATCAACATGTCAGTAAGGATGGAATCACCCTTCACTCTCCACATTCTCCAAGGCTTCCGAGGGATGCTTTCTTAAGCTGGACAACAATGCTTTATACTAATAGCCCCCATCTTACCTTAAATCCCATTTCTATGTCTCTACACATTGCCATGGCTTGCCAATTCTAATGTCCAACCTCCCTCTCCCAACACCTTCCCACCCCTTTGCTGAAAGAGACATACTTCTCATGTTAATCCTCCAGGAGGAAAGAGCTGCTCATTTACACCCTCCTTCACAATCCTATCCCCAACCAGGTGGTGGTTGCTACCACCAGCCCAATCCAAACAAACCCACTACCTTCTGAATAGTTGCAAGTACATATTTCCCAGGCATTTAAACGGTGTCCCCAAGTGTCTATTTAAAGCTCATGAAGGGGTATCCCCCCAAACAGACTTGTGTTCCACCTCCCCAAAGTGGCTGCTCTTCAGAGTGGTGATTCAGCTTTCCTGGAAGATCTTTTGCAGGGAAAACACAGCACTATAGCTCAGAGCACTGCTTGCTCGCATAGATTTAAAAAATAAATAAAAAAGCCCTGCTCTCAGACACAAGGAATTCCTATTGACAAGGTTTGGTCAACGTCAGGGGCTGATTCCCCCACTGAACAGAAAGCTTAGGGTGCAGGATTCAGACTGGGTCGGAAGTGTAGGTAGATACCGTCACAGTCTTTTCAACCTTCTCTCGACAAGTTCATCTCTTGCCCCCAAGGTCAAATGGCTGGTGTTCAAAAGTCCCCTTTCTCCATCCCTCCATCTCTCTTCCCCAGACTCCTTCCTAACAATGACTCTTTGCTACACACAATAACACCCTGGTGGATTTACCCAGTTTAGAAAACCCCATTGAAGTCCCGTCAAAACTAATCTTCTCATGAGAAACACTTGTTGATTATCACCTAGCTTTGCGCTGCAGCAGGGAAAAGCAGGGCTCTGACCCACCGGACCCACCGGACTCCACCTGGCTCCAGGCAACCAAGCAATCCCAGAACTCCTAACAACCCCTCCCACATACCCCGCTACCACCCACTCCCAATTAGCCTCTCCCTGAAAGGGGCCCCATTTTAGCACCAGCTCCCCCAAACCAGAGGCCATCCTACTTCCTAGACTGAGCCACCCTGGCTGGGCGCCAGCCTTTCCCGTCTTCTCAGCCACCCCCTTCATTTAAACGTCCACCGGGCCTAGGCGAGCTGCTCTTGTCTCCAGGCTGCAAAGTTTGCCAGACGCCTTTTCAGGCGGTTTTCCTCTCCAGAACCAGCTCTATGAAATCATGCATAAAGATTTCCCTCTACAGGTGGTTGTAGGCTGTAGCAGATTTTGCTTTTGCAATGGAAATGCTTTTTTTTTTTCCATTTAATTTCATTTTACCCACTAATAGTCTTTTTAATTTTTTTTTTTTTTGCTTACACCCACTAGAGATTTATCATTTTTACTAAGTAGTAGGGAAGACAGAAGAGAAAATTCTCTAAGCCAGAAATGTTACCACGACCATCACCACCGTGCCCCACACTCTCCCCACTTTGTTCTGACTTCATGTTACCTTTCTGGTACTACATGTTCAAGTGCAAAATAATTGCAAGAAGGAAGAATTTAGTGAATGAGAATCAATCCCAAATATGGCAAAGTGGAAGAAGCACTTGCCCACCCATCTACCCACCCTCTTGCACTCGACCCCCCAGTCCCCCAACGCTGGAGGGGGCTCAAGAAAGCATCTTCTCCCCAGTTTAACACCACTGGATTTGTCTTTCAACTGGTATGCCTTCTGCAAAAGCCACACTCAAAAGCCCCCAGGAAAGCCGGCTCCAGGAGTCTAGGCAATTTGTACAAATATAACTGTTCAATGGGGGGAAAAAAAGCAGTAATTACGGCCAGTCATACAGGTTTACTCCTCCAAACATCCACCAACTGACATCTTAAACTTTGCAAAAGCCAAACACAAGACAGTACTCGGTATCACCTACCTTAGCGAGCTCCTTCACTTTTTGTGCAAATGTTTTCCCCTCCACACGCCTTACAAAGATTTCTAGGGAAATCTGGAAGGACTGGTGAGGGGGTGGGAGAGGTGATGGAATGAGGGTAATACAAATAGGGAAGCGTTTTAAAATGCACCACGAAATAAAGCTCAGGATTTCGCGTTTGTGCACTCTTCCCGGAGCAAAGCAAAACAGTTCTCGTTCAGTGCCAGACTTGTGGAGGGAGAGAGAGCACAGAGAGGGAGGGGGAGAGAGGGAGGAGGAAAGGAGGAGGGGGAGAGATAGAAAGATGGTGAGGGGAGCCTGAGGGAGAAGAGAGCGAGAAGAAAGGAGGGGGAGAGCCAAAGAGAAGGAGGAGAAAGAAGAGGCAGCCCCCCTCCCACGCTCCCGCCCCCACACATTCAGGCACCTCCTGAGTAACTGATCAGAGCAAAGACCTCATCACCCACGTTCTGAAAACCCCTTTTGGGGATTAAGTCGTAATGCACACACTCTTGGGGGTGGGGGTGGGGTGGAATCTATAAATAGTCCGATCCTAGTGATATGCATTGCATTCCAAACATAAATGTGTGTGCTCAATGACATACACATGATTCCTTTGACAGGTATGATACATTTTTGTTTTTCTGTTTTGCACTGCAGTGCGTCTAGTTATATCTGCTTGGATCTTCTTTTTTCTTTTTTTGCATCAGAGAAAACACACATCAATTTTGAAGGTATTTGGGGGAAAATGGTAGTGGGCTCGATGCATGCAAAGCCTCGGCTCCCCCCCACCCCCTCACCCTGCAAGGCTGGGATATTTGCAGAGTTGGGGCTCTTTGAAAAGGCTCCAGTTCTGGCTCAGTGTAGCACGCCCGGTTCCAGCAGTGTGTGCTATTGACCCGCATTGACGTCAGTGCGTCATTAGGTCTCCCTTAGAAACACTGACTTTCAAAAATAGTATCAAATTAATTCAGTTGGAGCCTGGTGAAGAAAGGCTACTAGCTGGAATCAGCCATAAAACTCCAGAATTTTCAGCCCTAGATCTCTTCTTTTTCTAGGAGCCAAATAGAAATCATATTGTATGGAAAATGCCATTGATGGGATTTTTTTTTTCTTAAGAAAAGGGACCAAATTAGATTGCAAAACCCAGAACAACCCCTCTCTCTCTCTCTCTCTCTCTTTTTTTTGCCTTTCTCCTTTTTCTTTCTTTTTTTTTTTCTGATCTAAAAATAACCCCCTGCTTGAGCTGACTGCGGTATCTTTTGTGTTGCAGCTCTCTCTTTTTAGCAGTCTGGTCCCCAGGAAGGGTGGAACACAAGTATAGATATTGATCTATAGATATTTGCAAAACCAGAAATTAGTTTTTCTAAAACGGGTGTGTCTTATTGTGGTGGTGGGTAAGGAGAAAGAGGGGAAGCCATGGGAAAGATAAATGTCATTCACACTTTGCCGTTTCATTCTTTTCATTTTTTTAAAGACATAATTCCCACCCCAGTGTCTCACGTGGCCTCTGACCAGCACATGCAACCCCCATTCATATAAACAAAGCACAGGCGCATTCACACTTAGTGGAGACAGTACATTCATAAGCAAGGGTTCTGGGATGTTTCTGCCTTTCATGGCTGCTTGGCAGAAAAGGCACAGTTCACCAAAATAGGATTTGATTTAATCTGGTAAATTTAAAGATGCAACCTGATTATTAGTTTGCATCATTAAAATCTGCATTTAGTAAAGATATTTTTTATATAGGGAGGGGCCAATCACCCCTTCACTATAGCTAATGTTGTTTTTGTTTAAGTGGTGTGGAGTGTGTTCCAACTCATAGCAACCCAGTATAGGGTTTCCGAGGAGCAGCTGGTGAGTTAGAACTGCCGACCTTGTGGTTCAAACCGACCGTGTGGTCCTGCACCACATTGTTCTGTTTTACAACCATTTCTATATATACCTATGAGTTATATGGAGTCTTAGTGTGGCATTGGACTGCTAACTGCAAGATTGTCATTTCAAACCCACCAGCTCCTCCTTGTAAACCCTATACAGGGTTGCTCTGAGTCAGAACCGACTCGAGAGCACTTAACACCAACAACGTGAGTTATGTATGTGAGTACAGAACATGAGAGTAAGGTGGATGAGATGTACCACTTTTAAGGCATTAATTTGGCGGGGGAAGGGGGGATCCAGATTTTTCTGTTTTCAGAGGAGGCAGTGTACAATAGCTTTAGTAAGTTTTCATTCCCCACATTATTTGCTTCCCAGACCTCTCTCCCTGACCCATCCTCCTCAATCGTACTGTATTTTTGCTTCCAGGTGATAAAAAAAAAAAAAAAAAAAATTAGGTTTCTCTGACCCAGTCTTTGGCCCCTGCTGAGACTGTTAATGAGGGGACTAAAGGACCACTGTGTGGAGTGGACCTCAAAGGATGTAGGGGGCCTTGGGTGGAGAAGGAGACCCCAAGATGTATTAAAATCATTAACTTAGAGTTAACTTATGAGACTTAATTTTTGGTATGTATCCACAAGTTCAGGTTCATACATTTTTTCTTATTGTTGTTGTTGTTGTCAGGTGCCATCGAGTCAGAACCGACTCATAGCGACCCCATGCACAGCAGAACGAAACAATGTCCGATCCTGGGCCAACCTCACTACCGCTGCCACACTTGACGCCATCAATGATGCCACTTGGCCAATCCATCTCGTTAGGGGTCTTCCTCTTTTTCTCTGACCCTCCACCTTACCCAGCATGACATCCTTCTACAGCGACTGTTTCCTCCGGACAATATGTCCAAAGTATGAGAGACGAAGCTTAGCCATCCTGGCCTCCAAGGAGCATTCTGGCTGCACTTCTTCCAAAACAGATCTATTGGTTCTTTTGGCAGTCCATGGCACTTTCAATATTCTCCTCCAACACCACAACTCAAAGGCATCAATTCTTCTACGATCTTCCTTATTCACTGTCCAGCTTTCGCATCCATATGAGGCTATTGAAAACACCATGGCCTGGGTCAGGTGCACCTTAGTCCTCAAGCTGACATCTTTGCTCTTCAATACTTTAAAAAGTTCCTGTGCAGCAGATTTGCCCAATGCAATACGTTGTTTGATCTCTTGATTGCTGCTTCCGCGAGTGTTGATAGTTGATCCAAGAAGAATGAAGTCCTTGACAACTTCAATCTTTTCTCCATTGATAAGAATGTTGTTTATTGGTCCAGTGGTGAGTATTTTTGTTTTCTTGACATTGAGATGTAATCCATATCAAAGGCTGTGCTCTTTGATCTTCATCAGTAAATGTTTCAAGTCCTCTTCACTTTCAGCAAGCAAGGTTGTATCATCTGCATATCGCAGGTTGTTAATGAGTCTTCCTCCAATCCTGATGCACGTTTTTTTTCATAGAACCCAGCTTCTTGTATTATTTGCTCAGCATACAGGTTGAATAAGTATGGTGAAAGAACACAACCCTGTCTCACACCTTTCCCAATTTTAAAACATTCAGTGTTCCAAAGAATGAGACCTCTCTCAGTCTCTACAATCTGATTCAGAGAGAGAAGTGGGTAGGAAGATCTTGCTGGACCTCAACATTTGGAGACAAGGACCAAATATGTATAATGCTACAATGCCAGGCTATTGGGGTGGAGGTTGGACACATCATCATGCCCCACCTACTACCCGTCTGCCCCTTGCTCAGCCCCACTGAGAGCACTGAGCATTGGCATTCTGTCAGGAGGACTAGAGTTAATCTAAGGGCATTTACTGGTGGCTGGCAGAGCCTTTCACTGAGGACAGGACAGACCAACCACGTGCTTTCGCTTGTCTTCCTCCCCTTTCCTCTCCAAGGGTTCAGGGAGGACATGGCACTGTGAGTGCTCCATGCAGCCACAGAAGCCGCAGCAGCAAAAGAAAGATGCTATGAGAAACCTGACCATCCCTCCTCCTCCCTAGCCCCAGCCCAGCACTCAAAGACTTTTGGTAAAGACACTGAACCATGGATGCTTCCAGCCCACCGGCACCTGCAAATCACTGCCCTGGCTTGCAAGGGTTCCCATACAGCCTTCATCACAAATGCATTCATTCACAGAAATGTACAGCCATTCATGCACCTGCACACAACCACATTCATTCATATTTTAGCCACAACTGCTGCCACAATTCCCCTGCAAAGCCTGGGCAAGTATGTACACGTGACAGCTGGAACATGTCTTTAGAGGATTGTGTCCCACCCCTCCCCCCTTACATAGGCATCCTCACTCTGCCCTGCTGTTTTTCCCCAAGGGTTGCAGCTCTTAAGCGTACAAAATTCTGGCAGGAATGAAATTCTGCCATTCAGATAGTTAAATCTCTAGCCTGTATAAAACTCACTGACCTCGTCCATGATTAGATCATGCACAAGCTGCCCAACTGTTGGCAGCGCTGTAAATGCCTAGGTGGATGGGGGCGGGGAGGCATGGTTCTTTTCCTGGCCTGGTTTCTTGGCAGCCCAGTGACTAAAGAGAGGGCCAAAGGAGGGGCTTGCAGTGTGGCTCAAGGCTGCACAATGCTCCACTTGGCCGGTTCAGATCTTGTCCTTTGGGGACAGGTGAAAGGAGATTACAATGAGAATTGTGGTGAGCTGGCAAGCCCCCTAAGTGCCAATACTGGACATTCCAAGGTCTTGGGAACTCTTGTTGGTCTGTATCAGCGCAGAAGACATCCAAGCTGTCTGTCTGTCTATCAAAGGTGACGAGCTGGGCATTCTCTGTGTGCCTCTCCAGACCTAGTCTGTACTTTCTTCATTCTATTCTGTGCTCACAGGGTTGGCCTTTGTGAGTTTGACTTCATTAATGGCTCTCTTGACCTTTGACTCAGCCAGTGAGGGGTCTTGGCAGTGAAATACCAGAGCAAGAGGAGAGTACAGTATGGTATTTATCCCCCGATCTCCCTCCCTGGAGTCCTGGTGTGGCGCTGCAGGATAATGCACTGGACCACAAGCTTGGTTTGGACTTCAAGACCACAAGGTTGGTTTGGACCACAAGGTTGGTTTGGACCTTGGTTCAAACCACCAGCTGCTCCTCGGAAACCCTACACAGAGTCATTATGAGTCGGAACCGATTAGACAGCACTTGGCAACACCACCATCTCCATCCCTGACAAACTATGTTGCGCTACTAAAAACCACAGCTCCTGTCAGGTGACCCTCTTGAACAGCTATAGGCACAGCTCTCTCAAGTTCTACAACCCTGTCTCTCTCTTTGTCACTTAGAACTGGTAATGACTCCTGACTATAACTAGCCCAGTGGTGCGTCACCATCTCTTATTGGCTTCTCTTAACACTTTCCACATCTTTGTAAACAGTCCCTTCATTAGACTGTGCTCCCATTTGAGTGGCATCTGTGTCATGTTGGGACTCTGGCTGATGCAGAATAAATATTCTGAAATTAGGGAGACAGACCTCTCTGTCCACCACAGCCTGACTTGGGATTACTGATTTCCCACTCCCAAGGATGCATATCCCTTGGGATGGGGAGAAAATACACCAAAGTAGAATTATTTTATACAATACTTGACACAGAGTTGATGCAAAATAAATGTCAGCTGTTTAACTACTGAGGCTATAAGCATACAGACTGTCAATGGAATGTTTAGGATGTTCAAAGTTTCTGAACCATGGCCAAAAGTAATTTTATATTTTGAAGATACACATCCGGAATACACACACACATAGCTGAAACAAAAATAGCATTTAGCCATACATATATTCTGTGATGCACACTGATATTTCTTCATTTTTCTATTCTGTTAAATAATATTCAGGTCATGGCCCATTAATGGGTTGAGATTCACAGCTGGAGTGATTTGGTAGATTCTCCAGATCAGTACGATGAGGACTGGGTCATCCATGTAGGGTGGGGGTGGGGTGACAGACTAGGTAACACATCTTTCTGGATTTCTTCTAAGTAGGTGTTGTAGCCACATAGACGGGGAAAAATGTCCAGTTGGGTGCAGTCGTAGTTATCCAATGCTACTAGAACAGAAATATGGGTGGCTTTAAAAAACCAGGGCTATGCCAGAAATTCAAGCCAGATTTAGTAGAGGACATGGAATGGGGGCTATTATTGATAATGTCAGCTGGATCTTGGCTGAAAGCAGAGAATACCAGGAAGATGTTTTATAATTATGCAAAGCATCCAACTGCATGGATCATAACAAGTTATGGGTAACATTGAAAAGAATGGAAAAGTCCAGAACACTGTACATAGACCAAGAGACAGAACAAGGGGATACTGCATGGTTTAAATTCAGGAAAGATGTGTGTCAGTGTGTATGCTGAGCAAATAATCCAAGAAACAGGACTATATGAAGAAGAACACAGCATCAAGATTGGAAAAATTCTCATTATCAGCCTACTATACGCAGATGACACAGTCTTGCTTGCTGAAAATGAAGAGGATTTAAAGCACTTACCGATGGTCAAAGACTACAGTTTTCAGTATGGATAACATGTCAATGCAAAGGAAACAGAAATACAATTGGACCAACAAGCAACATTATGATAAATGGAGAAAAGGTTGAAGCTGTCAAGGATTTCATTGTAACTTGGATCCACAGTCAATGCCCACGGAAGCCGCTGTCAAGAAATTAAATGACATATTGAACTGGGCAAATCTGCTACAAATGATTTCTTTGAAGATTAAAGTGTGCCTGACCCAAGCCGTGGTATTTTTAATTGCCACATATGCATGTGAAAGTTGGCCAGTGAATAAGGAAGACCAAAGAAGAATTGATGCCTTTGAATTATGGTGTTTGTAGGAAATATTAAAAATACCACAGACTGCTGTAGAAGAACAAACAAATCTGCTTTGGAAGAACAACCAAAAGCCTCCTTAGAAGGGAGGGTGGTGGGGTGTCATCTTATGTACTTTGGACAAGTTCTCAGGAGGACCCAGTCTCTGGAGAAGGACATGATTCTTGGTGAAAAAGAAGGGTCAGTGAAAAAAACGAAGACCTTCAATGAGATGAATTGACGGTGGCTGCGACAACAGGCTCAGATATAGTAATGGTTGTGAGGATGACACAGAACTGGGCAGTGTTTCATCCTGATGTAGATAGAGTTGCTTTAAGTTGGAACCAATTTGAAGGTGGAGGGTCAGAGAAAAACAGGAAGACCCCCAACGAGATGGATTGGCCAAGTGGCAGCATCAATGGGCTCAGGTTGGCCCAGGATTAGGCAGTGTTTCGTTCCGCTGTGCATAAGGTCTCTATGAGTTGGTACCAACTCAATGGCACCTAACAACAACAAGAACAATAAAACAACAAAAAGAAATTTAATTTATGACACTTTGTTGTTGTTAAGTGCCGTCGAGTCGGTTCCGACTCATAGAGACCCTATATAGGGTTTCTAAGGAGCAGCTGTTTGAGTTTGAACTGCCGACCTTGAGTTCAATCCGACCTTGTGGTCCAGTGCGTATCCTACGGTGCCACACCAGAACTGCAGTCTGGAAGTCCAATGCAGGGTACCAGCTTTAGTGAAAGATCTCTCTGTTGGCTCTAGAAGAATGGCTTTGTCTCTTTTACCTTCTCTGCTGGGTGATCTTCATGTGGCTTGGCATGTCTTTGGCTCTGTGGAATAAAGCACTGGACCACAAGGTTGGTTTGAATCACAAGGTCGGAGGTTCAAACTCACCAGCTGCTCCTTGGAAACTCTATACAGGGTCGCTATGAATTGGAATCAACTCGACGGCACTAAACAACAATGTATCTCAAAAGGGATTGACTCAAGATACACTCTACACTACATTAATCCTGTTTTACTAATCTAACCCAAACAACCCATTCCCAAATGGGATTATAATTATAGGCACAGAAGCTAGGGTTTATTACACATATTTTTAGGGTTTATTTCACATATTTGGCAGGGGGGTGGGCAGTAGGGGAGACAGTTAAATTCACAAAGGTGCTTCCTGCAATAGCTGGAATTCACTCAACAAACAGTTTAGTGTACTCATGTAAGAGAAACTAGCAAAGGTGTGGGAAAGGGCTCCGAATGGATGGAACATGTTTTCCCTCAAATTGTTTATATTTTAGTAAGAGATTTCAGATTGATTTATTCATTTACTAATTTAACAAAGATTCACTGAACACCTACTAAGTGTTAAATCCAAGCCAAACCTACTGCCACCAAGTGAATTCCATACAGGGTTTCTAAGACCATAAATCTCTATGGGAGCAGACAGCCTCATCTTTCTCCTTTGGAGTGGCTGGTGGGTTTGAATGCCAGCCTTGCAGTTAGGAGTCCAGTGCTTATCCTACAGTGTCACCAGGGCTTCCACTAAATTTGGCGCCTACTAAGTGTGAGGAGGAATCCTGGTGTGGTGCTGTGGATTAATGCACCAGACTGCAAAGCCGTTTGAACTGCAACGTCAACAGTTCAAGCTCACCAGCTGCTCCTCAGAAACCCTGTACCAGGGGTCGTTATGGGTCAGAACCGACTCGGCGGCACTTCACAACAACAACAAAAGTGTGAGGAGGGACTCCTGATATGGTGCTGTAGGATCAGCACTGGACTGAGAACCACAGGTTCAAACCTACCAATTGCTCCTTGGAAACCCATTATAGGGTCACTATGAATCGGAAGAGACTTGACGGCACTTAACAACAACAAATGTGAGGAGAGTTCTGGTGTGGCACTGCAGGATAATGCACTGGACTACAGGGTTGGTGTGAACCGTAAGGCTGGTGTGGACCACAAGGTTGGTGGTTCAAACCCACCCGCTGCTTCTTGGAAACCCTATACAGGGTCGCTATGAGTTGGAACCGACTAGACGGCACTTAACAACAAGGAACACATGAGAGGAAGCATTGAACAGGTGAACAGGAAGTTTACTTTCTCATGGTAGTGACAGACCACCAAAACCCAAATAAACCTAACACCGTGTTAGACAGTGGTAATGGCTCTGAAGAAAAGGAAAATGAAGAAGGGCTGGTGGGAAGGGCTTTTATAGATAAAGTACTCAGAGAATGCTTCTCTGAAGAGACATGAAGTGAGGGACTGAGCTATGTAAATTCTAACAGTAATGCATTCCATGAAGAGAGGTCAACAAATGTAGACTCGGAGGCAGAAATTAGTCTGGAAAGGTCCAAAAATATCAAGAAAACCAGGCTAGAGTTTGGCGAGCAAGGCAGAAAGTGGGAAGACCTCGTATCTTTGAGGGAGATGGAGCCAGATGACGTAGGGTCATGAACATCAAGGTAAATCTTGATTCACTTCTGAACGTGAAGCGGAGCCATTGCAGAGTTTTGAGCAGGAGGATATGATCTGATTTATGTTTCAAAAAGATCACTCTCGCTGCTCTGTGCAAAACTGACTGAAGACGGCAGGTGGGGAACAATAAAACCAGTCACAATCCCCACAAGAGATGATGGTGGCTTTAACTAGGCTGATAGTGATGGAGGTACTGAGAAGTGGATGAATTAGCACTACCTGCTTTGAAGGTTGACATCTCTACATATCCAAAACACAATATAGAACACGAGGTGCCACGATAGACTACACAATGTTGTGGGAACTCAGCTGAAAATTACATCTGGCCAAGGGATGAGCTGGCACTTGAGCCGTGTCTTCAAGGATGAGTGGGCAGAAATGGTGAGGGAGGAGAAGACATTCCTAAGACAGGAATGAGCATGTGAGCAGAAACACAAAAGGGGGAAGCAAAGCGCCTGGTCGGAGCTCAGGGGTAATTGTTATTCCTTAATGGAGGCCTGACTGGGTGGAATAGGAGGCAAAGTTTTGAATAATCTATAAAGGGTCCTGAGTTTGGACTCTGGAGAGTCACTACATGCTTCTCAGGGGGGATTTTATGACAGTTAGAGGCCCAGGGGAACCCAGTGCCTCTACTTTAGGCCTCAGTGGACTCATTCTTTCCTTAAGCAGATCTTTGCCCTTCTCCAGTTCTGAATATTGTGTTCCATCCACACTAGCCTTCTCCCTGACGAGTGGGCTGGACACAATCAGCCCTTCCACATTGCCTTTGCTCACACAATTCTCAGAACCCAGGGCACCTTCCCTAGCTCCTGTCCATTTATCCAAACCCTTCCCATTGTCCCCTCACTTCTTTAAACTATTTAAGCACTTGTGTGCACACCACTCATGCCGGCTCTTAACCTCATATACCCACTCACATTTCCATGAGTATGTATTTCAAGAATACAGTAATTGCCCTGTGAGATATGTCTTTCAGTCAGGGACTTTACCTGGCACTCATCGGTTTTTTCCACAACATCTGGCACTCAATAGCTGTTCAACTAAATTGACTGCCCCCAATATAAGTGAGTGTTGTTAGCCAAGTGGCCTTCTAGAGAGCCAGGGGCAGGGAAAGGCAGTTGTCCAGCTACACTGACAACTAAACATTCATTCCCCTGCCCCCCTGTCCTAACCAGTCCAGAAATGAACACACTGACACGGACACTTAGGTCGTGCCTTCCAAAGAACTCATCCTGGAGGCCACTCCTGCCCTAGGATCGTGTGTTTGAACCACATTCAAGAAAACCCCTTGGTTTCCTTTAAGGAGACAGAGCCTGGACTTGGGGCAGATTCTCTATCAGTATCTCTCCTCCTCACACCCCTACATGTGGTGTCTGGTTAGCAGGTGCTTCCCTAGATCCCAGCTTAGAGTTCTGCACTATACCCTATCTAGTTTTTCATGGAGACACTTTCTTTTAGGGGCAGCCCCTTACATTTCGCCAGCCCTAGGAAACAACCACCAGCGGAGACACACATTTCAAGGTAGCTCTGTGAGACTCCCTCAGGAAAATGGGTCACTTAAGGACACATGGCAGCGACACAGACGATGGTTCCTTGTTCTCTCTTGCTGCGGACACTCAAGCTGGGGCTTGGTCTGCCCTTGGCCTCCATTCCTCCCCTGTCCCTCCCCAATGCTCCATGCCGGGAGGGGCTGGGGCCACTTAGTAAGGTGACACAGGAGGAAGATGTCAGTGGGTTTCTCGGCTCCTGGGTTCAGCTCTGTCTACGTCAACAGAAGAGGGCATGTTATGGCATGGGCACCGTAATGGGGCTGGAGTTTTGGGGTGTCCCCTCACTTCCAAGACTTCTTATCCCCTCCCTCAAGTTCAAGTTTAAGTTTGGAGCCAGCTGTCTTTCCTGAGTTAACGTCCCCTCACCCTGAAGGCAGGGGCTTTGGGGGAGGGGGGCAGAGGTTGGGGGAGGAGGAGGTTTCATTCAGCCCCATCTCTCTCCCCTAAATCCCTACTAGCGAGGGGCTCAGCAACCCCCACCCTCAACAGGTCCACTTCTAGGGCCCGGCGGACGACTGCACGCTGACAGATGGGGGGGGGCCCACAGCCTGGGGCGCGGGGCGCGGGGCTCGGGGCACGGCCCCTTAAAGAAGGCCTTTCCCGCAGCCTGCACAGGCCCGCCGCCCCCGGCGCCGCGGCCTCCCTCCCACGCGTGGAAGCCGCGGGGCTGCGGAGGCGGTGGCTGCGCGGGGCTCGCGGGTCATGCGGGAGGCACGCGGCCCTGCGCTGCAGGCACGTGAGGGGGCGGAGCCTGCGCTCAGGATTCCCTCTCGCGGCTGCTTGCGTAGGAGCCCGAGTGCCCGCCCTCGCCTCCCCGCCATCCCGCCATCCCGCCCTGCGCTTCCGCCCCCGCGCCTGTGCGCGCGCCGCCCGCGCTCTGAGAGTTCCCGCGCGGGGGCGGGCCGCGGAGTGGGCTAAGCGGGAGGGAAATGGGCGCCCGAGCTGTGCGAACCCCCCACCCCACCCCATTAGCTGCGGGAAGCCCCCGCCTCCAGTGCTCTCAAAGGCTCTCGCAGACCCTCCAGTTTTGTTCTGGATTGTGGGGGAGGTGCCATCGGTCGCGCGGGCCCCCTCCCCCGGTCCACCCACGCGCGCGTGCTCTCCCGGCACTGGAGACGTCCTTCCCGCTGGTGCTCTGGCTCCGCGCGTGACTCTGCTTCGTGCTGGCAGAATTCTGCAGCGTGCACTTGGGGGTAGAGGTGGCGGGCTGGCTTCTAGCATGGCCCCCTGAACTGGCCCACCCCACTTAGTGTCCTTTCTCTTCCCTGCCCTGGCCTCCCACACTTGGTCATTCCGCTCCCAGCCGGCGTGTCTCTGCCCACTCCACCAGGACACTGCCATGCCTCCATCCAGACCTGGTCCCTGAGGGCGTTGCCCCTGCAGGCATTGCAGGCGGTTCCCCCCACTCCCTCTGGGTCCTGGACCCTCCCCCATCCTTCTAACATTCCACCCCCCCCACCCCGGTCTTTTCCTAGGGTATACCTTTTGAGTGCTGGCAACCAAGGGGCTTGGTGGGGGGAGTAGGGTCACACACACACACACACACACACACACACACACACAGTGTCCCCTTGGCCCCTCCCGTGTGCACCCTCTTGGAACAGAGCAGTGGAAAAACAAACAGGAACAGTGCAGGAGGCGCTGAAGCCGGAACACCAGCTCCTTTCCACCATCCCCATGTTGATCACCCAGCACGTGTGTCCGCTCCTGGGGTAAATATTGTGGTTTGATTTTACTCAGCCCCCCAGCAGACGTACTTGCTGTCCCTGGTAACTGGGCAGCAGGACCTGGCCTGGAGCTCTCGCCTCCTGTGCAGTGCTTCTGACGCAGGGTCCGAGATAAGGCAGTGTGGCTGGACAGAGAATTGGGGTGAGAAAATAAACAGTTTGAAATGGGAGAGATACTCAGAAATCAGATTCGTTGCCCTCTGAGGGAGGGTGTGTATGAAAGCTGTTTGTCCCTCCCATAGCTTCACCTTGATTTTGAATGAAGCCCCCAAGTTCAAACCTGTCCCAGTGACAGTTGCCAGCTCTGAAGTCTAACCCAGAGAGAGTCATGCATGGCCCTGTCTTTCAAGGCACTGAGAATGCTCGATTCCAGCAAAGGCCGCTCTCTCAGAGCTTGACTTGTAAAGAGGCCTTACAACTTCCTTGCAAAGATGCTCATCAGGCCCCAAAGAAGTTTGAGCAGATTGTCAATTTCCTCTAATTCTATCCTTGTCTATTATTGTTGTTAAATGCTGTCGAGTGGGTTCTGACCCATAGTGACCCTGTATAGGTTTTCTAAGACGCAGCTGGTGTGCTTGAACTGCCAACCTTGTGGTTCAAAGCGACTTTGCAGTCCAGCGCCATTAGCCCACAGCGCCAAATTGAATCTGGGCAGTACCTTCAGCCTCAGAAGCTTTCTGACAGACTTTAGAATATTCTCGACCCTCCAGGCCATATTTTCTTCTCAGAATGCCAGTTACTCAGGATAACAATTTCTACTTGTTATTTGACTTGAGTGGATTTTGTCACTTGATGTTAGATTAAAGATGGCGGTTATGTTCAGAGTGCAAAAGTCTAGGGTTCTTTGATCCTTACTCTTTAATGTTTTTTGGGAGCTCTGGTAGCGTTGTTGTTGTCAGGTGCCATCGAGTTGGAACCGACTCATAGCGACCCCATGCACAGCAGAACAAGACAATGTCCGATCCTGGGCCAACCTCACCATCGCTGCCACACTTGACGCCATCAATGATGCCACCTGGCCGATCCATCTCGTTGGGGGTCTAACTCTTTTTCTCTGACCTTCCACCTTACTCAGCATGACATCCTTCTCCAGCGACTGTTCTCTCCTGACAATATGTCCAAAGTATGAGAGACGAAGCTTAGCCATCCTGGCCACCAAGGAGCACTCTGGCTGCACTTCTTCCAAAACAGATCTGTTGGTTCTTTTGACAGTCCATGGCACTTTCAGTATTCTCCTCCAACACCACAACTCAAAGGCATCAATTCTTCTACGATCTTCCTTATTCACTGTCCAGCTTTCACATCCATATGAGGTTATTGAAAATACCATGGCTTGGGTCAGGCGCACCTTAGTCCTCACGCTGACATCTCTGCTCTTCAACACTTTAAAAAGTTCCTGTGCAGCAGATTTGCCCAATGCAATACGTCGTCTGATCTCTTGACTGCTGCTTCCAAGAGTGTTAATAGTTGATCCAAGAAGAACAAAGTTCTTGACTACTTCAATCTTTTCTCCGTTGATAAGAATGTTGTTTATTGGTCCAGTGGTGAGGATTTTTGTTTTCCTGACATTGAGATGCAACCCATACCGAAGGCTGTGCTCTTTGATCTTCATCAGTAAATGTTTCAAGTCCTCTTCACTTTCAGCAAGCAAGGTTGTATCATCTGCATATCGCAGGTTGTTAATAAGTCTTCCTCCAATCCTGATGCCACGTTTTTCTTTATAGAACCCAGCTTCTTGTATTATTTGCTCAGCATACAGGTTGAATAAGTATGGTGAAAGAACACAACCTTGTCGCACACCTTTCCCAATTTTAAAACATTCAGTGTTCCATTCTCTATTCGAACAACTGCTTCTTGGTCCAGGTACAGATTCCTCAGGAGTACAGTTAAGTGTTCTGGAATACTCATACTTCTCAATGTTGTCCGTAGCTTGTCAGGATGCACACAATCGAAAGCCTTTGCATAGTCAATAAAGCATAGGTAAACATCTTTCTGATATTCTCTGCTTTCAGTCAAGATCCACCGGACATCAGCAATGATATCTCTTGTTCCACGGCCTCTTCTGAATCCAGCTTGAACCTCTGGAAGTTCTCTGTCAATGTATGATTGTAGCCGTTTCTGTATTACCTTTAGCAAAACTTTACTCGCTTGAGATATCAAAGAGATTGTAGCGTAGTGGTTACAAATTGCGCTGCTAACTGCAAGGTCAGCAGTTTGAAACTATCAGCTGTTTCGTGGGAGAAAGATGAGGCGTTCTGCTCCCATTAAGATTTATAGCCTTGGAAACCCTGTGCAGGGTTGCTATGATTCGGAACCGACTCCACAGCACACTACCACTGTGTTCCATAGTCTCTGAGTGGTGTAAGAGGTTGAAACTCTTAGCTGTTAACCAAAAAGTTGGAGGTTCGAGTCCACCCAGAGGCAGCTTGGCAGAAAGGTCATTGGTAAGGGAGCACGTTTCCACTCAGACACATATGAGGTCACCATGAGTAGGAAGCAACTCCGTGGCAACTGTTCTTGATTTTCTATTTGTGTTTTATGTCTTGGGTCTGAAGGCACTGGGAAACAGTTAAAACATCATGGGTTGTGATATTGGGGAGTTTGGGGCTCACTCAGGAGACAGTAAGTGATGATATCACAGCGATGTCGTTGCTGTAACAATATAAGGGAAGTTGCTGCTGAAATCTGCGTCTAGGGAACATCTCAGTTAGCTTGGGCTGCATTATGCTGCAGTAACAAATGGCCCTGACAGCTCAGTAGCTAAAAACAACAAAGATTTTCTTTTTCTCACCTCAGTGTTCATCGGAAGTCTCCTGTGGTTCTGCTTCATGGTCTTTTCATTACAGAACAAATAATACGGGAGCGGTCCCTACCTAGGACTGGCTGGTCTCATGGCAGAGGGAACCATATAATGGCTTTTGCTCCAAAGTGACATATATCATTTCTACTCA
>NW_006408593.1:8345130-8355013 GCF_000296735.1 Chrysochloris asiatica | reverse complement strand
CAAACTTTGTCTCTCATACTTTGGACATATTGTCAGAAGTGAGCAGTCACTGGAGAAGGATATCATGTTTGGTAAGGTGGAGGGTCAGAGAAAAACAGGAAGACCCCCAACGTGATGGATTGGCCAAGTGGGAGCATCGATGGACTCAGGCGTGGCAACAGTAGTGAGGTTGGCCCAGGATCGGGCAGTGGTTCGTTCTGCTGTGCCGACTAGATGGCACCTAACAACAACAACAACAGATTTACAGCATCGGAAACCCTGTGCAGGGTCTCTATGAGTAGGAGCTGACTCCACAGCACATAACAACAACAACAGCTTCCCAGAGGAGGCAATGCTTGGGCTGATTGCAAAAGCGGATTAGTACTGTGGCAGGCACATACACAAGGCAAGGAGCATCCATTCCTGCAGCGGAAGGCTCATTGGCCAGAGGCCTGGCGGCATCGAACTACCTGACGCATTCAAGTAGAGCCCGTCACCTCCCACTCAAAAGCCTTGCCTCACTAAGGTCTGGGAGGACCCATCCCCGGCTCCACCCCCATATTTGATTATTTCAAGGGTTGCCATTGGGGCAGAAGCTGCTGATTGATGGTTATACTTTTTCCAGAGTAAACAGACCCAAGTTACCCCAAAAGACTCCTGTCCTCCACATACACTGGAATATAGCTGATGGAGCCGTGTCCTTCAAATAGATAAAACGTGACCAGGCTGCCATGCGAGTTGAATCCTAGAAACGTTAGGGACTAGACATCATGGTGTGGGATGGCTTTGTATGGGGGAGCAGGGGACAACCAGAACCATGTCTTGTAGGATCTCAGCCTGTGTAAATGGGGCATTTTGAGGGATGTGGCTAGATGGTTCTAATGATTGCCGGGTCTCAGCCAACCTAGTTTCTCTCTTCTGGGGAACCTGGTCAAGAAAGGCATCCTTTCAGCTGACCTCTTCTTAAACTTACTGTCTTGTTTTGGGCATTAAAAGATGCACAGATGTACAGGAGGCAAACATCCCCATATATGCAGCTAAGCAGAACCAAGCACATGATATTGATTCCTGAAAAATTAGGTAAACCTTGTATAAGTTTGTGGCGTTTCCTTCATGATACTGTAAAGGTCTAGAGGAAAAGGACACTACTGGTCTGTCAGTTTGTCATAATGTGGTAGCTTGTGTGCTGCTGTGATGATTGATGGAAGCTATTCCACCAGTATTTTAAATATTAGCAGGGTACAACCATGGAGGATAGGTTTCAGTTGAGCTTCCAGACTAAGACAGACAAGGAAGAAAGAGACGCAGGCTACTTCAGAAAGTTTAGTCACTGAAAACCTTATGAATGGCAGCAGAACACTGTAAGATAGCACCAGAATATTGTATATAGAAACATGATAAATAATATCAAAATATTGTCAGATATAGTGCTGGAAGGAACCCCTCAGATTGGAAGGCACTCAAAATATGACTGGGGAAGAGCTGCCTCCTCAAAGTAAGATTGACCGTGAGGACCTGAATGGAGTAAAGCTTTCAGGACCTTCATTTGCTTATGGGACATGGCTTAAAATGAGAAACAATTGTAAGTATCATTGTGAACAAAACATGGAATGTATGGAGTATGAATCCAGGAAAACTGGAACATGTAAAAAATTAAATGGAACGCATAAAGGTCGATATCCTAGGCATTAGCGAGCTAAAATGAACCAGTATTGGCCATTGTGAATCTGATAATCATTTGGTTTACTGTGTCATAAATGACTAATTCAAGAGGAATGGTTTAGCATTCATCATCCAAAAAAACCCAAATATTTCAAGATCTGTCTTTATGTACAATGCTATCTGTGACAGGAAAATATCCATACACCTGCAAGAAAGACCAGTTAATACCACTATTATTCAAATTTATCCACTAACCACTTAAGCCAGTGAGGATGAAATTGAAAAATTCTACCAACTTTTTCAGACTGAAATTGATCAAACATCAAATCAAGGCTATGTATGGATATCCAGAATGGATAATTACTGGTGAATGGAATAAAAAGGTTGGAAACAAAGAGAAAGGATCAGTAGCCGGTGATAGAAATAATGCTGAAGATTGCATGTTAGAATTTTACAAAACCAATGACTTATTTATTGCAAGTAACTTTTTCAAACAACATAAAAGATGATGACCATACACATGAACCTCAGCAGATGGAATACATAGAAATAAATTTACTACATCATTGGGAAGAGATGGTAGAAGAATTCCATATCATCAGCCAAAACAATGCCAGAGGCAGACTATCAATTGTTTATATGCAATTTTAGGTTAAGCTGAAGAAAACTGAAACAAGTCCATGAGAGCCAAAATTTGACCTTGAACATATTTCACCTGAATTTAAAGATCATCTTGAGAAAATATTTGGTGCATTAGACACTAATGACTGAAGATCAGAGGAGTTGTGGGATGACATCAAGTGCATCATGCAGGAAGAAAGTGAAAGGTCATTAAAAAGACAAGAAAGAAGGAAAAAACCAAAATGGATGTCAGAAGAGACTCTGAAACTTGCTCGCCAGTATAGAGATACTAAATCAAATGGAAGAAATGAAATAAAAGAGTTAAACAGAAAATTTCAAAGGGCAGCTCAAGAAGACAAGGCCAAATATTATAATGAAAGGTACAAAGATCTGATGTTAGAAAATCAACAGGGAAGAACACTCCCAGCATTTCTTAAGCTGAAAGAACTGAAGATAAAAAAAAAATCAGTCCTCAACTTGCAATATTAAAGGAGTCTATGGGCTAGTGGTTACGAATCGGGCTGCGAACCTTAAGGTCAGCGGTTCGAAACTACCAGCTGCTCCGCGGGAGAAAGATGAGGCTTTCTACTCCCGTAAGGATTTACACCCTCGGAAACCCTGTACAGGGTCGCTATGGGTCGGACCCGACTCAACGGCACTTAACAACAACAACAACAACATGGGCTAAATGAGGAGTCCTGGTGTGGCGCTGTGGGCTAATGCGTCAGACTGCAAAGTCGTTTGAACTGCAAGTTAGCTCACCAGCTGCTCCTTGGAAACCCTATACAAGGTCACTATGGGTCGGAATCGACTCGATGGCACTCAACAACAACAATAGGCTAAATGGAGTCCTTGTGTGGCGCTGTGGGTTCATGCACCAGACTGCAAAGCAGTTTGAACTTCAAGGTCAGCAGTTCAAGTTGACCAGCTACTCCTTGGAAACACTATACAGGGTCGCTATGGGTCGGAATCAACTCGACGGCACTTAACAACAAAAACAACAAAATATTTAATGGGCTAAATATTAACTGATACAGAGAGCATCAAAAGAAGATAGGAAGAATGCACAGAGTTGCTGTACCTAGACCAAGAGGCAGTCGTTTAAACAAAACAAGGGGATAGTGAATGGCTTAAAATCAGGGCAGTATTTTTCACCCTACATTTTCTATTTGTATGCTGAGCAAATAACCTGAGAAACTTGATTATATGAAGAAGAACATGGCATCAGGATTGAAGGAAGACTTATTAACAGCCTGTTGAGATATGTAGATGATATAACACCTACTGGAAACTAAGTGGACTTGAAATATTTATGGATGAAGAACAAAGACTGCAGCTTTCAGTATAGATTGCACCTCAATGTAAAGAAAACAAGAATCCTCACAACTGGATCAATGAAAAGAGCAAAGCTATCAGTATGAGGATGAAGGTGGGCCTGACCCAAGCCATATCATTTTCAGTTGCCTCTTGTGCCTCATGTGACAGTTGTACAATAAGGAAGACCTTTGACAAATCGCTGTATTTGAATTATGGTGTTGGAGGAGAATATTAAGAGTACCATGGACTGCCAGAAGAACAAATCTGTGTCGAAAGAAGTACAGTCACAATGCTCCTTAAAAGACAGAAAGGTAAGACTTTGTCTCGCATGCTTCAAACATGTTGTCAGGAGGGACCAATCCCTGGAGAAGAACACCATGCTTAGTAAAGTGGAAAGTCAGGGAAAAAAAGGAAGACCTCCAGCAAGATGGATTGAAAACAGTGACAACAGCCATGGGCTCAGATATAACAACAATTGTGAGGCTGGCACAGGACCAGGCAGTATTTCATTATGTTGTGCATAAGGTCACTATGAGTCAGAACTGACTCGATGGCACTTATGAACAACAACTATATTTTCTCGCACCAACTACTTTTGAGATTTGGCGTGTCTTGTTTCTTGTCTTTTTTAAGCTGTGTGGGCTGGTCCAGGAAAGTGGGTGTTAACAATACGTAAATAAATGCCCACCTGTTGGAATGTCATAGAAGTTATTCTTGCTGTGTGTGTAAGATTGAATGTTGTTGTTAAGTGCTGTCGAGTTGGTTCCGACCCATAGTGACCCTGTAAAGTGTTTCTGAGGAGCAGTTGTTGAGCTTGAACTGCCGACTTAGCAATTCAAATGGCTCTGCAGTCTGGCACATTAACCCACAGCGCCACACCAGGACTCCGTAAGATTGAATGGTTGGTTGGCTATATGCTGTGGAGTCAGTTCCGACTCATAGTGACCATGTTTCTGAGGCTGTAAATCTTTATGGGAGCAGAACGCGTCATCTTTCTCCTGCAGAACAGCTGGCAGTTTTGAACTGCTGACCTTAAGGTTCACAGCCCGATTCATAACCACTATGCTACCAGAGTTCCTTGTAAGATTGAATAGAGAGAGATTATTTCTTGAGTCCTTTCTGACTCTAACATGCTCTGATTCTGTGTATACTATGTCAAACTTTGGCCATATGTGGAGGTTTTTTTTGTGCGGGGGTGTCTTCTGGTGGTGCACAGAGTTAATACAAAGGTTGGAGGTTCACGTTCACATAAAGATACCTTGAAAGAAAGACTTGGCTATCTACTTCTGAAAAATCAACCATCAAAACCCCTACAGAGCACTGTTCTATTCTGATACATGGGTCACCATGAATCAGAACTGACATGGCAGCAACTGGTTAGTTTGTATTTTAGGACATGGGATTTGACCTGTGAACCTCTGATCTCTTTGCTCCCAGTGCCCACAATCTAGGATTCATCAGGGTATGAGACCAGAGACCACTGTTCTATCCTCTCTAGGGAAATTGATGAGGAATGGGAATTGGAGGAATGGGAATTAGTGCACACCTTTCTTTATAATATAATGCTTATCCTTGTCTCTTAACAGCCTCATATGGAAGTTGTTTGTTGTTAGGTGCTGACTCATACCAACCCTATGCACAACAGAACAAAACACTATCCTCACAGTCATTGGTATACTTGAGCCACTGTGCCAATTCATCTTGTTGGGGTCTTCCACTTTTTTGCTGTAGTATAGTGGTTATGTGTCGGATTGCTAACCTCAAGGTCAGCAGTTCGAAACTACCAGCTGTTCCACGGGAGAAAGATGAGGCTTTCTGCTCTCATAAAGATTTACAGCCTTGGAAGCCTATACAGGGTTGCTATGAGTCAGAACAGACTTCATGGCACACCACCACCACCACACACTTTACCAGGCATGATGTCCTTCTCCAGGTGCTGGAGACGTCCCTCCTGATAATATGTTGTAAGTATGAGAGATGAAGTCTCACCATGCTTGCTTCTAAGGAGCATTCTGGCCATACTTCTTTCAACACAGATTTGTTTGGTCTTCTGGCAGTCTATGGTACTTTCAGTATTTTTCTCCAACACCATAACTCAAATGCATCAATTCTTTTAATTGTCCTTATTCATTGCCCAACTTTCACATGTACATGAGGCAATGCTAAATACCATGGTTTGGGTCAGGTGCACCTCAGTCCTCAAACTGACATCTTTGCTTTTGAACACTTGAAAGAGGTCTTGTGCAGCAGAGTTTGCCTAGTATAATGTGTTGTTTGATTTCTTGACTTCTGTTTCCAAGAGCATTAATTGTGGATCCAAGCAAAATGGACTCTTTGAACTTCACTCTTTTCTGTATTTATCATTGATGCTATTTGTTAGTCCAACTGTGAATTTGGTTGTTGTTTTTTTTTTCTTTCATTGAGGTGCAACCCATACTCAAAGTTGTGATCTCTGATCCTCATCAGTAAGAATTTTAAGTCCTTTTTGTTTTCAACAAGTAAAGTTATAACTTCATATTGTTGTTGTTAAGTGCCGTCAAGTTGGTTCCGATTCATAGCGACCCTGAACAGGGTTCTTTACAGGAGCAGGAAGCCTCATCTTTCTCCCGCGGAGCAGCTGGTAGTTTCGAACTGCTGACCTTGCAGTTCACAGCCCGATTTGTAACCACTATGTTACCAGAGTTCCTTATATCTTCATATAGCAGGTTGCTAATGAGTCTTCCCACAATTCTTATGACACTTTCTTCTTTATACAATCCAGCTTCTCAGATTATTTGCTCAGCATACTAATTGAATCAGTAGGGTAAAAGAAGATAACACTGGTGCACAACTTTTCTGATTTTAAACCATTCAGTATCCCCTAGTTCTGTTTTAATGACTCTCTTGGTCTATATACAGGTTCCTCATGAGCACAATTAAGTGTTCTGGAATACCCATTCTTAGCAGTATTATCCATAGCTTGTAATGATCCACCCAGTTGAAAGACTTTGCTTAGTTAATAAAGCACAAGTAAACATCTTTCTGGTATTCTCTGCTTTCAGTCAAGATACATCTGACATCAGCAATGATATCCCTAGTTTCCAAGTCCTTTTTTGAATCCAGATTGAGTTTCTAGTAGTTCCCACTGTTGAGTTTCTAGCAGTTCACTGTGGCAGCCTTTTTTGAATTATCTTTAACAAACTTTTACTTGTATGTGTTATTAATGATATTATTTGATCATTTCCTCATTCCATTGGATCACTTTGTTTCAGAATGGACGTAAATATGGTTCTTTTCCAGTGGTTGACCAGATAGTTTCCTTACAAGATGTAAATATGGTTCTTTTCCAGTGGTTGACCAGATAGTTTCTTGGCATAGATGTGTGAGCAACTCCAGTGCTGCATCAGTTTGTTGAAAGATTTCCATTTGTATTCTGTCAATTCCTGGAAACTTGTTTCTCACCGATACTGTCATTGCAGCTTGAACTTGTTCTTTCAGGACCATCGGCTCTTGCTCATATGTTAACTTGAAATGGTTCAACATCAACCATTTCTTTTTGATTCTGTGTATTCCTTTTATCTTCTTTTGATACTTTTGTCATCATTTAATATTTTGCCCATGGAGTCGTTCAATTATTTCAAGTTGAGGCTTGAAATTTTTCTTCAGCTCTTTCAGTTTGAGAAATGCTGAGCATGTTCTACCCTTTTGGTTTTCTAACTCCAAGTCTTTTCACATTTCATTATAATACTTGCCTTTGTCTTCTCAAGGTACTCTTTGAAATTTTATGTTCAACTCAGTTACTTGCTCATTTCTTTCATTTTCTTTGGTTTTTGTACACACTGAAGAGCAAGTTTCAGAGTCTCTTCAGAAATCTGCTTTGATCTTTTCTTTCTTTCCTGTCTTTTAAATGACTTTGGCTTTCTTCATATATGATGTTGATGTCATCCCACTGTTCTTTTGATCTTCAGTCATTAGTGTCTAATGCAGCAAATTTGTTATTGAAATGCTCTCTAAATTCAGGTGGGATATGTTCAACGTCATATTTTTTCTCTCTCGTGTAGTTGCTTTAGTTTTTTTAGCTTCATTCTGAATTTCCATGAACAATTGGTGATCTGTTCCGCAGTCTGCTCCTGGCCTTGTTTTGGCTGATGATACTGAGTTTTTTCACTGTCTTTTCCCACAGATGTCATCAGTTTGAATCCTGTGGATTCTATCTGATGAGGTCCATGTGTATAATTTGCCTTTTATGTTGTTTTAAAAAGGTGTTTGTAGTAAATAAGTCATTGGCCTTTCAAAATTCTGTCATCCCATCTCTAGCATAATTTTTGTCATCAAGACCACATTTACTAACTTTTGATATTTCCTCTTTGTTTCCAACCTTTGCATTCCAGTCACCAGTAATTATCAATGCATCTTGATTGTATGTTAGATCAGTTTTCGGCTAAAGAAGCTTGTAGAATTCATAAATTTCATCATCACTGACTTTAGTGGCTGGTGCATAAATTTGAAAAATAGTGGTATTAACTGGTGTTTCTTGTGGTGGTGGTGGTGGTGGAGTCGGTAGTGCCGTGAAGTCGGTTCTGACTCATAGAAACCCTGCATAGGGGTTCCAAGGCAGTAAATCTTTATGGAAGCACAAAGCCTCATCTTTCTCCCACGGATTGGCTGGTTGTTTCATACGGCTGACCTTGAGATTAGCAGACCAACTCGTAACCACTATAACACCAGAGCTCCTTGGTCTTCCTTGTAGGCATATGGATATTATCCTATCACAAACAGTATTGTATTTCTAGATAGATCTTGATATGTTCTTTTCAGTGGTGAATGCTATGCAATTCCTCTTGAATTTGTCGTTCTTGACATAGTAAACCATATGATTGTCAGATTCAAAATTACCAATACTAGTCCATTTCAGCTTAATGCCTAGGATCTTTATTTATTCCTTTTCATTTTTGACAACTTCCAATTTTCCTATGTTAATACTTCATGCATTCCATGTTCTGATTATTAATGGATGTTTGCAATGGTTTCTACTCATTTGGAGAATGAAGCAAATGAAGGTCCAGAAAACTGTATTCCATTCATGTCCTCATGGTCTACTCTACTTTGAGGAGGCAGCTTTTCCCTAGTCATGTTTTGAGTGCCTTCCTGTATATCTGACAATATTCTGGTGCTATTCATAATGGTTTCATCTTCTGACAATTTGTCTGATAATGTTCTGTTGCCATTTATAAGGTTTTCGGTGGCTAAACATTCAGAAGTAGTCCACCTCTCCTTCTTACTAGTCTGTCTTAGTCTAGAAGTTTAGCTGAAACCTGTCACTCTGCTGGTATTTAAAATGTTGTTGGTATAGCTTCCAGTATCACAGCAACCTATAAGCAGGAACAGTACGAAACTACAGTATGACAAACTGACTGATGAGTGGTGGTCTGATGGAAAAACCATCCTGAAAATCATAGTTTTCCCCATCCTTTCTTACTTGTTTTTTTTAATGGATCTACAAAGAAAGAAACAACAGCTTTATATTTTATCTTCCAGTGGCTGTAGGTCTTCAATGTCAAGAAATTCTGCTTAGTGTCTATCTTGATTCTCCACGACTATGGATAGAGGCTGATTCAGTCCCTAGAGAGAGAGAGAGACAGAGAGGTTTATACAAAGGAAATAGCATACACAGTTGTAGAGGGGGGCATGTTCCAAGTCCATGGGTCAGATGTTAGGCAGGAGGCTACAGGGATGATGAACCAAGATTCGTAGGTCTAATCAATTGTAGGCTTCTGTCTGTAGAGGTGAATGAACCCAAGGTTGGAAGTAAGACGGATGACTGCTGATGATCCCCAGGATCAGTAGGCAATATGGCAGGCCACTGGTTCTAGTTTAAAGAAAGGGAAGTCAGATGACAAACCAGATGCAGGACCCAGATTCAGCAAACAGCAAGCAAGCTTTGTCCAGTGCTCAATATATTAGAAGCAGGCCACATCCACAAAGAAGCTTCCTTGCAATTGATTGGCTAATAGCAGACCTCATCGGGACAGTGATTACATTACATCATATTATATCTCATCATGGGAGTTATTACATCCTAACTGCTACCTGTTGAATTGGAAGTAACTGCTAAACCACTGAGAATCCAAGTCCAGTCAACTTGACACAAAACCTTAGCTGTTACTGTCCACCCCTTGTCTACTTGGCACCTGTACACATCACCTTAAATCAAACATGATCTCTAAATAATTATAATGATAAATTCATATTTGAACCTAACATGGTATAATGCACACATGTACAACTGAAAACACATAAACCCCATTTATATCTTATATTTTAT
>NW_006408593.1:8341857-8343060 GCF_000296735.1 Chrysochloris asiatica | reverse complement strand
GGAAATCTTTGTTCTTGAACACTTTCTAAAGAGGTCTTGTGCAACAGATTTGCCTATTGCAATACGTTGTTTGATTTCTTGACTGCTGCTTCCATGAGTATTGATGGTGGATCCAAGCAAAATGAAGTCTTTGACAATTTCAATTTTTTCTCCATTCATGATGTTATTTATTGGTCCAGTGGTGAGGATTTCTGTTTTATTTACATGAAGGTGCAATTCTTATCGAAGGTTATGGGCTTTGATATTCATCAGTAAGTTTTTTAAGTCCCCTTCATTTGCAGCAAGCAAGGATGTATCATTTTCATATCACAAGCTGTTAATGAGTCTGTCTTCATTTCTGATGCCACATTCCTGTTCATATAATCCAGCTTCTCAAATTATTTGCTCAGTTTACAGATTTAAAAAGTATGGTGAAAAAATACACCTTTTCTGATTTTAAATTCTATTCAGAGTCCCCTTGTTCTGTTAGAATGACTGCCTCTTGGCCTATGTACAAGTTCCTCATAAGCACAATTCAGTGTTCCGGAATACTCATTTTCTGCAATGCATTCCATAGCTTGTCATGATCCACACAGGCAAAAGCTCTTGCATAGTCAATAAAGAACAGGTAACCATGTTTCTGGTATTCTCTGCTTTCAGCCAGGATCCATCTGATATCAGGAATGATATCCGTCATTCCAGGCACTCGTTTGAATCCAGTTTGGACTCTGTTAATGTAATGTTGCAGCCATTTTTAATTATCTTTAGAAAAATTTACTTGCATGTAATATTAATGATATTGTCTGATGATTTCCGTATTCCATTAGGTCACATCTCTTTGGAATGGGCACAGATATGGATCTCTTCTAATCAGTTGGCCAGCAAGCTGTTTTCCAAATTTCTTGGTATAGATGAATGAATGCCTCCATTGCTACCTCAGTTTGTTGAAAGATTTCAATTTGTATTCCATCAATTTATGACACCTTGTTCTTTGCCAATGCCTTTAAAGTACCTTAGACTTCTTCCTTAAGTACCATTGGCTCTTGATCATATGCTACTCTTGAAATAGTTGAACACTGATCATTTGGTTTTGGTACAGTGGCACTGTGTATTCCTTACATCTTCTTTTTTTTTTACTCTTAAAAATTTCTTTTTTATTGTGAGCTGAGTGATAGTTTACATGGGAGAACATCGGCTTTATACCATGATTTCATTACAATGATT
>NW_006408593.1:8299859-8337082 GCF_000296735.1 Chrysochloris asiatica | reverse complement strand
CTACCTCTTGAAACGGTTGAACATCAACCATTTCCTTTTGGTACAGTGACTCTGTGTATTCCTTCCATCTTCTTTTGATGCTTTCTGCATCATTCAAAAATTTGCCCAGAGAATCTTTCAATAACAAAAGTCGAGGCTTTAATTTTTTCTTCAGTTCCCCCACCCAGCTTGAGAAATGCTGAGCATGTTCTTCCTTTTTGATTTTCTGACTCCAGATCTTTGCACATTCTGTTGTAATATTTGGCTTTATCTTCTTGAGCTGACCTTTGAAATTTTCTGTTCAGGTTTTATACCTCCTAATTTCTTCAATTTGCTTTAGCATCTCTACACTGGAGAGCAAGTTTCAGCGTTTCTTCTGACATCCATTTTGACCTTTTCCTTCTTTCTTGTCTTCTTAATGACTTTTTGCTTTCTTCCTGTATGATCTTGATGTCATCCCACAACTCTTCTGGTCTTCCGTCTTTAGTGTTTAATGTATCAAATCTGTTCTTCAGATGATCTCTAAATTCAGGTGGGATATATTCAAGGTCATAATTTGGCTCTTGTGGACTTTAAACAATTTTCTTCAACTTCAGTTTGAATTTGAATATGAACAATTGGTAGTCTGTTCCACAGTCTGCTTCTGGCCTTGTTTTGACTGATAATATGGAGCTTTTCCATTGTCTCCTTCTGCAGATGTAGTCAGTTTGATTTCTATGCATTCCATCTAGTGAGGTCCATGTGTATAATCATCTCTTATGTAGTCTAAAGAAGGTATTTGAAATGAACAAATAATTGATTTTGCAGAATTCTATCATGCGATCCCTGGCATTATTTCTATCACCAAGACCATATTTTCCAACTACTGATCCTTCCTCTCTGTTCCCAACCTTTGCATTCCAATCACCAGTAATGATCAATACATCTTGATTGCATGTTTGATCAATTTCAGATTGAAGAAGTTGATAGAACTTCTATTTCATCCTCACTGGCTTTAGTGTTTGGTGTGTAAATTTGAATAATAAATTTGAATAATAGTGGTATTAACTGGTCTTTCTTGTAGGCACATGGATATTATCCTAGCACAGACTGCATTGTACCTCATGACTGATCTGGATATGTTTTTTTGAAAATGAATGCAACACTATTACTCTTCAATTTGTCATACTCTGCATAGTAAACCATGTGATTGTCAGATTCAAAATGTCAAATACCAGTCCATATCAGCTCACTAATGCCTAAGATATGGATGTTGATGCATTCCATTTAATTTTTGACAATTTCCAATTTTTCTAGATTCATACTTCTTACATTCCATATTCTGATTATTAATGGATGTTTACAGCTGTGTCTCTTCATTTTGAGTTGTGCCCCATCAGCAAATGAAGATCGGCTTGCCATCACTGTGAACTCTGCTTTGAGGAGGCAGCTCTGCCCCAGTCGCATTTTGAGTGCCTTTCAACCTGAGGGGCTCATTTCCCAGTACTATATCTGACAGTGTTTGTCTGCTATTCATGAAGTTTTCAGTGATTAAATATTCGGGAGTAGCTTGACACTCTTTTTTCCTAGTCTGTCTCCATCTGGAAGCTCATCTGAAAGCTGTTCACCATGGGTGACCCTGTTGGTGTTTAAAATACCGGTGGCAAGGCTTCTTGAATCACAGCAACTCACAAGCCACCACAATAGCACACAAACTGACAGATGAATGGTGGGGAGTAGGAGGTAGCTTCCTCTGGGATAAGGCTAGAATGAAGCCATGCAGAAAATGAGGCGCGTGGAGACAAAAGAGGGGCCTTCAAAAAGTTCGTGAGAAAGTCCATTCTCTTTTAAGTGCATTTCCCCACCAATTTTTAGGAGTGCGAGGGAGCTTCTAAAAATTCCTGGGGAAATGGAATTAAAAGAGAATGGACTTTTCTCACGAACTTTTTTGAAGCCCCCTCTTTTGTCTCCAAGGAGCTCTGGTAGCATAACGGTTACGAATCAGGCTTCTAAACTCAAGGTCAGCAGTTCGAAACTACCAGCTGTTCCGCGGGAGAAAGATGGGTCCACATTCCGTTGGGTCACCTCTCTGCTTTCTGCTCCCGTAAAGATTCACAGCCTTGGAAACCCTGGACAGGGTCGCTATGAGTCGGAACCGACTCCATAGCACATAACAACAAAAACAACAACAACTTTTGTCTCCACGCCCCTCATTTTCTGTGTGGCTTTATTCTAGCCTTATCCGGGAGGAAGCATCAATTTCAGGAGCATGGAGGGCCTGGCCAGTATGTGAGACCCACGGGGCTTGCCTTTGTGGTGGGTGGGGATGGGGAGGGGAGGCATTCGAACATCTTCAAACCAGCATTCTATTTTTTTTTTTTTTTTTGAGACTCTCTAGCGAGAGTACAATTGCAGAACACTTATACCACAACGCAGTGGTGTAGGGTTCCTGAACCTCCGCCCAAACTCCCTTTTGTTTCAAAATCGAGACAAATGTCATTTTAATAGAGTGGTGGAAATTGGACTCCCGGTAAACGGCACAGTGGACTTGACATTTGTTTTAGAAAATGGGGGCTCTGGAAGGATTTCCCGCTCCTTCTTGGAGGAGCCTCTGTTTGGGCTAGCAGAGGAGATAAGGGGTGTGGCTTAAATCATCTAGGGTCCTTTGTCCACTCCTTTGCGCCTACACAGCTAAAGCTATCATTAATGATACACAGATGGAAAGCAAAAGGCGCGGTGCGCCTGCCTCTCGTTAATGCGGAGCACCTGTGTAAGAAAAAAAGCAAAGTGTTGATGAGAAACACACAAGGCATCTCTTTCATCCTGCCCCCAAAGCACTTCTGGTTCAGTTTCCCCAGGGAATTTTCTTTGCCTCTCTGGTGGAGGAAGGAGGGGCTTAGACAAAAGATTTGGTGGTGATAATGGTGGTTGGGTGGGTGGAGAGGAGCTCGTGCAAGTTTGGCAAAAAGACATGGAAATCCATATATCTAAAACCCTACTGAAGACAAGCAGCCATCCCTTCCTCCGCTGAAAGTGGGCTAGCTGGGCGGAGGGGAGGGAGGCAGAGCGAGGGAGGCGACTTCTCGCTGGCAGCAAAGGGTTAACGCCTCCGTGGCAGCCGCTCAAGGACGTCAGAGCGGCTTCTTGTCTGTGGCTTGGATTGAGAGCTTTTATCCCTTGTTATTTTTCCTGATGTCTTCTCTTTTTATTGTGTTTGGATTTCTGGTTTTGGCTTTTTCTTTTTAATATTTAAAATATTCAGAGGGGAAGGGGAAAAAAAAAAAAAGAGAGAGAAACATCCCAGTGAAGGGACAGGAAACCAAGGCAGGCCTGAGGGTGGGGTGATGGGAGGAGCCATTGGGAGCCCTCTGGTTCAGCTGCAGAATAGGGTTAGCGACCACCATTTGTCTGCACTCCATTCCCTGAACCCTAAGGGTCACAACCTGCGCCAAGGGGCTTTCTGCTTTGGGAGCCTATTTATTCACCAGGCTGCTATTAAAACAGCTGTTACTGATGGAGACAAGCACCCCAGGGGTGTTGTTTCATCCTTCTGTACAATATCCGGAGCCTCCACTGGGTTGGGAGGCCAGGAGATCCAATACAGCCTGCCTGCCTTCCTCCTTTGCTGACCCAGTGGGGGTGGACAGAGGGGAGGAAGGCAGGAGGAGAGATGATGGAGTGACCATTGAGGAAGATGGAGAGGTTGAGCCTGGAGAAGTGAGGGAAGAAGCATGGGTTGGTTAGTCAGTGACAGTTTCCAGCTTCTGAGACAACATTTGTGAGACCTGGTGAGGTGCTGTAGGATAAGCGCTGGCTGCCAAATGCCAGGTCAGCTGTTTAAACCCACTAGTCACTTTTGGAAACCCTATACAGAAGCACTGAGTTGTAACAGATTTGACAGCACACAACAACAGACAACATTTATAAGAGGAAATGTTAAAACTTGAAGTGTGGGAGCACATTAAATCTATGATTACACAGCAAGAAATTTTTCATAGCAAGCCAACTCTATCAAAGCCACTGAACACTAAGGTCAATGTGAGAGGAGGTAAGATGACCAGGTTATGACACCATGGAGCCAGAAATTGAGACAGAGATGAGAAGGCAGAACCATAAGGTCCAGAATTCCAAAGATGGAAGGGAGCTCTGGTAGTGTAGTAGTTACAAGACGGGCTGCCAACCTCAAGGTCAGCAGTTCAAAACTACCAGCCGCTCTGCGGGAGAATGATGAGGCTTTCTGCTCCCATAAAGATTTATAGCCTCAGAAACCCTATACAGCGTTGCTATGAGTTGGAACCGACCATGTCACACCACCACAACCACCACCAGAGTGAGAATTGCTCAGGCTCACATCCCTGAGATGAAAGCATTCAGTCTGATGTACTTGGGGTCTCAGGGAGATCACTGGGAAATGAAGAGCAGACACTTCCCAATGGAATCTAGCCATTTGGAAGCCTTGGGAAATTTCAGGGGGTCAGGGGGAGGGTCAGAGGGCAAGACAAATAGTATTTGCATCTTTCTTACTCTTGCATGTGGTAATTTTGACAGAGAAAGTAAGCCATAGGAAGTGGTCAGAATGTGGTCTTCTGAACTTCTTAAGATTACAATATAAAAATGGACTTACATCAGAGAAAGAGTTCTTTACTAGTCCAGGGGCATCAGCATCCAAAATGTCCAGGTGGCGACTTGAGTTTCCATGTCAGTGGAGTTGTACTGTTCCCTGTTGGACTAACAGAGCCCAAAGTCGGAGGGATGGGAAGCAAAACAAAACAAAGTTGTGAGTTCACCCTTTGGTTCTGGATAAATAACACCTTATATAGGGAATAAGCCCTAATGGCACTGTAGAATAAGCACTGGATTGCTAGTCATAAGGTCGGTACTTTTAACCCACCAGCCGCTTCGTGGGACAAGAATAAGGCCTTCCACTTCCATAACGATTTCCAGCCTCAGAAACCCTATACAGGCTTGTTATCAGTCAGGATCAACCCAATGGCAGTGAGTTTGAATTTATTTTGTGTTGTGTGTGTGTGTGGTATAGATTCAGGTATAGACCACATCCTGCAGGGTAGCACCCTAACTTCACAAGATAGTCATTGGTACCAAAGCAAAATCTCCAATAGGTCATTTAATTTCCCCACAAGGCCAGCTATTTCTATGTGATGAGGCATCTAGTAAGACCAGTAAATTCTGTGTAACATTGAGCATTCATTCTCAATTAACTGACTTTAGTTATAAAGTATGGTCTTTGGGAAGAATCAGTTTGTGTAGGATATTAAGTTAATGAATAAAGTGAGTAAGTTCAGAGATGGTACTCTTAGTAGAAATATAAGATACAGGTTGTTGTTGTTAGGTGCCGTTGAGTCGGTTCCGACTCATAGCAACCCTGTACAGGGTTTCCGAGGCTGTAAATCTTTACGGGAGCAGAAAGCCTCATCTTTCTCCCATGGAGCATCTGGTAGTTTTGAAATGTTGACCTTGCGGTTTGCAGCCCGATTCGTAACCACTACCCTACCAGAGCTCCTGTAGGATTTGTAAAACTACATACAGAATATGTCTATTTCAAGTGAAGGCAATTTTCTGCCCCACTTGCATAATGGAAAAGGCCCAATATAATTGACAGGTAACATCAGGTGGTCCACTGGGTACTCAGGATTGGTCTCTGCTGATAATAGGTTGGGCGCTCATCAGTGACAGTAGTCAAATTAGCCTTGATGAGGAAGAACCCATGTTTGGTCAACAACATTCCTGCTACCATGGCCATCAAGGCCACTTTGTTCTTGAACCTAGTGAGAAAATCCCAGAAGTAACTGGGGAAAGAGGTTGACTAATACTATGTATCCACTTGAATATTGAGGACCTTCTCTGTAGAGATGCTTTCTGGTGAACATTTATGTAAGACACAGATATCCTCACACTCTTGACCCACTGAAAGAATTCCATCCACATAACTTGTACACTGCAGAAAAATTCAGCGGACCACAAGGTCAGTGGTTCAAACCCACCAGCCACTCCTTGGAAACCCTAGACAGGGTTGCTATAAGTCGATACCAACTGGACGGCACTTAATTAACAACTCGTACCTTTATCACTTTCTCATCAATTCTCTAACATTGCTATACAAAATCTATGATAATTTGACAACCTCTTAGCTACTTTCTATGAATAGACACAAATCCATATATCTGGCAAAGTGGACAGCTAGATGTACTGCTTAAAGTTCTTGCCACTGAGAAGAGTGCCCTTTCCCACTATCTTCCAGGTCATTCCTGATTCAGGTTGCAAAGTTGCAGCAATTCACTCAGTGCTTGGATTGTTCATTTCTTTTCTTTTCTTTCTGCTTCATCAGCTGGTTATAGAGAACCATCCATGAGACCACAGGTATGGGATGAGGGAGAGGAATCAATGCATCAAAAGCATGTATACTGGGATGACAAGTCACCTGCTTCTGCAGTGGACTGAGCGTGATTCCACTTGATAATGGAGTGCTATGGGTCATACCCAACTTTATGACTTGATGGATCAGATTCCACCCAGTTCATGATAGGTAGCTCAAGTCTTATGGTTACTTGGCTTCATGCTTAGGTGTATAGTCTCATCTTGTTGTTGTTGTTGTTGTCAGGTGCCATCGAGTCAGAACCAACTCATAGTGACCTCATGCACAGCAGAACGAAACAATGTCCGATCTTGGGCCAACCTCACTACTGCTGCCATGCTTGACGCCATCAATGATGCCACCTGGCCAATCCATCTCGTTGGGGGTCTTCCTCTTTTTCTCTGACCCTCCATCTTACCCAGCATGACATTTTTCTCCAGTGACTGTTCCCTCCTGACAATATGTCCAAAGTATGAGAGACAAAGTTTAGCCGTCTTGGCCTCCAAGGAGCACTCTGGCTGCACTTCTTCCAAAACGGATCTATTGGTTCTTTTGGCAGTCCATGGCACTTTTAGTATTCTCCTCCAACACCACAACTCAAAGGCATCAATTCTTCTACGATCTTCCTTATTCACTGTTCAGCTTTTGCATCCATATGAGGTTATTGAAAATACCATGGCTTGGGTCAGGCGCACCTTAGTCCTCAAGCTGACATCTTTGCTCTTCAGCACTTTAAAAAGTTCCTGTGCAGCAGATTTGCTTAATGCAGTACATTGTCTGATCTCTTGTCTGCTGCTTCTGTGAATGTTGATAGGTGATCCAAGAAGAATGAAGTCCTTGACAACTTCAATCTTTTCTCCATTGATAAGAAAGTTGTTTATTGGTCCAGTGTTGAGGATTTGTGTTTTCTTGACATTGAGATGCAATCCTTACCGAAGGCTGTGCTCTTTGATCTTCATCAGTAAATGTTTCAAGTCCTCTTCACTTTCAGCAAGCAAGGTTGTATCATCTGCATATCTCAGGTTGTTAATGAGTCTTTCTCCAATCCTGATTCCACGTTTTTTTTCATAAAACCCAGCTTCTCATATTATTTGCTCAGCATTCAGGTTGGATAAGTATGGTGAAAGAATACAACCTTGTTGCACACCTTTCCCAATTTTAAAACATTCAGTGTTCCCATGCTCTGTTCAAATAACTGCTTCTTGGTCCAGGTACAGATTCCTCAGAAGTACAATTAAGTGTTCAGGAATACTCATACTTCACAATGTTGTCCATAGCTTGTCATGATCCACACAATCAAAAGCCTTTGCGTAGTCAATAAAGCATAGGTAAACATCTTTCTGATATTCTCTTCTTTCAGCCAAGATCCATCGGACATCAGCAATGATATCTCTTGTTTCACAGCCTCTTCTGAATACAGCTTGAACCTCTGGAAGTTCTCTGTCAATGTATGATTGTAGCCATTTCTGTATTACTTTTAGCAAAACTTTACTTGCTTGAGCTGAATATCTTGATCCAGAAAATAATGGATTTCTGGATTCTCTTGCAAATTCCCCAGCAGTAAACCCTCCGATCCTCCAAACATACCTTTATATTTGTTTCAGAGTTCCAACACCATCTCATCAGCCCTCTTGGCATGGTATTCCGTGTTGTTGTTGGCGGAGCTCCTCACTACATGTCTACCCGATCTGCCATCTTGAAGGTGCAAGGCCTGGTAGTATAGTGGTTAAGAACCTGGCTGCGAACCCTGCGGTCAGCAGTACGAATCCACCAGGCCCTCTGCGGGAGAGAGATGAGTCTTTCTGCTCCTTGCAGTTAAAACGGCCTTGGAGTCTGGCGCATCTAGGGCCCAGTAATAAGTCAGGATTTAGTTATGAAAATTACAGAACAGTTATTTGTTGGAGACAGTGTTGTTTGCCTCCAAAATATTAGACACATGTGGTACTCCTATTGTGGATTTCCATGGGCTCTATAGAGCAACCCTATCTGCCAGAAAGTATACCACTGAATCCTCTGGTCATAAGAGTCAAATGGCAGTTTCTTATATAGCAACTAGGGAAAACTGGAATTCCTTTTGTTTCTCTGAGCCCCACTCAAAGTTGGCAGCCATTAGGATCTGCTTGGATCTCTAATGGAAATCCTTTAGGTTGTTGTTGTTGTGTATATATACCTCTAAAATCCCAAGATACCTACCAAGCACTGTGCATTTTTAAATGGCAAGGGAGTCAGACACACCAAATTGTTTCTTACTTCCAACATTCTTCAATTCTCTGAATCTCCAGAAGTTTCTCTGAATTCTCCCTGAATATCCCTGAATTCTCATTTGGTTATCTCTTAACCTCTACCATGTACGCATATCATCAAGGTATCTAGAAAGCCTTCTGATCACTGCGTCCTTCAGTAGCAGGTAAGATATTTGATGGACCAGGATGATGCCTTGTGGGTTGGTAAAAATATTAAGGTTCCTTTGGACTAAATGACACCATAGAGATACAGTGATATTAACCTTGAAGCTGAATGTTGATGGTATACTGCTATCCTTGCCAGGTGAAATAAAATGTCTACTGGGGTTTTGGAATGAAGAAATACATAATTGTTATATAATAGCCAATAATACTTAGGTATGGATTTGCATCTCAATGTAAAGAAAACAAAAATCCTCACCACTGGGCCAATAAACAACATTCTTATCAATGGAGAAAAGATTGAATGTGTCAAAAACTTAATTCTTGGATAAACTATCAACACTCATGGAAGCAGCAGTCAAGAAATCAAATGACATATTGCATTAGGCAAATCTGTTGCACAAGACGTTTTTAAAGTGTTGAAGAGCAAAGATGTCAGCTTGAGGACTAAGGTACGCCTGACCCAAGCCATGACATTTTCAATAACCTCATATGCATGTGAAAGCTGGACAGTGAGTAAGGAAGACCATAGAAGAATTGATGCTTTTGAGTTATGGTGTTGGAAGAAAAAATTGAAAGTGCCACGGGCTGCCAAAAGAACCAATAGAGCCGTTTTGGAAGAAGTTCAGCCAGAGTGCTCCTTGGAGGCCAAGATGGCCAAACTGTGTCTCTCATACTTTGGACATATTGTCAGGAGGGACCAATCTCTGAAGAAGGATATCATGTTTGGTAAGGTGGAAGGTGAGAGAAAAAGAGGAAGACCTCCAGCGAGATGGATTGGCCAAGTAGCAGCATCAATGGACTCAAGTGTGGCAACAATAGTGAGGTTGGCCCAGGATCGGGCAGTGTTTCATTCTGCTGTGCATAAGGTTGCTATGAGTTGGTACCGACTTGATGGAACCTAACAACAACAACAACAACAAATATATGACATCTGAAATAGCAACTGCAATTGGAATCACAATCTCATTGCATTGATATAATTTGCCATCATCCTCTAAGATCCAGATACACCTGTAAAGCCAAACACGTGAGTTAAATGCGAATGTGATAGGGCTTACCAGTGATGTGCTGGTACACTGGCTCACAGAAAAAAGGGATAGTCCTGACTGATAATCTTGACAATTTCCCAGCATGCCCATTTCAAAAGTGCCAAGCGACATCAGGTGAAGTAATGTGAGCAAACTCTTTTTTCACGAGCTTCTACGAACTGAATCCAGAATACCAATGGGCCATCAACCTTGCATCTTTCAAGTCTTATGCAGTAGTGTTCGTCTCCATGATTCTCCTAAAAATGACATTTACTATCTTGTTAGGGAGGAGCTTTCACTTGGTCCTTCCTACCACTACAGCCCTTAATCCATAGACCAAGAAGCCAATACGGGTATTATGCCTACTGCTGAATCTGTCTATTCCAATTACTCATTTAGGAACTGGGGAGATCATCACAGGATGGGTGTGAATCCATTTGGCCCAAACACACTCTCTCCTGACTCCTAGTAGTTTCCACTCCACCCTTGACCAGGGATCAGCATTAGCTCAGATCCTGAAAGGTCGGGTGTTTCTCTTTCCCACAGCACAGTCATTATACTGAAAGATCACAAATCTCTTGATGGGGGTGGGGTGGGAGTGGGTGGGAGGGGAGGTGGTTAGAATATAAAAATGCTACAGATGCTACAGTTTCCTCTTCTTATGACTCAGGCTTAGACAATTAGTGAAAGGCCGTGACTCTGACGTGCTAGTTTGTCATTATGCCAATCAAGTAGGACCTTAGTGTGATGCTTCATCTATTTGAATCCTTGATGTCTACAATCAAGGTATCTCTGACTGGCGCCATGGTTGATGCTCTTGACTGCTAACTGAAATGTTGAAGGTTTGCGTTAACCCAAACAGCACCTCAGCAGAAAGGTTTGGAGATCTACTTCTGAAAAGTTGGCCAATTGGAAACCCTATGAGCCCAGCTGTACTCTGTCACAGAGGAGCCCACCACAAGTTAGAATTGACTAGTATTTGACCAAGTAGCCACAATCAAAGATCCTTGTGTGTCCTTTTGTTTGCCACTTTGGTCCTGCTATCATCTGTGTCCATCTTGCTTGTTATCACGAAGTGCTACGACATAGCCAATGCTGGGGTCTCATTATTCTTTTAAAATCCAGAAACACATTTCAGTGACAGTATCGTCCATCATCACCCCAGTCTATAGAGGGTCACAACTATAGCAAGTTTGAGGGATGTCGGTGCTCTTCTCATCTATGTCTTGGTGATGGAATTGGCCTCTGGTCCCTCTCAGGGGATGTAGTTAAGGCATGGATAAGTCATGTGATAAATCCACTTCAAAGCACCTAGCTTCCTAAGTCTATGGAATTCTCCTACATCACACCTTGCAATTTTGAAGCATCAACTTCATTTGAGTCCTGAGCATAGGATGATTCTCAGTATCTCTAGCTGGTAACCATCTCCAGAATCTTTGTTAAGTATACTGATCCATTTTCTAGAAATTTTGTTCTTCTCTCCCTGCTCTAGCACTTTTAGAACTTATTCCCAAGCATGCTGTTTGCCATCGAGTCAATTCTGACTCACAACAAACCTATTAACAGTTTTTCATTGATATATAAATTGACAGTTATTTTGGCATGTGAGCATCTCCCAGGTTTGACTTTACAATTGGCTCTCAGGACACAATTAGATTGCTTTGAACCATGCATTGGAGACAGTTCGACTCTGTTGACGCTAAGGGAAGATCCTTCCTTGTCTCCTTCAGTTTCTGTTAGTTGTGTATAATTCTTGGCTTGTAGACAGATCCTCACATACTGTGTTCTCCCCATGTGTGGCTGTCTCTATGCCTGTCCTTCTCTTTAATGGCATGCCATTCAGAACTATTAGGACTCTGACCCACTTTACTCTGGTACGAATCACTGATTTCATTGATAATATTGACATAAATTGTTTGACATGGCCACCTTCACAGGTACAGAAATTAAAACTTCAACGCTTCTTTTTGGAGGACACAAATGAATCCCATTTAACATCATAGATGATAAATTAGGGCAGGAACTGGGAGTGAGGCTAGAACTCTTACATGAAGTTGGTAGTTAAGGGAACAAGAGAAGCAGGAGAAGGTAAGAGTTGTAAAGAGCAGTTGTTGTTCTTGTTGTTGTTAAGTGCCGTCGAGTCGGTTCCAACCCATAGTGACCCAGTATAGGGTTTCCAAGGAGCAGCTGGTGAGTTTGAACCACTGACCTTGCAGTTCAAAGGACTTTGCAGTCTGACACATTAGCCCATAGCACCACATCAGGACTCACTGGGGATATTCATAGTCCAAGAGACCAGACAGAAACATGTCTAAGAAAGAGGACAGCATGGAAGAGATGGATGATGAAAAGAAGCTGGCAATTAAAGGAGAGCAAGGGCTCAGAGAGGGACTGAATTTGGAGGAGAAAGAAGAGTTCAAGTGGCAGAGTGATGCTAGTGGATGGTCTGGGGAGTGAATGAAAGTAAAATGAAATCAAAGAGTAGGTTCAACTAGAGTGGATGATGGAAATGAAAGGATAGCTTGTTGTACAGAAGAGGGATTTCTAGAGTTTGGCGTCTTGGGAAAGAGCAGTTCTGAAGGATGATGAGATCTAGATGTGGCCTTTCCTCTAACTGGCTGAAGTACAGTGTGAATGAAGCATTAATTCATGTTGAAGTTGTCCAAGAAAAGTTCTTAGCCTGGATTTGGACATCTTTGCAGGTAAGATCAGGGCCAAAGCATGGGTGTGGGCACCATGAATGAGGCTGGTGTGCACATTTGGGAGGAAGGTAGGGGTAGGAGGGGTTTCTGTAGGCTGGTAGATAGGAACAAAGAGGCAGGAGAGACAGGGTGGGTATGCAACAGGTGGGTGACATGGTTTTATGAAGAGGGCATGTTGGGTGAGGGGCCTGGAAGTAGCTACAGGAAGCCAAGAAATACCTGAACCCTTCCAACTTTATGCATTGGGGTAAAGATGACTTCTAGGAGCAATGTGAGCAGTGGCTGATCCACAAGAGTAAATGAAGAGTACTTAGCACAGAGGCAGGCACATGGTCAGTGCTTAGTAAATGTTATATACGAAGACTACTCAAGTAAAAGTAGACGGGCTGATGGCAGGGATAGAGAGAAGGGCCAGGCATAATAGTAATAAGGAAGAGCACTGACTGGTATTTTCCAGCTCAGAGTTGATAAAGGCCTCTTCCTTTTTCCTCTTACAATCTTTTCTCAGTTAGCTACCATCCTGGAAAATATGATAAGTATATATTTTTTAAATTCTTTCTATTTTAGCTAGAGTCATTCTTCAACTCAAAGGAATGAATCAGTAATGGTGGATTCTGAGGTTAGTGCACGTGAAATGAACGGAGGGGAAGAAGGAGGATTGGGAAACTCAAATCCTACTTCCTGTGTACATTATATGCTAGTCCTTTGTTTCTTGTAATGCAGTTGGAAGGGAAAATGTCAAAAGTCAACCAGCTACAAAATGAAGGAGGGCATTGAGTCACTGTAGTGACCGAGGCTTAGTTGAGCATTGCCCGATGGAATGCTCATCTACACCATTTGAACCTGCTCTGTGATTTCAACATAGTTTTCTATTCACTCCCCAGACCATCCGCCAGTATTTCTTTTCCACTTGAACTCTTGCTCCTTCCATTAGTGGCCATGTTCTTTGTATCTTCCATCTTTTCCATGGTGTCTTTTTAAATATGCTTCTGGAGACGTGGACCAGATGACTGTGTGGAAGCCAACAGTCACTGAGGTAGAGATGGCAGGTGGTAGGGAGGGAGGGAGGGACTGTAGTAGTTATTATAAAATAGCACTGCCCCAGAGACCTGCACAAAGAGGTCTTCTGTAAGCCCCAACATTTTTCTGTCCATGGGGACATAGTTACACATGTAGGGAGGGCTCAGGACTCACCAGTGCTTCTCAAAGGGTTAGTGTTGATCCCACCTAGCTCCTGACAAGTGTTGTTGCTGTTGTAGACTGCCATCGAGGTGCCCCTAAATAGCATTAAGTCACCTATTCAGAATAATTTCCACCCTTTAATTTCTCTTGCAAACCTTTTAAATCAAAGAGAAAGAATCAACTTGATGCCAGTAGTTTCGAATACCTAACTAATGCTCGTGGGTAGGGGTGGTGATGGTGTGTCATGGAATTGGTTCCGACTCACAGCGACCCTGCATAGGGTTTCCGAGGCTTTAAATCTTTACAGGAGCAAAAAGCCTCATCTTTCTCCCACAGAATGGCTGGTAGTCTTGAACTGCTGACCTTGAGGTTAGCAGCCTGACTCGTAACCACTATGCTACCAGAGCTCCTAAGGCTTGCAGATATCCCTTTTGAATAAAGAGAACCAAAAAGCCCACTGCCAGGAAGTCGATTCTGAAGGAGTGGGTTCTAAATCAGGTTCTATGTTAGCATCAGCATTGCCTCCCAATGTAATAACAGTGCTTTGTTTACAATGAATTTATTTTACATGTGATGCTGGTCTTCCATTCCTAGTAGCAATGTAAAGTTTCCATGTGACATGAATTTATTTAAACTTTTATAGATAAGTCCACTTAATGAAAAATATTAGTCAAATAGTAGTGGGGGCATGTAGCTTCTAGAGCAAAAACGGTGATGGTGGTGCGTGGAACAGCCAAAGCAGGCACTCACTGAACTAGGAGAAGTTTATGATTTGATCTGTTTCAGTTCAGATGGTCTATAACCCAGTGATTCAGAGCATGAGCAATGCATGGAGGCCAGCCTGGAGTCATCAGACCGCAAGTCAGCCATGGACTCCATGTGGAGGGTAGGTCCCCCAAGCCTGTACCTCCCTCACTGTGGCCTTCTCCCTGATGCTTTATGACATGTGGTTTGCTTCTCTGCCTTTTCCACCAGACATGGAAGAGATATTGTTGTTGTTAAGTGCCATGGAGTCGTAGTGACCCTGCACAGGGTTTCCAAGGCTGTAAATCTTTACAGGAGCAGAATACCTTATCTGTCTCCCGCGGAACCACTGGTAGTTTCGAACTGCTGACCTTTCGGTTGGCAGCCCGACTTGTAACCAGTAAGCTACCAGAGCTTCTTTTGGGACCAGATAGCTACTTGTTTTTATGTTTGCAGTGCCTGGCACTGAAAATTCCTTGGTTGGTTTTTTTTTTTTTTTTTTGCTGAACATGTATACAAATGAATTTTAAATGCTGTGTTGCAGGTGGCTGTGTGCCGTGGAGTTGGTTCCGACTCTGTGACCTGTACAGGGTTTCCGAGGCTGTAAATCTTTACGGGAGTAGAATACCTAATCTTTCTCCTGCGGAACAGCTGGTAGTTTCGAACTGCTGACCTTGCAGTTTGCAGCCCCATTCGTAACCACTATGCAGGTAGTTGCCCTTAATACTTCTAGTTATAATCCTAGACATACACTGAAACCTTTCAGTACTAATAACTGGTTCCTTTATGCAAGCCACACTGTCTTTAGGTTAGGTGTTGTGGTGTTGCTTCTAACACACAGCAACCCTAGCATAACAGAATGAAACTAGTCCGGTGCCAGCCTCACATTGTTATGTTTGAGCCCATTATTGCAGCCATTGTGTCTGCCCATCTCACTGGGGAAATCTTCCTCTTTTTCATTAACCCTACACGTTACCAAAGGAGGTCTGGTAGCGTAGTGCTTACGAATGGGGCTGTGAACCGCAAGGTCAGCAGTTCGAAACTACCAGCGTTTCCGTGGGAGAAAGATGAGGCGTTCTGCTCCCGTAAAGATTTACAGCCTCGGAAACCCTGTGCAGGGTCGCTATGAGTCGGAACCGAATCCACGGCACTCAACAACAACAACACGTTACCAAGCATGATAACCTTCTCCAGGAACTGATCTTTCGTGATAACATTTCTAAAGTCCCAGAGATGAAGTCTTGTCGTTGTCGCAACTAAGAAGCATTCTGACCCCACTTGTAGAACAGATTTGTTTGTTCCTCTGGCGATCCACAGCACTTTCAATATTCTTTGACAATACTGTAATTCAAAAGCATCAATTATTCTCTGGACTTCCTTATTCATTGTCCAGCTTTTCTATAGGAAGTGATCGAAAATACCATGGCTTAGGTCAGGCCCACTTTAGTCCTCAAAGTAAATCTTTGCTTTTTAACATTGAAAAGAGGTCTTTTGAGCTGATTTGCCTAATACAGTGTATCATTTAATTTCTTGATTGCTGCTTCCATGACCATTAATTGTGGATCCAAGTAAAATACAATCTTTGATATTTTCAACCTTTTCTCTGTTTAGCATGATGTTGTTAATTGGCTCAGTTGTGAGAATTTCACTTTCTTTACAATGAAGAGCAGTCCATACAAAAGACTGTATTCTTTGATCTTCATCAGTAAGTACTTCAAGTTCTTTTGCTTCCAGCAAGCAAACTTGAGTCATCTGCATAGCGCAGGTTGTTAATAAATTTTCTTCCAAACCTGATGCCATACTCATTTCCATATAATCTATTTTCTTGGATTATTTGATCAGCATACAGATTGAATTAGTATAATGCAAGGATACAACCCTGATGCACACCTTTCCTGGTTTTAAGCCAGTCAGCATCCCCTTGTCCTGGTCAAACAACTGCTTCTGTGATATTGGACCTATGTACAGGTTCCTCATGAGCACAATCAAGTGTTCTGGAATACTCATCCTTCACAACAATATCATCCATAGTTTACTATGATCCATACATTTGAGTGTCTTTGCATAGTCACTAAAGCCCAGATAAGCATCTTTCTGGTATTCTCTGCTTTTAACCAAGATCCATCTGGCATTAGCAATGGTATCCCTACTTCCACACATCCTCTTCTGGATCTGATTTAAATTTCTGACATACCCCTGTTGATGTACTGCTGCAACTGTGATATTCAGAAAAAAAAAAAAAAAAGTTTTAAGTATTAGTTCTTTTTGTTTTATTTTTAAAAGCTTTTATTGTGAATTAAGTGATAGTTTACATGGGAGAAAACTAGCTTTACATTCTTCCTACCGTATTTTGTTTCATTGCAATGATTACAATCCCTCCATGCATCATCAAGCAACCAAAGGGTACACCCCGAAAGCCTGCCCACCGGCTGTCAGCACATAGCCCCTCTCCCTCCCTGAGTCCAGAGTCCCCAGATGCTCCATCTCTCCACGTCATCATCTCTGCCTCCATCTCTGGCATCACTGCTTCTCTGGGTAGGATCCTGCTCTCCGCTCTTCTCCCTTGATGGTTCCAGGGACCTCGGCTCCTAGACTGCAAAGTTAATCACTCCCTTCCTTTTGCTACAAAAGGTCTACTTTTACATTTCCTACTCTCACAGTCTTGATAGCAATTATTCACTATTATACCACAAGATTCTTATCCCCATCTCCTTTCATCAGCCCCATCCCAACAGACTGGAAACCACTCAGTAGAGATTCTACCTTCCCCAATACCGTCTGAAACTAGGCTCCCTCTTGAAAGCTTGTAAACCAGTCACTTCTTGCCTTTGTAGGCCCCCCCATTCTGGGTAGCCAAAGTCTAAGTTGCCCATCCCTGTCAACCTTGTGTACCAAGGGGTTGGGACTGATCCTAGCTGTAAAGATTTGTTCCCTCTTTTGAGCTACTACATCCACGAGTATAGGTCAAGTTCATCAAATTATAATGGATTACTCTTTTTTTCACTCTTCTTTCTTCTTCTAGTCCAGTTCTGATCATCCAGCCATTGATGCCATGTCAAGTAGGTATTATCTGCTAGTATGGGTGTTCTTGTGCATCTCCCCTCACTTCATATCAGCTGGATGCATCACTCTTTTCTCTCGTCCTCTGTGGCCATGTCACTGTCTCTGGGCCCAGAAGTCCCCAGGTCTTGCCATACTGCTGGCCAACCAGGTCTTCACCCGGGGTCACAGGAGTCTACTGAACGTGGTTAGACTTAGCTCACAACTTCATTGCTGTTTTTCCCCTACTTCTCTTACCAGTGACCAACGTGGTCACCAGCCAGACCACATGCCTGCTCGTGTATTCCCCTTGAGTTTTAGTCTTGGAAGGGGGTTTGATCTGAGGGGACCCGACCACTTGCCTTGATGGCTCCCTGGGGAACAGCTTGCTTGTTCTTGTCGTAGTCAATTGGACTGCTGTTATTGTTTTTTATTTTTCCTGCTGGTCTTTCTTTCAAGAAGTATCTTCTGTTCTTCCAGCAGCTCCAGGCTGGTATACTTGTCTTTTCAAGTGGAAATTTCCCATCCCAGAAGATTCTGGATGGGGCTCAGGATTCCACCTATGGTCTTAAGCCACGCAAAGGCTCCACAGGAAGCCTCTTTCACTGGGCAAGTTCTAGCCCCCTTTTAGATATTCCAAGCAGTTATAGGCTAAAGATGGACTTAAAAGCTTTCTATTGTGATGTTTCTGGCTATTCCTTTCTCTCCCCCTCAAGTGTCTATTTTATAATGGTATGCAAGGGAAAGCAAGATTCAAATGACAGCCAAACATCTTAAAATTATTTTGCTTCTTTTACCCATTCAAACCATGCCTCAATCCCTGTATCCCAGAGCCCTGTTTTTCCAAGGTTGTGTATGCATCATTATTTACCTCTGTCCCACTTAGCCCTTTCAAACCTGCCTAACTGTTCTCCCATCCACCTTGTTCTTCCATTCATTCAGAAAACTATTACTTGCCTATGATATTAGTAATATTGTTCCATGATTCCCACATACCATTGGGTCAGCTTTCTTTGAAATATGGAGCTCTCCCTGTTGGTTGGCCAAGCAACTGTCTTCCAAATTTCTTAGCAATAGATGAGTGGGTGCCTCCCGTACTGCATCAGTTTGTTGAAATATTTCAGTTGATATTCTGTCAGTTCCTAGAGTCTTGTTTTTCACTGTGCAGATTGGACTTCTTCCTTCAATATCATCAGTTCTTGATCATATGCTACCTCTTAAGATGGTTGAACATCAACCAATTCTTTTTGGTGAAGTGATTCCAATATTTCTTCCATTTTCTTTTGAAGTTTCCTGAGTTATTAAATACTTTGCGCATGTTGATATTGTTGTTGTTAAGTGCCATTGAATCAGTTCCTATTCATAGCCATCCTGTTTGGAGTTTCTGAGAAGAGAAAATCCTTCAATATTGCAAATCAAGGATTGAATGTTTTCTTCAGTTCTTTAAGCTTGAGAAATGCTGAGTGTGTTCTTCCCTTTTGGTTTTCTGAATCCAGATCTTCACATATTACATTGTAAGACTTGATTTTGTCTTCTTGAGCTACCCTTTTGTTCTAATGTTCTAATGTTAAGTGCCGTAGAGTCGGTTCCGACCCATAGCGACCCTCAACAGGGTTTCCAAGGCTGTAATGAGCTACCCTTTGCAATTTTCTAATTGGCTCTTTTACATCATCATTTCTTTCAGTTGATTTAGCTTTTCTACATTCAAGAGCAAGTTTTCAGAGTCACATAGGACAGATCTTTTCTTTCTTTCCTGTCTTTTTAATGACCTTTTGAATGTTTTCCTCATGTATGATATCCTTGATGTCGTCCCACATCTCTGGTCTTCGGTCATTAGTGTCTTATGAACCAAATCTATTCTTGAAATGGTCTCTAAATTCAGGTGGGATATATTTAAGGTCAAGGAGCTCTGGTAGTGTAGTGGTTATGAATTGGGCTGCTAATCTCAAGGTCAGCAGTTCAAAACTACCAGCTGTTCTGTGGGAGAAAGATGAGGCTTTCTGTTCCCTTAAAGATTTACAGCCTCGGAAAACCTGTACAGGGTTGCTATGAGTTAGAACCAACTCCACGGCCTATAACCACCATCACGACCATATTTAAGGTCATATTTTGGTTTTCACAGACTTGTTTTAATTTTCCTCAGCTTCAGCCCGAACTTGAATATGAGCAATTGGTGATCTGTTCCGCAGTTGGCCCCTGGCCTTGTTTTGGCTGATAGTGTGAGCTTCTATAATGTCTCTTTCCACAAATGTAGTCAATTTGATTCCTGTGTATGCCATCTGGTGAAGTTCACATATATATAGTGGCTGTTTGTGTTGTTGAAAGGGTATTTGCAATGAATGCGTTGTTGGTTTTGCAAAATTCTATCATGTGATCTCCAGCATAATTCACCAAGGCTATGTTTGCCAACTACTGATCTTTCCTCTGTTTCCAACTTTCCCATTCCGATTTCTAGTAAATATCAATGCATCTTGATTGCATGTTTGATCAATTTCAGACTGAAGAAGTTGGTAGAATTCTTCAGTTTCTTCATCATTGACTTTAGTGGCTGGTGCGTATTTGAATAGTAGTCATATTAATTGCGCTTCTTTATAGGCACATGGGTATTGTACTATCACAGACAGCATTATATTTTAACATAGACCTTGAAATGCTCTTTTTGACAATGAATGTAATGCCATTCCTCTTCAATATGGCATTTCTGGCATAGTAAACCATATTATTGTCAGATTCAAAATGGCCAACAGCAGTCCATTTCAGCTAATTAATTCCTAGGATACTGATTTTGATACATCAAATTTCTAATTATCTACTTTGTACATTGCATGTTGTGATTATTAATGGATGTTTGCAGTTGTTTCTTCTTATTTTGAGTTGTGCCTCACCAGCAAATGAAGGTCCTGAAAGCTTTGCTCCTTCTACATCATTAGGATCTACTCTACTTTAAGGAGGCAGCTCTCCCCTAGTTGCATATTGAGTACCTTCCAACCCGAGGGACTCATATTACGGCACCATATCAGACTATGTTCCACTGCGATTCTTAAGATTTTCAGTGGCTAATTTTTGAGATGTGGTCAGCCTCTCTTTCCTAGTCTGTCTCAGTCTGAAAGTTTCCCTGCTGGTATTTACTATACTGGCGTCCAATACACAGTAACACATATGCCACCACAGAATAACACATAGATGAGTGTGGGCCCTACTCTTAACTTCCTTATAATGACTTTATTTTAATTAATAACCAGTCTACTTATTATGCACAGCTGTTGTTGTTTGTAAAGTGCCTTGAAGTCGATTCCGACTCATAACAACCCAGTATAGGGTTTCTGAGGAGTAGCTTATGGGTTTAAAATGTGCACCTTGCGATTCATAGTCCAGTGCTGATCCTACGGTGCCATACCAGGATTCCAGTATGCACAACAATAATCAAGATATTGTTGGTGGTTGGGGTTGGGGAGATAATATCGCCTCTTCTCAATTTTAGAGCAGTGATGTTGGAACCAAGCCAAACTGGGTTTGAATCCTGCCTCTGACACTTAATATCTGGAATACCTTGGATCATTTATCTTTTTGAGTAAGACTTTCTCTGTCGTTAAAGTGGTTTTCGTTCTATCCAGACTGTTTCATTTAAAAAATTTTTTTGTAAAAAGAATATATATCTATAAATAAAACATAAAATTTACCATTTTAGCCATTTTTAATTGTACATTTTAGTTGTATTAGATACCTTCACAATGTTGTCCAATCATCACAACTACCTATCTACAAAATATTTCATCATCCCCAAAGAAACTTTGTACCTGTTAAGGTAAAAATAACTACCCATCCCTTCCCTCCTAGCCCTTGGTTAGCCTCTAAACTGCTTTCTGTCTCTACTGATTTGTCTGCTCCAGATGCTTTATATACATGAAATCATACAATATTTGCTCTTTTATGTTAGGCTTATGTCACCAAGCACAATGTTTTCAAGGCTCAGCCATGTTGTAGCATGTATTAGAACTTCATTCATATTTATAACTGCATAATATTCCATCGTGTGGACTAGATACCATGTTTTATTTATGCATTCATCTGTTGTTGGACACCTGTGTTGTTTTTGATCTTTTAAAATATGTTAAGACTTATTTTGTGGCCAAACATATGATCTTTTATGAAGAATGTTTCATGTGCACTTGAGAAGAGTATGTATTCTGCTCTCACTGAGTGGAGTGTTCAGTGAGTGCATGCTGGGTATTGATTTATAGTGTTATTCAAATCCTTCATTTCCTTTTTTCCCTTAAATTTTATTTATTTATTTTGTTGTTGTTGAAAATATATACAGCAAAGTCACACCAGTTCCACAGTTTATACAGGTATACTTTAGGGACATTGGTTAGACTCTTTGCGTTGTGCAGCCATTGTTAGTCTCCTTTCTTGAGCTGTTCCTCTTTCATCAAAATAAACTCACTGCCCCCTAGTCTTTTGAGTCACCAACTGGAGGTCCTCAGTTTCCTGATGTGGCACTGTGGGATAAAGCACTGCACTGCAAGAGTGGTTTAAACCACAAGGTCAGCAGTTCAAACTCACCAGCTGCTCACTGGAAACCCTATATAGGGTCACTATGAGTCGGAACCAACTCGATGGCAATTAAGAAAAAATTTTCTTAACAAGGAGCCTTGATGGTACTGTAGGGTAAGCACTGAACTGCTAACCCCATCACCAGCAGTTCAAACTCACTAGTCACTTGGCAGGAGAAAGATGAGGCTGTCTGCTCTCTTGAGAACCCTATAAAGGTCACTATGAGTCAGAAGCAACTCCAGAGCATTAGGGTTAGTTTTGGGTTTTGGTATTTCTGTAACAACCATCTGACAAATTGTATTCATTTTTGAAAATGGAATATTGAAGTCTCCAACTATTATTGTAGAATTGTCTACTTCTCCCTTAAATTCTGTCAGTTTCTGTTTTTAAGCCTCTGTTGTTCAGTGCATATATGTTTATAATTGTTATATCTTTTGAATGGAGTGAACGTTTTATCAATATATAATGTCCTTTGATTTCTCTTGCAACCATTTTTTTTACTTAAAATCGATTTTGTCTGATAATAATGCAGCCATCCCAGCTCTCTTTAGTTTACTGTTGGCATGGAATATATTTTTCCATTCTTTTACTTTTGACCTCTTTGTGTCATTGTATCAAAAGTGAATCTCACGTAGGCAGTGTATAGATAGATCAATTAGAAACATCTGTTGTCCACCTCTACTTTTAGTGAAAGTGGTTTTAATAATACCTAACTTGCAGACGGCCCTGAGTCCATTTCAGTGAGTCAGTGAGTGTTGTTGACTGAGAGTATGAGAATGAGGGATATAGGTGAGACCCTGTCCCCCAGCTCAGCTGCCTTGCTGCCCTGTGTGTCGGAGGAGCCGTAGGTAACAGCCACTCTCCTCATCCACAGCCTGGCCACTGCTGGAAATTCAGGATGCATCAGACAACACCTAAACCCCTAGCTTTGCTTACCTAAGCAGAAATGAAGCAAAGTGGGTACGAAAGCAGAAAGCTAGTGAAACCCTCTCCGTTAGTTGATCCTGAAGCTAGAGTCTGGGCCAGCAGCAGGGGTCCTTGTATGGTGGTCCAAGGGACAGATGAACTCCTCCCTAGAACATCTGACTGCCTCTTGAGTCCCTTTCTTCCTTCCAGGATGTGGACAATGTGATGTTGGCATGGTGACTAGTCAACCTGTCTCCCCCACCTCTACATCCTGAGGTGACAAAGAGGCCCTGAGCAAGCACTGGCCCTAGCATGGTAGGGAGAGTCGGGCCGGGTCCAGGGGCTGAGGAGGCCTGGACACACTAAAAGCTCTTGCTACAGGAACAATGGCATCGTTGCCCTGACAACCAAACACGGTCTCTACCAGGACTCCAGGCTGAGGACTGAATCTGGAAAGAGATGTCCTAAGAAAGGGAGATTGGCAACAGAAGGTGGTGTTCCTGTCCTCAGAGCTGTCTGCCTCCATGGAAGGGAAGCAGGGACTGCCCTTTCTAGAGAACACCCAGATGATCAGATGTCTCTGGTGACCCATTCTCCAGAGCCTCCAAGGGAGACCAGGCTGCCAGTAGTTTCCACTCAGTGTGGAGGACCTGCTGACGGGACGATGGATGCCCCCTGCAAGATGTGATAAGGGCCATCTCCTCATGCTCAAACTTCCCCCAGTCCCCTGAGGGCTGCTTTAAGGACAGGGATTGTGAAATCCGAACTTAGGGTCTGACAGGAGCAGAGACCCTCTAAACTTGTGGTTGTTCCATAAACTCTGGGATGTGGATGGTGCAGATAGAGGTTGGCAGGTGTGGAGTTGGATTTGGGAGGGGAAGAGACACATCCTCCAAGTCTCAGGCGAGCAGCAGGAGTGTTTGTAAAGATGATTCAGGTGCATTCTGAGGGGGAGGGGGGGCATCAGCTTCTGGAGTAAGACAGTCTTGGCTTCAGATCCTGACTCCCTCATTTATCGGTGCCCTGCCTGAGAAAGTGAGTTTATCAGAAGCCCAGTTTCCTTGGCTGTAAAACCATGTTGGTGTTGATGGAAGGAGATGGTCCCTGTGAAGCTTCCATGTGTGGGACACAATAGCTCAATGTGCCTGCTTCCTCTACTTTCCCTCGCAGCCCACTTGTTTCTCCCTCTAGGCAGCTGGGGCCTGTAAGCCTGGAGATACCTCCCTGGGTCACCACACACTACAGAGATTCACACCTCCGTCTCCCTGGGAGGCCCCTGAGGACCTTAGTGGGCCAGCACAGACCCTCCTGGGGTTGACAGCAGTTGTCTTTGACAAGGGGTGTTTCCAGGTGTTCTTTTGCCTGAGTTTTCTCATTTTCCCATTTGAACCTGGGTTGCTTTTGCCATAAAGAAAATAGAAAGTTAAGAGGGGATGAAGGCACGCCTTGTAAAGGGCCTGATTGCTCAGAGGTGTTGAGGGGAGGCCTTGATGGGGGCGGAGCTGGCACCTTCCTGTGTGGTCAGGTGGCTAGGGGAAACTGCCTCAGTTGGTGGTCACCTGAGTCACAGACCTCAGGGCGAATTCCTAGCGGTGCACAGCCCTGCACCCCACGCTCCACTCCCCTCCTCAGTCAGCACCGACACGACCTGGAGCTGCGTGGGTGTTGAGGGATGAAGGTGGGAGACACGATCTCAGCCAGACTTCTTGCCTGACCAGTCAGGACAAATGGGTCCCTCTTGTGGCCATGAGACTGCACGGCCAGCACTTTCCATCTCTGTGCCCTTGGCTGCTGCTCAGAGCAAGTTGACCAGCTGGTGGGAAACACAGGGAGGGGCGCACGGTGCATGAATTCAGAGAGTGGCATCTAAGGGCTCTGGCCCCTTAGTCTCCTCAGAACAGCAAAGCTCTCTTCTGCTGCTGCTTCCCAAGCCAGAACCTCACTGAGGTTGAAATGCAGCTGTTTTGAGGGGAAGGCACAGAGCCAAGAAGACTGACCACACTGCTGAGTGAGAGGGTGGGCTGCGGTGGGAGCTGGCCACACTCTCAGAATGAACGCTGCTAATTCACATGCTCTATGGACAAATCTGTTAGGTCAGAGCCCTGGGCTGGGCTCTTTGTGGGTGTGTGTGGGCAGAGATGGAGAAGCTCAGAAAATCATACTTGTTGGTCTCAAGGGCCTTAAATGAGCTCCGGGAGCCAACTGAAGTTGTATGCAAGATATGGGCTAGAGCTGTCCACAGTTTCTCAAGGGATCCAAAAGCATAAGATCCACAGTTAAAGTAATGAGATCAGAATACTGTCTTCTGGAAGAAGGTGGGTCCCTCCTAAACAGTCACGTTGGGAGAGGAAGAAGGAACTTGAATGACAGTGTTTGCTGTTGTCTGGCTCTCCCTTGGGATGTCTCCTGGGACAGCTTTAAAATGACAAAAGAATTCCAAACTAATTTCTTTCTAACCATTTCTCATTTTTGTCCCTAGGATGACCAAGGATATTTTGATCACTTACCTTAGTCACCAGTCTTGGATCCAAATGGCTGTCAGTTGTTTTAAAAAATTCCATCCACCTTAACAAGGCAAAGATTTGTCACCCTCAATAGTAAGTATTCAAGCAAACATGACCTCGCTCTGCAGGAGCTCTGGAAGCTTCCTTCACAACTAAGTGGGAGAAGAGGGTCTATGAAGGAAGAGTCTTTAGAGGCAACTACTTCGGAAAGTCTAATGGCCATGGAGTCCTACCTGGTGGTGCTGTAGGATAAACACTGGACTACTAACTGCAAGGTCGGCAGTTCAAACCCACCAGCTACTCTGGGGAAGAAAGATGAGACTTTCTACTTCCATAAAGAGTTGAGTTGGAACTGACTCGATGGGAGGGGATCTGGATTTGGGAGGTGGTGGTGTTGATGGGTTAGTTAGAAGTCAGACACGTGAGGAAGATGCAGTTGCAAAGAAGACATGACACATGTCCTCCATCAATTCTATGATAGCAGTGGACACAGACCATCAACAGGTAGGTGTAATAAAGGAAAGGGTTTTGAGATACTGCTGATGATCTTCCCTCTCAACAAGTCGCCTTTCATCTCCCCTTCTGGACTGCTCTGCCATTAAGATGAGGCCGTGGCACTTACTGTCTAGAATGAAGAGCTTCATCGGGAAGAAAAGGGCAACAGGAGATGAGTGGTGTCTCTTCCCGACAGATTGAGGGTACCACCCCCTCCTTGGAGGCTCCATTGTTTGTGTGTGGTTTAAACAGTTTTATTGAGATATAATTGACATACAATAACCATTCTTTGCATGCACCTCTGCTACTCCAAGTCCCACATCACACCCAATTCTCCTGGAGTCTCATTCCCAAGTTCCACCTAGCCTCAGGGAGAAGTACTTGTTTCTCAACAAGAAGGAGGAGAGGAGAGGTCTGCTTCAAGGGTCTGTGCTTTGGGGTCCTTCTGAGGGGGCATTCTCTCCTGGGATGGGCACTATTAGACTGTGTTCAGTGTCTGGGTGGGGAGACACCTATGGCTGGGAGTGGAATCCACTGCCTAGGGTGGTGCTGTCCCATGGAATTTCTTGTGAAGATGAAAATGTTCCATTATCTGTGCTAATAAAGTAGTCATATGTGGCTGTTGAGCACTTAAAATATGGCTAGTCCAACTAGGGTGTTTTTTATTTTAATTTTTTTAAAATTTAAATTGGAAATGTAGATAGTCGGATGTGGCTTATGGTTGCCATCCTAGACAGTGCGGGTCTCGGCACTCCATCATCTTTCTTGTCCCTTCTCCAGTCTCTGCCATCAGTGACTGGTTGTGAATAGCCCTGAACCCAAGGACACAGTTGCCTGGAATCCTACAGCGTGTCCTCTCATTAGTTGCTGAGCTTGGCCCTCAGCTCTTCAGTCTTGTGTCCAGCTGCCACCTACAGGATTTGGAGAGCAATGGGCAGAAGTTAGCCCGATTGCCCATCCCTGAGCTAGAGACTGTTGTTGGTGCTGTACTTGACAACAGCCCAAAGCACCTCACCTCAAGACAGTCCCTCTCCCTGGTGCCTGCCTAGAGAGCACAATCAGTGAGGCTGACTCAGAACTCTTGGAGAGGTCTTAGTGGAGAAGCCGTGGTTCCTGCTGGCCAGTTTTTTGAGGTAAGAATCGACCTGGGTTTTCAGATCATGAAGTGGACCCTCCCTCGAGGAGCTGGGTATTTTCTGAGAAGCTGGGCACTCTGAGATATGCTTCTATAGAAATTCTGGGTTGGCAGGCACAGGCCTAGCTTTGGAGGAGTGAACTTACTCTTAAGCCAGTGTCTCTGAAACCTTGGTCCTTATGAAGGATATCATTCAAGTCTATCAGTAGCATGCAATAGGTTTCTGCTCCCCTTGGGGAAGATTCCAGAAAAGGTCATGTGTAGTACAAAAGTACTCCCTCCAGAGTTCCAGTTATGATGTCAGATCTGGAGTTCCCCACTCTCCCACCTGAAAACACATGAGGGGCTTCAAAAAGTTTTGGGGAAAATGGAATGAAAAGATAAGGGAATGTTTCCATGAACACTGTAAAGAGCCCTTGTACAAATGCAGAATAAAATGTTTTTAAAGACAGAAGTGACTCGAAATCAAGAAAGAGAAATCACCAGGGGCCAACAGTGGAGTGGAAATGGGTAGAGCACAGCTCACACAACCTGAAAGTTACTCCAGGCCTTGGGAACTGCGTCTGAGGTAGGCACAGAAGGTACGTCTCACGGATGACTTGGAACTAGAAATGGGCTCTGTGTGAAACCAAAGGCCAGCAACCAGGTGCTAGACACAGGCTGGAGTTCTTGACCACCAGACCAGGGCTGGCGCTGAGGAGAGAGTAGTCTTCCTCAGACTGGGGTAGAAACTGAAATCCTCATCCGTCTACTTGTGGGAAGGTGGGGACCTAAGTCAGACTTTCCTCACAGTGTGACACCCAAGCTGAGAAGCAAATATAAATCTTGCTTTCAGTTTTCTTACTGTTAAAATTGGGATAATAATCGTGGTACCTACACTTTGGGTCGTTATGAGGTGTAAATGAGTTTTATCCCATGTAACACATTTAGAATAATCCTGGAACAAAGTAAAAGCTCAATAAATGCTAGATGTTTGTTCTCAATAAATGCTAGGTGGCACTTTGCCTGGTTCAACGAGCTGAAGCAGTTTCAGCTATCAGAAAAGATGGAGCCATCAGAGGAGAGAGGCCTAGGTGAGTAGGAGTCAGGAGGAAGGAAGAAGCCATATCTAGAAGGGAATACAGGAACAAAGGCTGGGGCAAGTCTGATCAGAGGATACGCCAAGTGGATTGTTATTGGTAAATGCCACTGAGTTGATTCCAGCCCAACCCATAACAACCCTATATAGGGTTTCCAAGGAGCGGCTGGTGCGCTTGAACTGCAGGCTGTGGGGTTCAAACCGATTTTGCAGTCCAGCTCATTAACCCACAGCATCACACCAGGACTGGATATCTAGGTGTTATTTAAACTCTTAAAAATACTTTAAAAACACCCACAGCTAAACTCTTGAGGGAATGAGTTGTAGAACCTGGAGGCTCAGGACCAGGGTCTCAGGGGACACCAAGATCAATGGGCATTGTCCACAAAAACAATGGTTTTCATTGTACTTTGATGAATCTTCAGAGCTCATGAATGACCATTTAAGGTGCACCTATTGGTCGCTTCTTGTCTTGAGGAAAGAAGAGTGAAGAAAATAAAAGCCACATGGAAACAATTAGTCTGATGGATTAATAGACCACATGAATAAGCCTCTATGACCTTGTGACCAGAAGAACTAGATGGTGCCCAGCTTCCACTACCAACTGCTCCGAAAAGGAGCACATGAGAAGGTCCTGGATGGGGGGGAGAACAATGCAGAACAAAACTTAAAATACACATGAAAACATACCAGGCTTACTGGTTAGACAAAAACTGATGGAACCCCTGAAATGCTGGCCCTTAGTCACCCTTCAGGTCTGGAAATGGCTCAATTTTCAATCAGACGATAGGTCTACAAGGGGGACAGTCACACCAGGGAGGTGCACCTTAGAATGCTCAACCCTTTGAGAACAAAAGGGCAGCGTTTACCCAAGGGCACAGTTCAGAGGGTTAGGAAAGGAGGGATGGAAACAGAAGACATAGGGAGGGGCTGAGGCTAAGATGTCATCGCTGTCGGTCTGATTGATTGATTGATTGACAGAGACCGGGAGCCCTGGTCCTGCATCACATTGCTATACTGTTCAGTGTGACTTGAGACACCGGATGGCAGGACTTCCCACCAGGTAGGACAGCAGGTCACCCTACAACAGGAACAACCCAGGCCCGCCTTCTGGACAAGCAGAGCTGCTTGGTCTCCAGATCCTTGGTCTTTGCATTTCTGGCATGGGTGCAGTTCCACAGACAAGAGATATTCACCAGAGTGTGGTCACTGACCATCTGAGCAGTGCCCAGCCTGCTGTGTTCAAGTCCACTGTGCTTCCAGCAGCTGAGGCCAGCATGTGGTGGTGGCCAGGCTAGATGACCTTGTCAGTTAGGTCTCGGTGCTCTCTGTGGTCCATGATCTTTGGTGTTGCCTGCTGCACCATGGGTATGTGGCTGGTACACTCACCAACAAGATGGACCCTGCACTCCGAAATGTGTATGATGGGATGCCTGAGCCCTGGTGTCGATGGGAAGCTGCGCCTATGGTGAGGCTATTAACCACTACTGGTACTCTTTGGTGAGGCACTGTGACCGTACTGTGTCTGTGGACATCTATGTCCCAGGCTGCCCGCCCATGGCCGAGGCACTGCTCTGAGGCATCCTGTAGCCACAGAGGAAGATCAAATGGCTGAGGCTCAAAATCTGGTACACAGGGAGTGTGATACAGTGAGTGTCCACACTGACCGTCCATGTCATCCTCCTGACAGTGTTAATAAACCCAGTCCACCGCCTTCCCAAACCAAAACACAGGGAGGAAGTGGGATAAGTGAGGTTACATTGTGGGGCTTCAGTCAATGAGATGAAACAAAATGTGCATGAATTGTGGAATGGAAAACTGATGTGCTTTGTAACCTTCACCCAATTCACAGTAATGATAATAATGACAATAAAACAACCAACAAAACCCAACTGCTACAACACAGTGACAATAGCTCCCACTCAACAGTGTTTGGATGTGCTTTTCTACTTTTTACCCTTTAGCTCCTTTGATTCCCACAACTGGCCTGTGAAGAGCAATTTGGATCCTGATTTTCTTTCTTTCACTGAGAAATTCAGCTCAGAGCTGTGACTTTCTCAAGTTCTCACAACTCTGGATGTGAAGTCAGGTTTGTGGAACCCATTCTGGTGCTCGATGAAGCACAGACAGCCTATCACAAAGGGAGTCACCACATGGACCATCTGCCATCGTGGGCCCAAAGTGCTGGGCAGAGTGTGTCCTGAAAGTCCTTCCTTAGGCCCCTCCTCTGCGAATGTGGAACAGAGGAGACACAAGGTACAGCCCCTTATACTGGACACTGTCTCTAGTTCCCCTCCCTGCAAGTCGGGTGCCTGAGCCTTGGGCTACTGGCAGTCAGACCCTGAGTCCATTTGCTGTTGAGTTCTGGCAAGTTGGTTCTGACTCATGGCGACCCTGTACAGGGTTTCTGAGGCTTTAACTCTTCCGGAGCAGAAATCCTCTTTTCTCGTGCTTGAACTGCGGACCCATTGTTTGTAGTCTGGTGCTTATTGTACAGAGCCACCACGCTCCCATTGAGCCCATGAGCCCTGTAATGTTCTGGGGTGGCAACACCACGACAGGGAAGCTACCAGACAGGGATGGGGCAAATAGCTGGCCAGGGCCCGATAGAGCCGTGTCAGTGCTACTGGTCCCCCAAGAGACAGAACCGCAGTCTGTCACCAGGCCGTGGCTGGCAGCTCCCCACCATCCCTCATCTGACTGAGGCTGGATACAACGCTGGAAGCAATTCCTAACCATTCCAGAGAGAAGGCACCCTCTCACCCTTCCGCTTTCTCAGAGTCTCATTCACACTTACCTCCACCTGCTGCTCCTGCCTAAAACAGGGGTGGTTGGTCTGGCTTCCAAGATATTCTGCCCAGGAAAATGGCCACTCGATTTATGTGAGAAAAGAAAGCTACAGATGTGAGCATCTACAAACACCTGCATGTGAGATCCAGACCAGGGTCAGCAACCGTGATGCTGCGCAGTACCAGGAGCTGCTGTTTTCTTGTGCACAGACTCGCTATGAGTTGGAACTGAGTTAACTGATGGCACCTACACCACCACTAGTTTTATTAATAATCTTACCAAACTTGAACACCCAACAGGAGGATAAACGATGGAACAGTACTCAAGAACAAAAAGTAATGAAGTAATGATTCACACAACAGCATGGATGAATCCGCATCATTACATGAAAGAAATCAGGCTCAAAAAGCTATATATTGTATAATCCTATTCGCGCAACATTATGGAAAAGGAAAAACAAAAGAAAACAAATTATAGGGACAAGCAACAGACCAGTGGCTGCCAAGAGTTAAGGGTGCAGGAGATTCCCTGCCAAGAATATATGTATATTCTTTATATTTAAAGCAGTGACATAGGATCTCAGCTTATTGGGTCCTTGTTTTTTGTTATAAAAATACAAATGATATAGCTGTTGTTTGTACATTGCTGGATTCCCCTTTCTCAGCCCCCTCCCTCATGAATAACCTCACGGAAGTGGGGTGATCGCCAGTCTTCTGTGGGTGATGGGAGTTGGCGCCTTGATTGTTGTGGAAACCACATGACCTTGTGCATTTGTCAAAACACATGAAACTGTACTTCAGTGAGTGAACATCACTGCATGGCAGTGAAAAATATACTTCTGTTTTCAGGAACAATGAAATGCTGAACTGTAGAGTGGTGTGGAGGCAGGAATTACACCCAGACACACACAGTATTTTATAAGAATCCCCCGCCACCTCCCAGCTCACTTTATTCAGTAACAGATGAGTTTGCTGTTCTCAAATACGTCCGATGAAATGGTTTGGAATTCAATGGGCTCTCACTGCACAGAGTACATCTGGCTTCCTACTTGCCTCTTAGGAACGACACAAGTCTGTGTCAGAACCAAGTTGAGTGACCCAGTGTTTGGGTGCCTGATAATATTCAGGAAAAGTCTACAGAAACTCTGTCTTCCATGGAATCCTGTGCCAGAGGGAATGCTCAACTCAAGTCCTAGAACGACTCTCCCCAAGGTTCTCCATGAAGCTGACCTGGAGGAACTTTAGGGTCTTTTGGCTAGTGTTCACCTGAAGGGGGAGTCCTGGTGTGGTGCTATAGGTTAATAGCTAGACTGTAAAGTCATGTGAACCACAGGGACAGTGGTACAAGCTCACCAGCCGCTCCTTGACAGCACTTAACAACAACAGCTGAAGGGACCTGTCTTGGTGGCTTATGTTCTTGCTTTCCAGGGAAGGCCAGCTTTCTGTCAAGCTCTGAACATCTGCTGGCTGCATGTTTCTCAGCCATATGCATCATGAAACCACGGAACCTAGTGATGGTTTGTTCCTCTTACCCTGATGTTGTGGAAAGACAGACGACAGTAATCTCAGATGGGGGAAGATCAGAGCCAGAGCTACAAGCAGGCTTCTGTCTTGTCCACAGTAGTCTTGTTCTAAAGAAAAATGACACTACAGGCCGATTTTGCTCATCAACAACTTTTATTTTTGTTCTCAGTATGTGCCCTTGAAGATTCCAAAATGTCTGGAGTTTCTGATTCTCCTGGGACCAAAGGTAGAAGCATTGTGTGGGAACACTCGACCTTGGCTCATTACTCTCTCCTGAGGAGCTAAGTCAGAAGGCCTCGGAGGGCGGGGGTGGACACTCACAGCTTATTCCAAGATGGGTAACACAGTGAGCAAAGAATTAGGAAAACATAGTCTATAGAGGGCTTCAAATATACATGTTCTCTATATATAAACCTGTTATATAGGATTTCAACTTATTGGTTTCCTTGTGTGTTGGAATTAAAATACAAATGATATAGATGTTGTACACTGCTGTTTTCCCCTTCTCAGCCCCCCTCCCTCCCCAACATAAATAACATGACAAAGGTCAGGTGATCCTAAGAGTTTTTGCTGTTGTAGATATTGCTTTTAAAATTATTTCCCCTATCCTCCCCTGCAAACTACCTCTGAGAGTTTGTAAATAGCAGCATGGAACAGACACGACAGGGGACAAGCATGGAGATCTAATGGGGAGAGTGCAGAACACTGCTTCTCACTGACTGGCACCAGGCGGGCTTTTGCATTTCCATTGACAAGGGAGGCTACGGCAGGAAGCAGAGAATGTGCAAAGCACTTTCAGCCTCGTCCAATGAGGAGGGGGCTGGCTGGACCACTGAGAAAAGCCCTAGAGGCATTGAGGTTTCAGAGACGGAGCACAGCTCCAGAGAGATCTTGGCTCAGTATTTACACAGTATCTTTAAGCTGCACTTTCCTTTTGAGAAATCTTTGTTTCTGAAGACACCTTTTCTGGGGATGGGTAGGGAAAATAAGGAACTTAAAAGCCAAACAAAACAAAAATAAACCAATTCCCACATATTTCAAAGTTCTGTTTGTTGTTACATCTTACTCAGTTATCTTCACACATGTCATTAAGAGTAGATACTGACAATGACTGGCTTTTTTTTTTTTTAAGAGGGTGAGAGAAAGTGAGGGCGAGAAGAGAGGAGGAGCGCATCAGGGAGACCGCCTTCCCTTCTTCAGCATCAAGTGGCACTGGATGGTCTGAATCCGATTCTTCGCTGGGACAAACTCAGGCTGCAGCTTCAGTGTCGACTCATACCAGACCAGTGCTTTCTCAAACTCTTCCTGTGGGGGGACAAGGGACAAATGGGAGAGGGATGTTACTGTTAGGTGCCATCGAGTCGGTTCTGACTCATAGTGACTCTGTATAAGGTTTCCAAGGAGCAGCTGGTGGGCTTGAACTGCTGACCTTGTGGTTTGCAGCTCAGTGCTGATCCTACAGCACCACACCAGGAGTCCTACCAGACTAAATACACAAAGGAACTTCTAAAAGTTGTGGAAAAACAGAGCTGAAAGATACAAATAAAAAAAAGTAAGTTTTATTTCTCACTACCAGCTCCATCAACGTCAGGATACTTTTGTAAGTGTTGACACCAGCTACTTGTTACTGTCGCTGTTGTTAGGTGCCATCGAGTTGGTACCGACTCATAGCGACGCTATGTACAACAGAATGAAACACTGCCCGATCCTGGGCCAACCTCACAATTGTTGCCCCACTTGAGCCCATCAATGCTGCCACTTGGCCAATCCATCTCACTGGGGGTCTTCTTCTTTTTCTCTGACCCTTCACCTTACCAAACATGAGATCCTTCTACAGTGACTGGTCCCTCTTGACAATATGTCCCAAGTATGAGAGACAAAGTTTGGTCATCCTGCTTCCAAGGAGCACTCTGACTGCACAGATCTGATGGTTCTTTTGGCACTTAGTCCCTCCCCAAAGAACGGAGGGTCCTGGGACTCTCACCATGACAGTGTAGTCTTTTCATCATCAGAAAGTGGAACAAAGTGGGTGTACTTTTAAGATTTTTTAAGACTAGGAAAGAAAAAGAAGTCAGAAGGGGTTCCTCTACAGCACTGGCAAAATTGCCCTTGTTTGATGAGAGCCGTGAGCAGGAATACTGGTGGAGTGAACAAGGGCTCTCTGGTGACCACTTGGCTCTCTCAAAACGCTCTCATAATAAGCAGATATTGTTCCTTGCCCCCTCCAAAGTTAACCAGCAAAATACCTGGAGTATCCCCCAAACCTGTTGCCAAGACCTTTTGTTTTGACTGGACCACTTCCACCTTAGAGACCACTGCTTTGATTGTGCTTTGTCTTCAGGATACTGGTAAAGCCATGCTTCGTGTCCTGTGCAATTCTACGAAGAAATGCTTCCAGACCTTGAACCCACTTGTTTACCATTCCCATTGAAAGCTCGGCTCCTGTTGGCAGCTGATCTGGGAACAACAGTTTTGGCACCCAGCAAGTGGAAAATCTGCTCAATTTAAATTTTTAGTCAGAATTCTGTAAGTTGAAAACAACTGAGATGTCTATGGTGTTGGCTGCTGTTTCTGCTGTTAATCGTTGGTCCTCTTCAGGTAGGCACAAACAAGCTGGCCTGCCGCTTCCAACAGTCTCGCCCCTTCTGAAAACATCTGTAAACTGCTGCATTCTTTGGGGCATGAGCCTCACACATTTTTTGTGAAGCATCAGTGACTTCACCATTCTTCCACCTAAGCGTCACCATAAATTAGATGTTCGTTCTTGCTTCAATTTTAGCAGAATTCATGTTTCTCTGATAGTTTCTTCTGAGCTGTTTTCAAAATGATGGCATAACCTTCTCAGTGCCTCCAACTAGATTCTGTTCAGACATGCCATAATAAGTTAATATGAGTTCATTTGGTGGAAAATAAATCGAAATCTGTACCTAGTTTTTTCATACTAAGCATTTTTCTATGAAGACCCCTAACATATTGTGACTTCTTATTTCTCAAAGAGCCATCTGTTCTCAGAGGCTGGTTACCAATCCTGTGGTTTTTCTCAATGGATCTAAATCTTGGAAGAAAACTCTGAAGTCTGGTCCAATATTACAGAGGAAACTATGGGCAGAGCTGAAGAACCAAAGAAAAAGGATAAACTAATTTTTAAAAATGTTTGACCCAACAACAGGAATAATCATAGTAGTAATAAATAAGAACTAAAATTACTGTGAACCTACTGTGTGCCAGGCATTAGGTTAGGTTCTTTAAGAAATAGTTTCTTTAATCCTGACAGAAACTTCTAGAACCAGGCCTAGCAAATGTTCATAACATACACATGGACCTCATCAGCTGGAATACATAGAAATCAAATTGACCACATCTGCAGAAAGAGAAGATGGAAAAGCTCTATATCATCAGTCAAAACAAGGCCATGGCCAGACTGTGGAACAGACCATCCATCAATTACTCATATGCAAGTTCAAACTGAAGCTGAAGAAAATGAAAACCACTTCAACGGGAGCCAAAATATGACCTTGAATATATTCCACCTGAATTTAGAGATCATCAGAAGAACAGATTTGATACATTAAACTCTAAAGACCGAAGACCAGAAGAGTTGTAGGATGACATCAAGAGCATCATACAGGAAGAAAGCAAAAAGTCATTGAGAAGACAAGAAAGAAGGAAAAGGTCAAAACGGATGTCATAAGAGACACTGAAACTGGCTCTCCAGCGTAGAGATGCTAAAGCAAATGGAAGAAATGAGGAGGTCTAAGAGCTGAACAGAAAATTTCAACGATCAGCTCGAGAAGATAACGCCAAATATTACAACAAAATGTGCAAAGATCTGGAATCAGAAAACAAAAAAGAGAAAACTCGCTCAGCATTTCTTAAGCTGGGGAAACTGAAGAAAACATTCAAGTCTCGATGTTCATTATTGAATGATTCTCTGGGCAAATTATTGAATGATGCAGAAAGCATCAAAAGAAGATGGAAGGAATACACAGAGTCACCGTACCAAAAGGAAATGGTTAATGTTCAACTGTCTCAAGACGTAGCAAATGATCAAGAGCCAATGATACAGAAGGAGGAAGTCCAAGGTGCATTGAAGGAATTGGCAAAGAACAAGGCACTAGGACTTGATGGAATCAAAATTGAAATCTTTCAAGAAAGTGAGGTGGCACAGGAGGCACTCACTCATCTCTGTCAAGAAATTTGGAAGACAACTATCTGGCCAACTGACTGAAAGAGTTCCGTATTTGTGCCCATTCCAATGAGAGATGATCCAACAGAATGCGGAAACCATCGGACAATCTCTTAAGATATCCCATGCGAGTAAAGTTTTACTTAAGGTAATACAGAAACGGCTGCAAGCATACATTGACAGAGAACTTCCAGAGGTTCAAGCTGGATTCAGAAGAGGCTGTGGAATGAGAGATATTATTGCTGATGTCTGATGGATCTTGGCTGAAAGCAGAGAATATCAGAAAGATGTTTATCTATGCTTTATTGACTATGAAAAGGCTTTCGAATGTGTGGATCATGACAGGCTATGGACACCCTTGCGAAGTATGAGTATTTTGGAACACTTAATTGTGCTCATGAGGAATCTGTACCTGTACCAAGAGGCAGTTGTTAGAACAGAACATGGGAACACTGAATGGTTTAAAATTAAGAAAGTGTGCAACGAGGATGTATTCTTTCACCATACTTATTCAACCTGTATGCTGAGCATATAATACGAGAAGCTGGGTTCTATGAAGAAAAATGTGGCATCAGGATTGGAGGAAGACTCATTAACAACCTGCGATATGCAGATGAT
>NW_006408593.1:8284722-8298989 GCF_000296735.1 Chrysochloris asiatica | reverse complement strand
TGTTAGCCTTTTATTCCCGACTAATACTCTCAAATAAGAACTGAAATCACTAGTGAAATGAGACAGAAGTAATCATTCAGAGCAGGAAATCTTACATTTACTGAGAACAATTTTAAGAAGCAGGGAGGGAAATCTGTACATTCAGCAACACCTTCCTGGCCAGATTCTATTTCCTGTCTTTGAAGTCAAGAATGACAAGGAAAGCCTGGGGCTCCTCATTCTATGAACCTTTATGGGGAGCACTTGGGAATCGGCCCACGTGTGACACCAAGCTTCAGATAAAAGTGGTTGGCACGACTCTTGGTTAAAATTGGTTGTGACAGCTCCTAGGTTAACCCTGGGATTTTAAGTTCTGAAATCAGTTCTTGTTTATGATCAGAATGAAGGTTCGGGATAATGGGTTGGCCACCTTCTCTGTAAATAGTTTCCCACGAAACCAGTGGCACGCCATCATTGAGCATTGGTGTTGTAAGTGCTGGCGAGTCGATTCCGACTCATAGCGCTTCCAAGGAGCAGCTGGTGGGTTTGAACCGCTGACCTGTGGTTCGCAGTCCAGTGCTAATCCTACAGTGCCACACCAGGAGTCAAAGCCTATGAGATACTGGGGACATGGGGAGGAAGAATCAAATTCTTAGGGAATTCTTAGAGAATCAACTTCTTAAAGGAACAATTATAGAATGGGGTGAAATTCCAGCAGGAGGAATCCACACAGGGCATGGTGAGTGCACTGATGATGGGCCTGAGCTCAGCCTGGGAGTAAGAGGGCGGATGTGGGTATGTCCACGTGGCATGTCAGGGGAGATGTTCTGGCAGTCTGACTCTGCTGACAATGCTGAAGAAACTACCAGGCTGCAAATACTGACGTCCATTTTTTTATTCTTTTATCTTCTCACCTCCCTCTTTTAACTAAGTCCCCAGTCCCTCATGTATTATTTTTAAAAACTCTCCAACCCCTTATCTGTAAAATATACCCTTGGTGGAACCAGCAATTTTTACAGGACACTGAGGGAGGCAGACATATTTAAAGAAGATTGAGAGTCAAAGAAGGTAAAGCCCACAGAGAGGAAACGGCAGAGTGGCACGCTCTGCTCACAGCCCCCATCTCACCATTGCTACGTAGACATTGCCCAGTGTGAAGTGGTTCACGGCGAAGTGCGGTGCAATTTCCACTGCCATGGTGGCCACTACGACGGCATCGTTCCAGAGCTTGGCATTGTGCAGGATGTTGGCCAGGCTAATCAGGGGCACGTCCTGGCGGAGGGAAGGAGAACAGGAGGGTATCAGAAACTTTTCAAGTTTTCATTCTTGGAGTTTGTGGTCATAAATCATTGCCTGTTAAACTGCATACTGGTGCAACTCCAATTGCTGTGTGCGCCAGATGTGGGTCTTGGCCCAGGCTATGAATCAATGCATGGCTTCTTTCACTGAGAAAACCTTTCCTTAAAACACAAACAGAAACATCACCTCAAGTGTGCTGAGTGATTAGTTGATGCTCATTCTGGTGCTAGCTTGCCTCACAGAAAATTGGCAAAAAAACCCCACCTTGGTGGACAACACCTGCCCACAGGCCACACTTAGAGTAGCCATGGATAGGACCAGGGAACTCTGGCACGAGTACTGTTTCAACAGAGCAGGGGGTAGCAAACTCCCTGCCGTGTCTTAAGTTTTATTAGCACAGCCACATCTATCCTATAGATATTCTCTGGGGCTACTTTGGTGCTACAAAGGCCAACCTGAAGAGCTAGCACAGAGAGCACCTCTCTACTGAGCCGACAGCAGTCACAACTTGGCTCTTTTGAAGACAAAGTCTGCTAACCCCTGATCTAGATAGGAGTTGCTTGATCTCCACCTACCACCTAACAGCATGGAGCACAAAATGATAGACTGATCAAGTAGCAACATCCTTATAATTTACTCCCTTTAAATGAGTTACCTGAGCGTCTGGTACCTACATCATACTGTATTGGCTTCTTCAGGAGAGACAGAAAAAGACGGCCACCTTTGTCCTAACTGGGCATCCATAGATTGCATGACATTAGATGAGGTCCTAGAGGACCCACCACTTGCCTAGGGTCACAAAGCTAGTAAGAGGCAGAGTTAGGTTTAGAGCCTCGCTATGTCTGACGGCAAAGCCTGTGCTCCTGCCTCTGTTCCAACACCGATTGTAGGAACAGAGAAGACACCAGTTGTGGCTTTCAAAGTACGAGAGCTGCATCAGTGCAAAACTCAGCATGTATGGATACAAAGAGCTGTTAAAAACTGTACATTCTTAGTCATCATAAGAGGAACTGACTTTTGGGAAAAGACTGAGGTGATGATACAGCATTAGCCTTAGCCCAGTATTGTTTTCTTCTTTCCTTTCCCTGTCTCCCTCTCACTCGCTCATCTTTCTTCTTTTTCTCTCTAGTAAGTCTGTAGCTCAGGTGGTATCACACAAAGACCAACAACTGGTCAAAGTATTCGAAGACATGGAAATGTCTTCTGACTTTTGTCTCTGTGCCTGAAAGCAAGCTAACATCAGGAGTATTAGCCAACAGGTACAGCAAATCTCCATGCCCCCAGACATAAGCTAAGCCCAGAGTGACTTTGGGATGGCAGCCAGCCTGGGTCCTGTATTTGCTGCACATTAGGTGGCTCTGAATGCTGTCAGGTCTTACGATGATACAGAAGGCTGTCCCTCATCTTCCAACATACTGAGGGTTGGGAAGGCACAATGATGGTTTATTAGTTCCGAGACCTGCTGTGTTGTAAGGTGGGCCACAGGTTCTCCTGCCCCATCCCACTTCCTTTCACCAGTTCTTTACTGGCTGAGTGAGGAGGGCTGGTAAAAATTTCAAACTAAACTGTTGGGCAGTAAGATCACAGGGCAGAGATTCGGTCCGAGTCACACCCACCTTCATTTGGTGTGGCGCGTAGTGGAGAGCCTGGCGGAGACAGTCGATGGCCTTCTTTCCTTGGCCTTTCACTCTCCAGTAGAGGGCCGCCATGCTGGAGAGCACCCAGGAGGTCTGGTTCTGCAAAGGGAGAGTCAACCACGGCTGTGTGCGTATGACATACTAACTTGGAGACTGAGGACAGCCCTCCTTGCACTGTGGACTGCTGTGGACTGTGTGTTCACCCTCGAACCCCCAGAACCACTCAATGAGTTTAATGCCACTATTACAGCCCTTTCATAAGGTGAGAAAATGAGAGTTCAGTGAGGCCAAGGATCTTGCCCAAAGGCACTAAATGACAGAATTAACATTTGCCGTCCACATTCTTCTTAAACTGAAGTTAAAAGGAACTTTTTGATTGGATCACTCATTCCCACATATCAAAAATCAGACGTAGTGAAAGTTGCACATTCCTCTAGTCCCAATCCTTGTCTTCACTGTAAAAACACTATTTTTGGTTTCTTCCAGAATTCCTTTCTATTTTCTACAAGCAAACAGGAATAGACTGTTATGCCCTACCCCTTTTTATATGACATAACCCATTCTTTGTATGAGGCAACACTCATCTGCACTTGGCTGTTTTCACTAAACAATATACTTTGCAGCTCTTTATACATCAATGTATGCAAGGCTTCCTCATTCTTTTTGTTGCTGTTGTTGCATTGTATGAATGTACCATCATTTAACTAAGTTGTTATTGATGGCTATTTCTCCCCACCCCCATCAATTTTTACAGTAACAAACAAAGCTGCGAAAACCCCTTACATGTGTGTACCTGTGTGCATAGGTGTGTTTGTAGCACACATTACCAAGTGTGGACATGCTCTCTCAAGGGGATATGAACTTGTTATTTTGACAGACAGCAGTATTTTGCTTACCATAGGATAATAAACAAATGGTCTGTATGTTTATTAGCTGCCCTCATACTTGTAATAGTACACACATGATTCTATGGGGGACAAAAGGGTATTTGAGTGATAATACATCAATAGACACTTAATAAACCAGATTTTAATCTATCCGATTCACTTTAAAAATGTTGTTTTTTTTTAAATATCAGGGGAGATTAGTTATCTAATCTTTAGTATTTGAAGGAATGGAATTGTCGGTTTTGCTTAAAAAATATATTTATTGTGATTTTGGGGAAATTTACATTGCAAATTAGGTTTTTAATTGAATAAGCACTAGACCACAAGGTTGGTTTGAACCACAAGGTTTACAGTTCAAACTCACCAGCTGCTCCTTGGAAACCCTATATAGGATCGAACGGATCGGAACCTACTCGATGGCACTTAATGTTAAATCACCGCCACCAACATAGCTCTTATTAGGAATTCTGCTGTGCGCTGTGGGCTAAAGCACTAGACCACAAGGTTGGTATGAACCACAGGTTCAGCGGCTCAAACTCACCAGCCGCTCATTGGAAACCTTATACAGGGTCACTATGAGTCAGAACCAACTCAATGGCACTTAACAACGACATACTTACTATTCTTGAGTCCTACTTTGGTGCTGTAAGATAAGCACTGGATTGCTAACCTAACAAAGTTGGTGGTTCAAACCCCCCAGCTGCTCCTTAGAAACCACCCTATACAGGCTTGCTGTGAGTTGGAACTAACCTGATAGCATTTAATGATGATGCCTGTTACTCAGTGGCATTGATTATACTTTTCATAGTCTCATTATTTCCATTCTGGTGGTTCTGTTTCCATTAATCTAGCTTCCTTGTGCCCTTTTACTTTCTCCTTTTTGGTCCTGGGCAAATGTTGACCATTATGTCTCCTTTAGAGTCCTGGTGTGGTGCTGCAGGATAATGCAATGGATTGCAAGGTGGTTTGAACCACAGAGTTGGTGGCTGACACTCACCAGCCGCTCCTCGGAAAAAACTATGCAGTGCGGCTATGGGTCTGAAGTGACTCGATGTCACTTAACAACAGGTTTCATTTAGATGATTGTTCAGACAAGCACAGTACTCATGAGTGATGTTATTTATTAATGAGCAACTGTCTTGGCTGGTAGGTGAGTGACCACCAGGAATGGTTTGAGTTCCAGATTTAAAGCGTAGCTCAGGGTGACAGTTTCAGGGTTTCTCAGTCTCTATGGATCCAATAAATCTGACCTTTTAAAGGAATTGAGTTTTATTCTGTATCTCCCTACCCCTCATTTTCTCTGTGAGTATCTGTTGCGTCTCTGGTTGGGTTAGTTGTGGTAGCTGGGCACCATCTAGTTCTGGTCTCGAAGTGGGTGAGACTGGTTTGAGTAAACAGCTAGTCCTGTAAACTAGTTAGTTCTCTGAGTCTTTGGTTTCCTTCTTTCTCTTTTCCTCCAGATCCCAGCCTCTACTCACCAAACCATCATGACTTATGCTCTGCCAACTGACTGAGTTGCCCCGGAGATGCCTATCATAGGATTTTAATAATTTAATCTTCTCCAGAAACATACGAGAGTCCCTGTTTCCTCCTTATAGCTGCACCAGTGTTATTAAAGATCCAGACGGAACTTTGTCAATGTGAGACTAAGTGGTTTTAACTGGAATTTTCCCTTATAATTCTTGTTGCTATGTTTTTAAATGCTGTTAAGTCAGTTTCAACTCATAGCATCCCTGGATAGGGTTTCCAAGGCTTTACATTTCTGCACGAGCAGAAATCGTCATCTCTCTCTTGCAGTGTGGCTGGTGGGCTCAAACTTCTGACCTTGTGGTTCGTAGTCCAGTGCTTAGCCTATGGAGTCACCACACTCCCTCCATTACTTCTTTTCTGTGAAGTACAGATACTTCCATTTTGTTCATTTTCCTATTAGGCCTTTATCCTAACTATTTGAAAAAGGTGCCATCAAGTCAGCACCAACTCATAGTGACCCTATGTACAGCAGAACAAAACACCGGCTGAGCCTGGGCCAACCTCACAATCATTGCTATGCTTGAGCCCATTGATGCTGCCACTTGGCCAATCCATGTCGCTGGGGATCTTCCTCTTTTTCTCTGATCCTCCACTTAACCAAACATGGTATCATTCTCCAGCAACTGGTCCCTCCTGACAATATGTCCAAAGTATGACAGATGAAGTCTAGCTGCCCTGGCTTCCAAGGAGCACTCTGGCTGTGCATCATCCAACAGATCTATTTGGCAGCCCACGGTACTTTCAATATTCTCCTCCAATACTACAACTCAAATGCATCAATTCTTTTGAAAAAAATAGTTAAGAGTATATTAGGAGGGGTGGGGGAACTGGTCCCTAGTCTATGATATAGATTATAGATCTTCTCTCCAGTTTGATTGTTGTTTAAAGATGAGGCATTCTGCTCCCGTAAAGATTTACAGCCTCGGAAACCCTGTGCAGGGTCGCTGTGTGTCGGAACCGACTCCACGGCACTTAACAACAACAACAACAACTCCAGCTTGAAGTTGGCCTTTGTTTGAACCTATGGTGTTTTGTGATGCAAAAGGTTTTGATTTCTAGTCAGTCCAGTTTGTTAATTTATGTCCTATACTTTCTGGAGTTTCTGTCATGGTAAGAAAGGTCTGTTTAACTCCAACATTATCAAGGAATGTTATCATGTCCTTTTTGACACTGTTCACCTTAAAATCTTTGCTCCATCTGAAAGTTTAACCCCGTGTAAAGTAAAAGTCACGAATCCAACTTAATTTTGTTTCCAGATGGCTAATCTTGTTTCAGTAATATTTAATGAATGATTCATCCTTCGCCCACTGAGATACTTTATCATACATAAAATGTTGGTACTTAAGTCTAATTGTGGACTTTCATATTTATTTCTTTTGTCACTTGATTGATGGTCTCTGACTTGCAGTCATTACAGATAGGCAATCTGCTTCCCATGATTCTTTCTTTCTTCCAATACAAATTCTGGCTAATTTGATCAATTCTACAGCATTAGGCATACTGGGTTTGTATTCTGCTCGGTCACCCGTTTTTTTCCAGCCTGCTTTATCATTAGTTCTACTGTTGACAATACTTAGGGACCACCGCCATTACTTTTGTACGGTTTCTCCAAACATCTTGTGATTGGCTGCAGTTCATCTTTTAGCAGTTTCCTCAAGCAGGGCTCCTGGGAACAGTGCTCTTTTAGACAGTTGTTGTTGTTAAGTGCCGTTGAGTTGGTTCTGACCCATAGCGACTCTGTATAGGGTTTCCGAGGAGCCACTGCTGAGCTTGAACCACCAACCTTGTGGTTCAAACGGCTTTGCAGTCTGGTGCATTAACCCACAGCACCACACCAGGACTCCTCTTTTGGATTATGTATGTGCAAAACACTGTCTGCTGACTTCATACCTGAAGGGCAGCTTGGATGGATACGAAACTTAGGATCATTCTTTTATTTCTTGAATTGTCACGATTGCTCCACTGCCTCTTGGTGTAGAAGGCTGTGGCAGAGAAATCTGAAGCTAGCTGGTTGGCTCCTCCTTAGAGACCTGCTCCCTTTGACTGGCTTCCCCAAAAGAATTCTTTCCTTTGGTTTTAATAAAATTATCTTCTCTAAGGAGCCCTGCTGGTACAAATGGTCAAACACTTGGTTGCTAACTGAAAGGTTTGAACTCATCCAGTGGCTCCGTGGGAGAAAGTCTGCTACTTGCCCCTGTAAAGACTGTTCGGACTCATGGAACCCTGTATAGGTTCCCAGGGGTGCTGAATGGGTTTGAACCGCCGATAACCGCCAAGGAAATCCTAGGGGATAATTTGACTCTGAGACATGGGGTCACTATGAGTTACAATCCACTTGATGGTGCCTAACAAGAAGTGTAAGTTTAGAAATGGTGTCTCAGCCTGGGACATGGAACCTTTTGTCAGTCTGTACTTGTCCTAATGTTTCTCTGCTATTCATAGAGTTTTCAGTGACTAGCGATTCGGAAATAGTTTGTCACTCTTTCTTCCTAGTCTGTCTTTGTTTTGTAGCTCATCTGAAACCTGTCCATCATAGATGACCCTGCTGGTTATTTAAAACACCGGTGGCGTAGCCCTCGGAATCACAGCAACTCAAACCACCACAGCACGACAGACAGACGAGTGGTGGCCGTTTGGTTTTAATTGGACAGTGAATAAGGAAGATTGTAGAAGAATTGATGCCTTTGAGTTGTGGTGTTGGAGGAGAATACTGAAAGTGCCATGGACTGCCAAAAGAACCAATAGATCTGTTTTGGAAGAAGTGCAGCCAGAGTGCTCCTTGGAGGCCAGGATGGCTAAGCTTCGTCTCTCATACTTTGGACATATTGTCCGGAGGAAACAATCGTTGGAGAAGAATGTCATGCTGGGTAAGGTGGAGGGTCAGAGAAAAAGAGGGAGACCTCTAACGAGATGGATTGGCCAGGTGGCATCATTGATGGACTCAAGTGTGGCAGTGGTAGTGAGGTTGGCCCAGGATCGGACATTGTTTCGTTCTGCTGTGCATGGGGTCGCTATGAGTCGGTTCCGACTTGATGGCACCTGACAACAACAACAACAACTTGTTCTAATACATCCTGTCAGGCAATTAACTACAAAGCCAGCAGTTCAAGCTCACCAACTGCTCCTTGGAAACTCTATACAGGGTCGCTATGGGTCAGAACCGACTTGACAGCACTTAACAACAACAATGGTGTGGCGCTGTGGGCTAATGCGTCAGACTGCAAAGTTGTTTGAATTGCAAGGTTGGTGGTTCAAGCTTACCAGCTGCTCCTTGGAAACCCTATACAGAGTCACTATGGGTTGGAATCGACGGCACTTCACAACAACAACTTCCTTTTGGTTAATACATTCTTGCTATACTTCTTTCCGTTTTGTCGACTTTTCTATTATACTTTAGATATAACTATTATAAAAACAAGGTTGGTCCATTTTAGAATTTCCAATGTGACATTATCTTGACCGTTATAGCACAGATTGCTTTATGGTCCCCGCCCCACCCCCCCACGCCTTCTTTGTCTTTTCTTAGATGACTTTTTTGCCCTTCTCCCCTTTCATTATTTTTTCCTAAAAGGTTTGGAATTTAGGCACTCTTTTAATGATTACCCTTAACATTTTACAGAAAACATTTAACTTAACAAAGCATCAAGCTAAGATTTAGCATGACTCACGCTTCCTGAACAACCAAAGGGCCTGTGAACAACTCACCTCTGATCATCCCGTTCTCAAGTGCAGATTCTATTTTGCACACTATTCCAGTTTTGTTATTTCTTTCAAGATCCCATACATTATTCTCTATAGACAGTGTCTGGATTTACAGATCTAAAAATCTCATCTTTTACTTGTTCATCAAATCTTGCATCACAGATGAAAAGTTCCTTCGGGGCAGGGCTCTTGGTGGTCATCTCTTCTCGTTCTTTGTCTAGAAATGACTTTATTTTGACTTCATTGTTGGGCACACGATTCTAGGGTACTGGCTGTCCCTTGTTGCCAGTGAACACTGCTGTCATTTCAGTGCTCATTCTTAGCAAGGCTATATAGGTTCTTTCCTGTTGTGTAGGGGACATGGACAAGTCCTTTCTGTCTTCCCTGAGGGCAGAGAGCTTTGTCTTTTCTCTTTACTGGTTTCTCTCTTTAAAAACACCTGGCACACTGGGTTGCTGGGATAGTCAAGTCGCTGTCTCTCCACACCCAATCCTGAAGTCTTTAATCGGCTGTGGGTTCAAGTTTCTTGCAAGACATGAGGGCAAAGGTATTTTCTTCTTCCTGGTGGCATGTTGCTTTGCCAGGCTCACCCCTGTAACAACGTTATCCCCAGCACCACTCTCCTTCAGCTCTCTGTAACCTTCAGTGGGCAGGCAGTACCCTTTCTACGTATCTACCTACATTGTTCATATCTCCTCCTGTGATTGCGAAAACCCGACTGCTTGTTTTCATCCTCCCATCCCTAAGGGTGGTGGGCTGTCGAATTGATTCTGTCGCTCTCTCTGGCTTACCTCAGCTTCTTCTTCTTTTTTTTTTTTTTTTTCTCTTTCAGTACTCCACTACAATGTCATCAATTTTTCTTTTCTTTTTTTACTTTGCTTAACAAGTTTATTTTTTAAAAAGGCATAGACTATAAACAAAGTAAACATTAACCTGATCTTAACACTTGCCGAGTATTAGCTGTCCTAGAGTTGTTCCATTAAGTTCCAGACTAAAGTTCCAGACTAATTCACTAATTATCATCTTCACCAGAGTCCATTACTTTTCTGTGGAATTTAACTCTTGTTTTCTTTCTTACTTTTTCAAGCATTTCTATTAAAGCTTGTTCTGACAGCTTCCCAATCAGTTGTCCAAATCTTGCCATCTGTATAAGGTAATTCTCTACCGGTTCACTTTTCTCAGGCTTTACAAGTGCTAAATGACTTAACCTGGCCCAGGGTGACTGACCCAGATCTTGAGCTAAGACACTGGTTCTCATCTCTGCTTCCCACTGTGCTGCATCGCCAGGCTCCCCGGACTTGGCCTGCAGCTTCCGCTCCTCAGGGTCTCCAGCCCTTTGTCTGTCAGGCTGTAATCAATTTTTGACATAATGCTGGCTTTGCTAAAATACCTAATGTTTGTTTTCCTGACAGTATCCTAATGGTAAGAAGGAGCTCTGGTAGAGTACTGGTTAGAAATTAGGCTAATAACCTCAAAGGCAGCAGTTTGAAACTACCAGCTGTTCCACAGGAGAAAGATGAGGCTTTCTGCTCCCGTAAGGATTTACAGCCTCGGAAACCCTGTTCAGGGTCGATATGAATCGGAGCCGACTCCACAGCACATAACCATCACCATCCTAATGGTAGCTGTTGAAGAATATCTTTGTCTTTATTGTTCTGCAGTTGGCTGTATCAAGGTGTGGTTTGGTTATCTATTCATTTAAAGACACATGGTGCCTCCGGATTCTGTTGGTCCACTAGTCTATCTCCTTGTCTCTGCAACATTCCATCTAATTTCTTACGCAAAGCTTGCAACACACTAATTCTGTATTCACTGTGTGTAGTCTATTTCTTCTGCCCAGCAGACAGCTGACTTAAACATTTATACACACGTTTCAGTTTTTGCTTGCCGCCATTATAGGAAAATGTTGCTGCCCCACAGTGTTTCCTTGGCTGTAATCTTATGTGAGCAGATTGCAAACCCATTTCATTAAGTGGGGACAAGAACTTCCACCAGTGCATACATGTTCTGATGTCTGTTTCTGATGGCAGCCAGTGATGACCACTGCCATAAATTAATTGGTGATGGTGGTAGGTGTGCTACTGACGCTGTTCCGACTCACAGAGACCCTGTATTGAGTTTCCGAGACCATAAATCTTTCTCCTGCGGAGATTCGAACTGCTAACAATGAAGTAAGCAGCCCAGCCCTGCTCGTAATCCACTACGCTACCAGGGCTCCTTATAAATTCATTAGGGGTTGTAAAACTATAATTCTACTTTTATCATTCCTAGCTTATTAGTTGGAATATTCCTATAAATGAAACCGTCTTCTTATCAGTTATGCGTTCACCCTAAAGTAGAGCTCGCACAAGGAAAGATACCAATGTTCTTCCACTTGTGTTTTTTATTTTTTATTTACCAGTTTTAAAAAACAAGTTGTTCCCGTGCATCCTCCAAAATAAAATTATAGAAAATTTAGGAGTTTAAATAGATGTTATGTGTTCCGTGTATGGCAGCTACTATCCTTCTTGTTGCTCAAATTGCCCTTCCTTTGATCAGTGAGAGAGAGCCCTCGTGGCACTGTAGGATGAGGACTGGATTGCTAACTGCAAGGTCCGGAAACCCACCAGTCGTTCCGTGGGAGAAAGATGAGGCTTTCTGCTCCAGTACAGATTCACAGCCTTGCAAAGCCTGTACAGTATCACCGGGTTGGAATTGACTTCATGGCATTGGATTCGGGTTTGCTTTGGTTTTGACCAGGAGGGGAACTTATTCATGTTGGTTTCCTAACTCTTTTTTTTTTTTTTTTTTTTTTTTGTTAGGGTTTTTATTGTGAAAGTTTACAGGGCACATCATCAGTTTCACATTCAACAATTCATATAACTTGCTTCATTACATTGATTATAATCCCCTCCATATACCATCAGTTAAAAGTATTTCTCTTTATCCACTTTAGCTTTTTTTTTAAAAAAACACACAAACAAAAAACCCACTCCGGTATATATAATAAATTACATCTCCAAAGGGCACATTCTTTAAATCTGCTCCTGGCCACCAGTTCTTAGTCCTTCTCTTCTTAGTTGATGAATCTAGAGTCCTCCATGCCCCCATCTCTACCTCCATCTCTGGTGCTGCTGCTTCTCTGGATAAGGTCCCACATTCTATTTGTGTGTTCCTCTCTTGATGGTCCTAGGGTCTTCTTTTTCTGGACTGTAAGATTAATCACTCCCCTTTTTTTTTGTTTCAAAGCTTCTACCTTTACTTCCCTAACTCTTTTAATACAGCCGTGTCATAGTTGAGTGGTTTTCCTTGCTTTCCCAGACTTGGCAGAAGCCATTTCTCCATGAGGTCCCGGTTCCTTTAAGGAGAATGGTACCTAGAGCTCACAAGCTGGGCCCTAAGAGGGTTTATTAGTATAGACCTAATATTTCAAATTTATAACTGTGTTCACTTCACACCATCGTTCTTACATCCCTAGCTCCTGTGCCCCAAATTCCAGGTCTCAACATCAACACTGCTCACTTGATTTAGTTCACAATACAGTCTCAGAAAAAAAAAACAAAAACACGCATCATTATTAAAAACACTAGTGTTATTGACAACAGCAATACTTTTTTTTTTTTTTTTGGTGTTAGGATAAATCCCATTAGGGATATGATAGTCAAGAGACGTCTAAAATCATGTAGAAACGTTACTTTTGATATGATCACTACCAACTGAATACATGTTGTTGTTGTTGTTAAGTGCCAGTGAGTTGGTTCCGACCCACAGTGACCCTTTATAGGGTTTCCAAGGGCAGCTGGTGAGCTTGAACTGATGACCTTGCATAGGCTCATTTAATTCAGAATTGCTTTATTAACATGATTTTTATTATTCAAAAGTAAAATGAGAAGCAATCTAGTCATTAAGATTTAGCCTTCAATTTTTCATTCTCTTTCTGCTTCTATATACCCATCCTATCTTAAAAAAGAAAAATAATGTAAGATACTGATGTTCTTTGTTTTTGTTTTGTTTCCTTTTCACTTACTATCTCCTGAAGATCACTCCATAGAAGTTTACAGAGATGATTCTTTTCCTCTTTGGCAGCGGCAGACTCCTCCGCTGTGTGGACATTCACACCCAGGAGAGCTGCCGGAGCTTTGCTCTTCAGTCATTCCCCAACTGCTGGGCACCTGGCTTGTTTCCAGTAGTTTGCTACTGCAAATCAGGCTACAACAAACGGCCTGATTCATAGGCATTTTTGGTACTAAGTTTGTTGCCAGTGTATTCTTAGAAAAGAGTCCTAGAAGTTTGGATTGCTGGCTAACAGGGTTAAGTGAATGTATGATTTTGCTAGATGTGGCCAATTTATAACAACATTAGTAAAGAAAACAAGGCTGAAAATCATGGATTTATGGAAAATCATTGATTTATGCTTCCATCTCAAAAAACTAGAAAAAAAGAGGAAATGAAAGCAAAACACACACACACACAAGAACCTAAAGTTGAGATTCTCACTCATCACATTACCAAAACTCTAGAAATTGGATGCAATATTCTTGGTGAGACTGTGGAAATGCACCGTAATACAGGTTGAAGAAAACACAAGATGGTACAGCCTCTGTTGTTGTCGTTGTTAAGTGCTGTCGACTCAGTTCTAACTCAGTGACCGAGTATAGGGTCTCCAAGATGAGTTTGAATTGCTGACCTTGTGGTTCAAATCAACCTTGCGGTCCCGTGCTTTATCCCCCAGTGCCAGAGGAGCCCAGGTAGCGTAGGGTTAAGCACTGGACTGCTAAATGAAAGGTCAGCAGTACAACCCCAACAGCCGCTCCGTGGAAGAAAGATGAGGCTGTTTGCTTCCATAAAGATTTACAAGCTCAGAAACCCTGAGGAGCAGTTAGTTCTACTCTGTCCTGTGTTGTTTTTTGTAAGTACCGTTTGGTCGAGTCGGTTCTGACCCAGAGCGATTGTGTCCTATAGGGTCACCATAAGTTGGAATTGACTCAATGGCAGTGGGTTTTGGAATCAAATCTGGATAGTTTCTGAGGAGTGGTTGGTGGGTTTGAACCACCACCTGTGGTTCAACTCGCCCTTGCAGTCTAGTGCTTATCCTACAGAACCACACCAGGACTCCATTTAGCTAATGACACTCAAACATAGTCATCACTTTGTTGTTGTTGTTAAGTGCCGTTGAGTTGGTTCCGACCCATAGCGACCCTGTACAGGGTTTCCGAGGGTGTAAATCTTTACGGGAGTAGAAAGCCTCATCTTT
>NW_006408593.1:8274261-8284042 GCF_000296735.1 Chrysochloris asiatica | reverse complement strand
TCTACTCCCGTAAAGATTTACACCCTCGGAAACCCTGTACAGGGTCGCTATGGGTCGGAACCGACTCGACGGCACTTAACAACAACAACAATGATCAAGCTGAGGAGTAGGAGTTCAAGAAGTCAGCTGCTTACTGAAAGGACACTTGCTGAAATCACTAGCTGCTCCCATGAAGATGACAACCTTGGAAACTCCACGGGGCAGTTCTCCTCTATTGTTTTCCACTCACAGCAATGATACTGGTTACGTTAAAAGTTATTAACCAAAGGTCATGGATGTGATCTATGGGCCAACAAGAAACTTGTAGGATTAACCTTCTAGCTGTTTCCCTGAGAGCTCGACACAGGGATGTTCGTTGGTACCAAGCAACATGTTGTTGTTAAGTGCCGTCGAGTCGGTTCCGACCTATAGAGATCCTGAACAGGGTTTCCGAGGCTGTAAATCTTTACAGAAGCAGAAAGCCTCATCTTTCTCCTGAGGAGCAGCTGGTAGTTTCGAACTGCCGACCTTGCGGTTCGCAGCCCGATTCGTAACCACTATGCTGCCAGAGCTCCTACCAAGCAACATAGCTTATGATAAAATGGATCTAGACAGTGATGCCTGTGAACAACCTATAAATTCACGGTGTGGTGCTGTAGGATAAACACTGGACTGCTAACTGAAGGTCCATCATTCAAACTCACCAGCTGCTCCTTAGAAATCCTATACAGGGTCACTATGAGTTGGAGGCAACTTGATGGCACTTAACAACCACCACCAACCACCTACTGGAAAGCTATAGCTTTAAGTATCCCTGAGTTCACGCAGTTAATCACATTTCCTTTCCAGCACAGATGCTAGTTCTTATATGGAACTTGGGGAGGAGCCCAGGTGGTGCAGTGGGCTAAGCACAGGGTTGCTAACTGATCAGATGACCTGCTCGCTCCATGGGAGAAAGATGAGGCAGTCTGCTCCCCCAAAAATATACAATCTCGGAAATCCTGGGAGCAGTGCTACTCTAGCCTAGAGGATCACTACAAATTGGAATAAACTCAACAGCAGACGTATACGGAACCTGTAACTCCTAAGTCAAAATATTGCCCACAGAGTGAAATTAGTCACAAAAAAGGAGAAATTCTGCATAGGACCATTATTGTAAAAGACTAAGAAAAAGAACCCACCCTAAAAGTGGGAAAAACCCCATGTATATATATATATATATATATAAAATATATTATATATATATTACATATATATATATTATATATATTATATATATATTTGCTGATCACACGGATGTATGGGATGAGAGGAAAGGAGGGAGGGAGGGGAAGATACAGCACAGGGTAGGGAATAGACACAGGAAAGCTTGGGTGCTGGGGGGATCTGGGGGGCACAATACACAAAAAGAGGGAAGGGAATGGAAGAACAAGGCTGATGGGAGAACAGTTAGGCAGGTTTGCATGGGTTAAGTGGGGCAGAGGTAAATGATGATGTATGTACAACGTTGGGACAATAGGGCTCTGGGACACAGGGATTGAGGCACGGTTTGAAGGGGTAAAAGGGGGGAAAGATGTTAAGATGCTTGGCTGTGTTTTGAATCTTGGTTTCCCTTGTCTACCACTGTAAAATAGGCACTTGAGGGGGGGAGAAAGGAATAGCCAGAAACATCACTACATAAAGCTTGTAAGTCCTATAACTGATTGGAATACCTTAAATGGGGCTAGAAGTTGCCCAGAGAAACGATGTTTCCTATGGAGCCTTTACATTGCATAAGACCATAGGTGGAATCCAGAACCCCATTCAGAATCATCTGAGGCTGGAAATTTCCACTGGAAAGGATGAGTAGACCAGCCTGGAGCGGCTAGAAGAACAGAAGATACTTCATGAAAGAAAGACTGGCAGGAAAAGTCAGAAACACTAACGGCAGTCTGATTGAATACTACAAGAACAAGTAAGCTGTTCACCTGGGAGCCATGAAGGCAAGTGGTTGGGACCCCTGAGAGCAAACTCCCTTCCAAGACGAAAACTCAAGGGGAATACATGAGCAGGCAGGTGGTCTGGCTGGTGACCATGCTGGTCACCGAAAGGGGAAGAGGGGGGAAATACAGCAATGAAGTTGCGAGCTAAGTCCGACCACATTCAATAAACCCCTGTGAACCCAGGTGGAGACCTGGAAGGCCAGCGGTACGGCAAGACCTGGGGCCCAGAGGCAGTGACATGGCCACAGAGGACTAGAGCAGAGAGTGAAGCATCCAGCTGATGTGAAGTGAGGGAAGATGCACAAGAACACCAAACTTGCAGATAGTACCCACTTGACCTGGCTTCGATGGCTGGATGATCAGAACTCGACTAGAAGAAGAAAGAAGGGGGTGGGTGGGTGGGTGGGAAAGTAATCTGCTACAATTTTATGAACTTTACCTATACTTATGGATGTAGTAGCTTAAAAAAGGGAACAAATCTTTACAGCGAGGATCACTCCCACCCTATCGGTACACAGGGTTGATAGGGATGGGCAACTTAGACATTGGCTACCCAAAATAGGAGTGCTCTGGTAGCAGAGTGGCTACGAATCGGGCTGCTAACCTCAAGGTCGGCAGTTCGAAACTACCAGCGGCTCCGCGGGAGAAAGATGAGGCTTTCTGCTCCCGCAAGATTTACAGACTCGGAAACCCTGTACAGGGTCGCTATGAGTCGGAACCGACTCCACGGCACATAGCAACAAGCAACAAAATAAAGGCAAGAAGTGACTGGCTTACAAGCTTTCAAGAGGGAGCCTAGTTCCAGACAGGGTGGTAGAAGGTAGAATCTCCAATCTGTTGGGACCAGGCTGGCAAAAGGAAATGGGGATAAGACTCTTGTGGTACAATAGTGAATAATTGCCATCAGGGCTGACTGTGAGGGTAGGAAATATAAAGGTAGATCTTTTTTGACAAAAGGAGGAGAGTGATTGATTTTGCAGTCCAGGAGAGGAGGTCCCTGGCACCATCTAGTGAGAAAAGTGGAGAGTGGGACCCTACCCAGAGAAGCAGAGACACCAGGGATGGAAATAAGAGACGGGAGAAGGGCTGTGTGCTGATGGCCAGGGGGCAGGCCTGTGGGGTGTACCCTTTGGTTATTTGATGATGCATAGAGGGGATGGTAATCATTGCAATGAAACGAAATACGATAGGATGACTGTAAAACTGATATTCTTCCATGTAAACCTCACAATACAAACTTATAAAAAAATATTGCTCACAACTAATTATTTGTCTTATTCTCTTGAATGTGGACGGTCACTGGGTGGGAAACGGGGTGGTGGTGGTGGTGGTAGGCAGACAATAGTCCTTGGACAACTGTGAGGACTCACCTTGATGCTTCTGTGATGCATGCCTGTATGCTTTGGAGGGAACTCCACCTGACATCAGCATTGGTCAGGAGAGACTACTAATTTGAATAGTGAAGCTCATTTACATTTAAGCCAACAGTTACCAGTTCTGTTGCTCTTTGAATTCAGACATCCACATGTCTGAATTTCTATTTGGGATCAAAGTGCAAGACTCTTGTTCAGAATATCTTTCAGTTTTTGGTTGTCTAATATCTTTAGTATTTTTTAAAATTAGTGTACAACTTAGAGAGAAAAGTGGCTCAAATCTTAAGTGTACCATTCAGTTGTTGGTATGATTACTTAGGTAATTTCTAAAACCCCAGAAAGTTTTTTCATGATGCTGCCTACTCACCCCTCTCTCCCTATCAAAGCAACCATGGCTCTGCCTTCAATCAGCACAGGTCAGTTTTACCTACCCTAGAATTTCATAGAGTTGGAGTCATATAGCATGCAGTGGGTCAGGTCCCACTTCTTTGTATATTTTAAGGACAGCACCTTGAAGAGTCACTGATGTTGCTGCATACACCAGGAGTTGAACCTTGTTTGCTAAATAGTATTCACTGCATGAATACACCACTGTTTACCCATTCTTCTTTTGCTAGGCATCTCATTCCAGTGTTGTGACTATTATGAATAAAGCTGCTGTGAATATCTTTATACAAGTACTCTGTGAATATCAGATTTTCCTTTCTTGTAGTTACCTACCTAGGAGGAAACGGATTGGGTCATGCATGGTTAACTTTTTAATGAACTTAGGAAGTGTCTCCATAAGACCCAGCTGGTTTTTCTTTTCTGAAGCAGTGAGTTGTCAAAATTCTTTATATATTCTGGATAAAAGCACTGTCCCAGATATTTGGGTTGTAAATTATTTTCTCTCATGCTGTATCTTGTTTATTTTCTTAAGTGTCTGTTGATGAACAAAACATTGGTAGCCTAGTGGTTACGAATCGGGCTGTGAACCGCAAGGTCATCAGTTCAAAACTACCAGCTATTCCGTGGGAGAAAGATGAGGCTTTCTGCTCCTGTAAAGATTTACAGCCTCGGAAACCCTGTTCAGGGTCGCTATGGGTCGGAACCGACTCCACGGCACATAACAACAACAATGTCCAATTTATCAATTTTCTCATTATTCATCTGTTTGTATCCTTTCTAAAAAATGTTTATCTGCACTAAGGACATGAAGATCTACGTTTTTTTCTTTGTAGTTTTCTTGTTTTGCTTTTCTGTTTAGATCTATGTACACCAGAAACTGATTTTTATATATGGTGTGAGGTATGGGCTGGGGCTCTTAATATCTCTCCCTCCTCATATGGATATCTGGTTGCTTTAGAAAAATTTGTTGAAAAGATTTTACATTCACCATTCAATTGCTTTTGTGCAAATGTAGAAACTCATTAGACCATACATGTGTAGTGGTCTTGGTAGCACAGTAGGTTATGCATTCAAATCTACAAGCCACTCCAGGGGAGAAAGATGAGACTTTCTACTCCACAAAGATTTACAGTCTTGGAAACATTTTACAGGGAGGGTCACTATGAGCTGGAACTGACTCGATGGCACACAGCAGAACTATCAGAAGCAACCATGTGTGGCTGTATTCCTGGCACTCTCTGTTCTGGCCCATCGATCAATTTGTCTATAGCACAATACCACATACACTGATTATTGTATTCACTTCATTTTCAAGAGTATTGCAGTATAAGCTGTTGTTGTTAAGTACCATTGAGTAGGTTCCGACCTATAGCGACCCTGTATAGGGTTTCCAAGGAGCAGCTGGTGAACTTGAACCGCCGACTTTGCAGTTCAAATGGCTTTGTAGTCTGGCACATTAACCCACAGTGTCACACCAGAACTCCAAGCCTGACCAAAGCCATGGTATTTTCAATCTCCTCATATGCATGTGAAAGCTGGACAGTGAATAAGGAAAACCATAGAAGAACTGATGCATTTGAGTTATGGTGTTGGAGGAGAATATTGTAAGTGCCATGGGTTGCCAAAAGAACAAACAGATCTGTGTTGGAAGAAGTGCAGCCAGAGTGCTCCTTGGAGGTCAGGATGGAACTTCAGCTCTCATACTTTGGACATATTGTCAGGAAGGACCAATTGCTGGAGAAAGACATCGAGTTTGGGAAGGTGGAGAGTCAGAGAAAAAGAGGAAGACCTCCAGCAAGATGGGTTGGCAAAGTGGCAGCATCAGTGGGCTCAAGCGTGGAAACAATTGTGAGGTTGGCCCAGGGCAGTGTTTCGTTCTGTTGTACATAGGGTTGCTATGAATCGGTGCTGACTCGATGGCACCTAACAACAACAACAACAACTTGTATGCTGAGCAAATAATCTGAGAAGCTGGATTATATGAAGAAAAATAGGCGTCAGGATTGGAGGAACAATCAATGACAACCTGCAAAATGCAGGTGACACATCTTGCTTGCTGAAAGCAAAGTGGACTTAGGAGAGAAAAGACTGGAGCTGTCAAAGACTTCAATTTGCTTGGATCCACTATCAACATGTATGGAAGAAACAGCAGCTAAGAAGTCCAATGACTATTGCATTAGGCAAATCTGCTGTACAAAACCTCTTTAAAGTGTTCAAGAGCCAAGGTATCAGTCTGAAGATGAAGGTGGGCCATGGTGTTTTCAGTTGTTTCACATGCATGTGAAAGTTGAACAATGGAAAAGAAAGCCAGTAGACTAATTGATGCATTTGAATTATTGTGTTGGAGGAGAATATTCAAAGTCCCACGGTCTAGCAGAAGCGCAAACAAATCTGTGTTGGAAGAAGTACAGCCAGAATGCTCCTTGAGAGCTAGAATGGTCATACTTTGTCTCTCATAACTTTGGACGTTATCAGGAGGGACCAGACCCTGGAGAAGGACATCATGCTTGGTAAAGTGAAGGGTCAGTGAAAAAGAGGAAGACCCCCAATGAGATGTACTGACACGGTGGCAGCAGCAGTGGACTCTAGCGAAACAATTGTGAACATGGTACAGGCTGGTGGTGGTGTCTCCCTCTGTCTGCCCATGGTTACTATGAGTCAGAAGGGACTCCAGGGTGCTCAACAACAACAGAATTCTTGCCTGGAAGGGTTTGTTTTCTTTTTCCAGCAATTATGTCATTCATTTGCCTTCTGTCTCCCATTGTTTATACTAAAGAAATCAGAGGTCATTCTTGTCAGTCATTTAAACATGTGTTTTCCTTCTAGCTTTTTTAAAAAAGATTTCAGTCTTTATTTTTTTCTAGTGGAGGTAACTTTGCATTTTTACTGCTTGTGGGTCACAGAGTTTCTTAACTGTTCAGAATCTTTCATCCGTTTTAGAACATTCTTGGCCATCATCTCATCAAACATTACCTCTGTCCCATTCTCACTGTTACATTTGTTAACTCTTTTACAAAACATGTCTCCTATATGTTGTTAAAGGTCTTATCTGCTTGTCTCCTTTAAGACCCCCTTTGTCTTTATGCTTCAGTTTTGATATTTCCTCATATCACATCTTTACCTATTTTCCATTTTTTTTCTTGTGTGTCTGATCATCTCTTCTGCTGTTTCTGATCTGCTGTTAAACCCATCTATTGCATTTCTTTTCCAGTTACTGCATTTATCAGTTCTATCTTGTCTATTTGATTGATGTTATTTTAAAGGATCTTTTAAAATAACTCCAATGCCTGGATCATCAGTGGTTATATTTCCGTCATCTGCCTATACTTTTGGTTTTTAATCATAGCTCTTGGCATATCTAGCACAATTTTATTAAAAGCTTGACACTGTGTTTTAAAAACTTTCAAGGTTCCAGATGCTGTTATCTTCATGAAGACAGCGTTCACTTCTTCTTCAGCATGGCAAGTACAATGAAAGCAGATCAAGTTCAACTAATCACAGAGGTCAGGTTGCTGTGCCATTTGGAAACGTTAGGTTTCGCTCTGGTTGATCCTTCTGCAAAAGTTTAAGCCTCCATACCTTCCAAAGGAGAGCACGGGGTATTCATCAAATCCCGCGTTCTTGCTGCTGGGTCTTGAATTGTAATCCTTGCCACCGCGATACGGTAGGATCACCCCAAACTGTTGTTTTTCCAGACTTTCAACTTGGCTTCCTGGTCTCCTCCTTTTATAACTGGAGAATTCTTCAATGTATTTGTTGACTTTTATTTATTTAATAGAAGCTACTTATTAGAAACTAGGCTTAGAAACCTGTTATCACTAATGTAACTTACAAAGATTGTTCCGTTTTCATTTGCCTTTTTACTTTGCTTAGTGTTTGTTTGAAATGCAAGTTCTACATTTTTATGCAATTGAATTTATCAACCTATTTTCCTTATTGTGTGTGAATCCTGAATCAATAAAGAAAAATTTCCTCACATCTTCGTAAAAGAAGAATTTCCTATGTATTCTATCTGTATTTGTAGAACGACTGTAGTATAAGCACTGGACTGTTAGCGAAAAGATCAGCAGTTGGAACCTACCAGCTGCTCTGCAGGAGAAAGAGGAGGCTTTCTGCTCCCATGAAGATGCACACCCTCGGAAACCCTATGTGGGGGTCTCTATGAGTCAGAACAATTTTGATGGCGCTTAAAACCACCAACCCACCACTCGTTTGTTAGTTTGTCATACTGTCGTGGCCTGCATGTTGCTTTGATGCCGGAAGCTATGCCCCAGTATTTTAAATAGCAACAGGCTCACCCACTGTGGATAGGTGTGAGCTGAGCTTCCACACTCAGACAGACTAAGAGGGACAAGCAGCTACCTCTGAATGATTAGTCACTGAAAAGCTTATAAATAGACTTCATTTTGCTTGGATCCATTATCAACGCTCATGGAAACAGCAGTCAAGAAATCAAATGACTTACTGCATTAGGCATTTCTGCTGCACAAGACCTCTTTAAAGTGTTCAGGAGTTAAAGAGGTCAGTCTGAGAACTAAGGTGTATCTGACCCAAGCCACGGTATTTTCAATAGCTTCATATGCACATGGAAGTTGGACAATGAATAAGGAAGACCACAGAAGAATTGCTGCATTTGTTTATGGTATTGGAGAAGAATACCGTGGATCGCCAGAAGAACAAACAAATTTGTGTTGAAAGAGGCACAGCCAGAGTGTTCCTTAGAAGCCAGGATGGTGAGACTTCAGACATATTGTCAGGAGCGACCATTCCCTGGAGAGGGACATCAGGCTTGATAAAGTGGAGGGTCAGCAACCAACAGAAAGATTCCCGATGAGCTGGGTTGGTGCAGTGGCGGCAGCAATGGGCTCCATCTAATTAACGACCGTGAGGATGGCGGCGCAGGACCGGGCAGCATTTAGTTCTGTTGTGCATAAGGTCCCTAGGAGCGGGAATAGACTCCGGGACACCCAACAACAACAACAAATATTTAAATTGCTAATCAACTTCAGATTTATCCTGTTACAGAATAAATGGATCCAATTTTATCTTTTACTCTATCCAGAACTGAAGTATGGCATTTGCTTTTCTGATGAGAAACTATCTTTATCATATATGAATGTTCATATGCACTTAGAATTATTACGGGGTTTTCTGTTCTTTTCTATTAGTTTGTCTGTCTATTCATACATCAGTAGCAAACAGCCTTAATGAAAGACTCTATAGTATGTTTTCATATCTTGTAAGGTGAAACATTCCTCTTTCTCTTCTCCCACTGTTCTTCCTGCCCAGTCGGCCTGCTTATTCTTGTTATAGTTCCAAATGAACATGCAGTTAGCTTGTCTGGCACCAGAGAAAACATGATGGTACTGTCATTGTTATTGCATTAAAACGACAAATTAACTTAGGGAAAACTAACATTCTTAAGATACAGAGACTTTATATCCAAGAATATGATATGTCTTTCCATTTGTTCAAATCTCACTTTCACATCCTTTATGTTTTTCTTCCTTTAAGTTTTGGCGATACTTTGTTAAGTTTTGGCTGAAGGTAGTTTCTTTTTTATTCTTATATTTGCATCTCTTGATGTTTTTTGTTGTGTATATAGAAAAGATATTTATGTGTGTATAATAATTTTACTAGATTTCTAGATTAATCTACTTTGGTCAGAGGCATATGCTAAAAGCTTTTGATCTTTAGTGATACATGAACATACAGCTCAGCCACACAGTCAGTATCTATGATAAATCATCGGTGTGCACTTGAAAAGAGCGTGAGCTCTGTCATGGTTGGCGACTGTACCCTACAGATGACAATCAGATCCGTTTTGTAACTGTCCATTTTTTTAACTTTTTATTGTGAATTGGGTGAAGGTTTACAGACAAGATCATCAGTTTTACAACTGACAAGCTGTATACTTTGTTTCATCTCAATGAATGCAATTCCCTCCCTGTAACAGTCTTCCAGCTTCATCCCTGTGGTTTCTATTGCCAATCCTCCCACCTGCCCACCATTTCTTAGTTTTTCCTAAATGTTTTATTGTGAATTATGTGATAGTTTACA
>NW_006408593.1:8212515-8273027 GCF_000296735.1 Chrysochloris asiatica | reverse complement strand
CTTCCACCTATAGTCTTATGTATTGCAGAGGCTCCGCAGGAAGTCTCCTTCACTGGGCACGTTGTAGCCCCATTTTAGGTATTCCAATCAGTAACTGTCCATTTTTGTTTGCTTTTTCTATCAGTTATTATGTGAAACACATAAAAGTCTTTCACTTGGATTGGGGCTATGTCACCTGCTTTCCATATTTTAAAGCTATGCTACTGAGCACATAAAGCTTATATACCTTGCATATCAAACCAATTAGTGTCCTCTGACTGCTGTAACAAATGACCACAAACATGGTAGCTTAAGACAACGGAAATTTATTCTGCTATAGTTCTGGAGGCCAGAAACCCAAACTCAGGATCACTGGTTGGAAATCTTTGCCAAAGCCACATTCCCTCTGGAGCCTCTAGAGGAGAATTTGTTTGTCTCTTCTAGCTTCTGGTGGCTGCTCACATTTCTTGGTGGTGGCTGCATTCCTCTGCTCCCTGTCTAGCAGGTCACACTGTCTTCTCTTCTGTCTGTGCCAAATCTCCTTCTGCCTTCCTCATAAAAATACACCTGGAGGCATTAGGACCCACCCAGATAATCCAGGATCATTTATGTGCATTGATTTAATTACATCTACAAACATTTTTTTCCATCTTCTTCTTGCCATATAAGGTAACATTCACAAGTTCCAGAGATTAGCGCATGGGTATCTTTTTGGGGACTACTATCCAGGAGGACTTCATTTTTTTGGATCAACTATCAACACTCATGGAAGCAGCAGTCAAGAAATCAAAGGACATATTGCATTAGGCAAATCTGCTGAACAAGATGTTTTTAAAGTGATGAAGAGCAAAGATGTCAGCTTGAGGACTAAGATGCGCCTGACCTAAGCCATGATATTTTCAATAACCTCATATGCATGCAAAAGCTGGACATAAGGAAGACCGTAGAAAATTGATGCTTTTGAGTTCTGGTGTAGGAGGAGAATATTGAAAGTGCTATGGACTGCCAAAAGAACTAATAGATCTGTTTTGGAACAAGTGCAGCCAGAGTGCTCCTTGGAGGACAAGATGGCCAAACTTCGTCTCTCATACTGTCAGGAGGGACCAGTCGCTGGAGAAGGATATCATGTTTGGTAAGGTGGAGGGTCAGAGAAAAAGAGGAAGACCCCCAACAAGATGGATCGGCCAAGTGGCAGCATCAATGGACTCAAGTGTGGCAACAGTGAGGTTGGCCCAGGATGGAGCAGTGTTTCGTTCTGCTGTGCATAAGTTCGCTATGAGTTGTTACTGACTCAATGGCACCTAAAAACAATAACATCCAGGAGTCCTGGTGTGGTGCTGTGGGCTAATGTGTCAGACTGCAAAGCCGGTTGTACTGCAAGGTTGGCAGTTCTAGCTCACCAGCTGCTCCTTGGAAACCTTACACAGGGTTGCTATGGGTTGGAACCGACTGGATGGCACTTAGCAACATCCAGCTTACCACAGACCCCTTTATCATTATAAAACATACCTCTTTAACTTGAGTAATGCTTCCTGTTTTACTGTTTACTTTTTCTGATAAGCGTATAGCTATGCCATCTTTCTTTAAATACCTTCTTCTCTCTCATATTCTCTTCAATTCTTTTTAATTCTCTATTTTATCTTGGTCACAATGTTTATTTCTATCCTCTGTCCCTCCTTTATGTATCTGTGGTGTATTCTCCTTGGTGCTCCCATCATTGATGATTTTTCCTATTTCTTGTGTTTTGCCTGTTCAAGTTTTGTAGATCTCTTTTGCCTAGTTTGTTTTGTTTTTTAAAGCCTTTGCTAACTTCTCCCCCACAGTTTTATATATAAGCTTTCTGATCTTTATTCATAGAGGCAATTGTACACTATGATTTTTAAATTCATGGGAAAAAGTTGTCTAGTCACCTGTCCATGACACTCTCTATATTTTCCTCTTACATAATATCAATTTGGGCCTCCTATTTTAATTACTAAAAATTCAAAGGATTTTCCTGGTTGGGCAATTTGTATAAGGTTCCTTCAGGAAGAAGATTTTTGCTGAAGTTATCTGGAATTGCTATCCCTTTGCAGCTTCTGCTAAAACTCGTTTAGTATGGCTTTTGTGGCAACTCTCCTGCTTTTGGATGTTGATCTTATATCCTGCCACTTTGCTGAATCTTCCAATGAGGTCTAGTAGCTTTTTTACTGAGTCTTTGGGGTTTTCCATGTATAGGATCATATCGTCTGCAAATAGGGAGAGTTTTACTTCCTCTTTGCCAATTTGGATGCCTTTAATTTCCCTGTCTTGCCGTATAGCTCTTGCTAAGACTTCCAGCACAATATTGAATAGGAGTGGTGGCAAAGGGCATTCTTGTCTGGTTCCTGTTCACAGAGGGAAGGCTTTCAGTTTCTCTCCATTGAGAGTAATGTAGGCTGTTGGTTTTGTATATATGCTCTTTATTATGTTGAGGAATTTCCCTTCAATTCCTATTTTGTTGAGTGTTTTTTATCAGGAATGGATATTGGATTTTGTCAAATGCCTTTTCTGCATCAATCGGTATGATCGTGTGGTTCTTTTCTTTTTATTTATTTATATGGTGGATACCGTTGATCATTTTTCTAATGTTGAACCATCCTTGCATCCCTGATATGAATCCCACTTGATCATGATGTATTATCTTTTTATGTGTAACTCTGCTGCTTTTGATTATTAATTTAGTTGGTGTGTGTGTGTCTGGGGGTCCTCCATCTCTTAGTGTCACAACTGGAATTTGCTGGTAAGCTGTCCATGTGTGACAGCCAGAAGAAGAAACTCCTATCTCACACGACTGTGTTCACAACGGCCGCTGAGGGAACTCGCTTATCCGCTATTGTACCACTTCAGTGTTTACAGTAATTTTAGTGGCAAGATCTGTAAGTCTAAAAGAAGTAACCTAAGTTAAATTGTAAAAAATCACTTTTCATACAAGTGTTTTGTTTTCTTTTGGTAAACTCTATGAAAATGAGGGTCCTGGTGTGGCACTGTAGTACAAGTACTGGAATGCTAATCACAAGGTTGGCGGTTCAGACCTGTCAGCCAGCAGCTCCTTGAAAACCCTGTGTTGTTGTTGTTGTTGTTTCATGCCTTTGAGTCAGTTCCGACCCATAGGGACCCTATATAGGGTTTCCAAGGAACAGCTGGTGAGCTTCAAGTGCTGACTTTGGTGTTCAACCGGCTTTGCAGTCTGGCGCATTAACCCACACACAGTGCCACACCAGGACTCCTGAAAAATCCTACACAGGGTTACTATGGGTTGGAACTCACTCAATGGCACTTAACCATGAGAATGCAGTTTTTCAAAGATTTTGTTTCATAACTTCAAAGAGAAAAAAGATATTTCAAGGTGTGTTTCCTATCCACCATCTGAAGTACCAAATATTCATTACCGTAAGAAGAAGGTCACCTGACTTAGTTCCTGTCGTGAGATTTCTGTTTTCCCATTCCACAACCTCTATCTATACTCATGTTGGAGTCAAAAGAGAAAACGGAGTGGACTTGATTCACTATTGCAGTTGCTGCTAAGTGTCATTGAGTCAGTTCCAACTCATAGTGACCCTGAATAAGGTATCCAAGGAGCTGCTGGTAGGTTTGGACCGCCGATCTGTGGTTAGCAGTCCAGTGTTTAACCTACAACACCACACCAGGAATTCTCGTGATTCAATAGAGAAGGTAAACAGAGCAGTAACAAAACAAAACAAACCCCCCAAAAAGGCTACTCCCCAAGTCTTAGTACAGGTCATGGGAAAGTGAATATGCATTCTTTTTGGGCTATTGTGTGTTATCTCTTTGTTCACCAGGTGCCAAGTAACCAACACAAAACGTCAGAGTCTTGTAGCGGCACATGACATGGATGGGCAGTAAGAAAGCAATGCTTCCTGCAGGGTGACCTACCTTTTCCAAAACTTTGGCAATTCGGGTGCCAATTTGTTCAAGTGACTGCTGTGGATACTGGTCTTTGCCAAGATTCTGCAATACCTGGAATTGGGAGGGAGATGATAGGTTAGAGGAAGGAAATGCGCCACAATCTAGGTACCACAAGCCAATGAAGACAGAGGGAGAGAGAGGCAAGCCACTATGCTTTGTGAGATCAGCTGCATCCCGGCAGGCAGATTGGTGGGTGAGCACTCACCTCTGTTAGCTGACTCTCCCCTGTGTAGTGCAGGCTGGCTCGGTTGGAAACCCCATGCAAGTGGTCCAGGGTGTGCATGCTGGTGGGGAGATTGCCATTGCAGAGAGGCTCCGTGGCGGGCTGCTGTATCGGAGTGGCAAAGTCTATGTGTTCTGTGATGCTGAAAACAGAGAGTACCCAGTTAGCACTGGAGATCCGAGTGGCTGCGAGAGACAGAGTAGTAGTAGCCACCAGTTGATAATTTCTACATGCCATCATCAGGAATGTCAGACTGGAAGAGACTTTACACGTTACTTCATCTAAGCCTCGCTCGGTTTACAAGGATTCCAGTGTCTAGCAAGGTGTATCTGTTGAATGTACAGACTGTACCCGCAGTCAAGGAGCAATGTTGGCATGGGGCTTGGACTCGGTGCTTTCTCCAACCCACTCAGACTTCCTCCTTTCTATTCACTGTGCCATCTGATCTGCTCATGCAGTTGGCCACATTTTCTCACTGGGGAACTTTGAACTCTGGCTAATTTTCTTCTAGGATTTCCCCTTCCAGGGCACAGAAAGTGGTTAAGTACTTATACACGGTTTCTTTTCCTTCCCTTTATGCATAGAAACACATTGGTCCCCATAAAAGAGTTACCTATAACTTCTGCTGTTTTTGTTGTTAGGTGCCATCGAGCAAGTACTGACTCACAGTGAACCCATGCCCGACAGGATGAAACACTGCCTGGTCCTGTGCCAACCTCACAATCTTTGCTATACTTGAGCACATTGCTTTGGCCATTGTGCCAATCCACCTCATTGGGGGTCTTACGCTTTTTTTACTGACCCTCCGCTTTACCAAGCATGGTGTCCTTCTCCAGTGACTGGTCCTTCCTGACATGTCTGAAGTATGACAGATGAAGTCTGGCCATCCTGGCTTCCATGGAGGACTCTTCCAACACAGATCTTTTGGTTCTTTTGGCAAACCATGACACTTTCAATATTTTCCTCCAACACCGTAACTCAAATGCATCAATTCTTCTATGATCTTCCTTATTCACTGTCCAGCTTTTACATGCATATGTTACTGAAAATACCATGGCTTGGGTCAGGTGCATCTTAGTCCTCAAACTTGACATCTTTGCACTCGAACACTTTACAGAGGTCTTTCTTATGCAGCAGATTTGCCTAATGCAATACGTTGTTTGATTTCTTGACTGATGATGCTTCCATTAGTGTTGATGGTTGGTCCCAGCAAAATGAAGTCTTTAACAATTTGAATCTTTTCTCCGTTTATCTTGATGTTACATTGAAGTGCAACCCATACCAAAGGCTGTGGTCTGTGATCTTCATCAGGAAATGTTTTAAGTCCTCTTCACTTTCAGCAACCAAAGTGGTATCATCTGCATATCACAGGGTGTTAATGAGTATTCCTCCAATCCTAAACCTTAGGAAATTATTTGTAGATACAGCTCTGCATTTCTCTTATGACATGTACCAATTTCCTTTTAGAGCTCAAAAAGGTCATTTTCCTCACCATCTAAAGACAAACTAGTGATGTTGAGTTGATTCTGACTCATAGCTACCCTCCAGAAAGAGTTGCCCCATTGGGTTTTCAAAGCTGTACATCTTTACAGAAGCAGGCTGCCATAGCTTTCTTCCCCACCAACTTTTTGTTAGAGGTCAAATGCTTAATCACAGAGCTACCACAGAAGGCTCATTTTTCCCACTATATATTGGGCTTAATGTTATGTTGTTAAGTGCCACTGAGTCAGTACCGACTCATAGCGATGCTATGGACAACAGAACGAAACACTGCCCGGTCCTGGGTCAACCTCACAATTGTTGCCCACTGAGGCTGCCAATTTGCCAATCGACTATCAAAAGTACTGATGTGGCAAGTTAGCATTTCCAAAAGTTTACTTCTAGCTATTTAAAAAGCTTAACCTATATTAGGGAAATATTCAGCATTTACTGAGAGTCTACTGAGCATCAGATACCAGGGCTACAACAACAAACATACCTCGTCCCTGCTAATAGGACGTTCACGCTTATGAAGGATTCAATTATGATTACAGTTGTGGTCATAAAGATGGAAGCGTGGCGCTGTGCAGTTCATGACAGGAGGTGTACATGTCCTCACTCTGATGGAAAAAGGGGATGCCTAGTGAACGAGTCTCCGAAGAAGTGAAATGGAAGTGGAGATCACAAAGGTGAGTGTGAATTCACCAGGTGAGAAGTAGGTGACAAGATCACCACTGCAGGCCCAGGACCTGTTCTGTGTGAAGGCCCCAGCGGGCACTGGACAGAGCAGGCAGCGAGCAGCCTGTGAAGGCTTTGTGGGCCACTGTCGGGAGCGGTGAGAAGCTAACAGAGGGTCCTGAACACAGTTGGACTTATATTTGAGGAAGAATTCTGGGAACTGTGCAGAGAGCAGATGCCTATGAGGGAAGGACAGAGGGCAGTGTAGGAGGGATGACTCGTAGGGTTGTGCTGTGAGCGCTGTTAGAGCCCTGCACTGTGGTGGTTAGGTGCCATCAAGTCACTTCTGAATCATAGCAACCCTGTATAGGGTTCACGAGCAGCAGCTGGTGGGGCTGACCTGCCGACACTGTGGTTAGCAGTCTAGTACTCATCCTATAGCACCATACCTTATACTAGGAAGATGGAAGAAACAAACAAACAGGTTTTCTGGTAGGAGAGTGGGCATGAAAATTATGAGCTTAACTCTCCTGAGCTTGGGGTGCTGAAAGCTATCCAGGCAATGAAGTCAGGTAGACAATTGGATCAATGACGTGGGGGCTTTGAAGAAAAACTTGCGAGACATCAATATATCAATGGTGATTGAAGTCCTTGGGGTGGGATGTTAACCATGAAGGCGTAGTGGTAATCGTGGGAATGCCCACATTTCAGGAGTAGAGAAGGGGCCAGCAGGCAAGGAGGGAGTGGCTGGCCCTGAGAAAGCAGTTGTTAGAGAAGCAGCCTTGCTCAGTGTGTGTCTTGGCTGTTGTTGCTCAGGGCTGCCGAGTCAGTTCTGACTCACAGTGGTCCTCAATAGGGTTTCCAAGGAGCAGCTGGTAGGTTTAAGTCATTACCTTGCAGTTAGCAGTCTAGTGCTTATCCCACGGCACCAGACCAGGACTCCTGTGTCTTGGTGTGTTGTTGTTAAGTGCTATTGAGTTGGTTTTGACTCATAGTGACTCTGAATAGTTTCCAAGGAGTGGCTGGTGGGTTTGAACCACTGACCTTGCAGTTAGCAGACCAGTGTTGATCCTATAGTGCCACACCAAGTTTTGGGAGGAATTTGTAAACCAGCATTTGCTCTGGCTCTCCTTTCAAGTGGACGATGTTAGTAAGAGACTAGCATGTCTGGAAAGAGGGACCTGGTCTTCCATTCAAAGTGTGGTTGAAGGCACTGAGAAGGGGGCACAGTTAAGCACTGCTTGAGTAGAATGTGCTGAGTCCATCTGTGCGCTGTGGCCAGCAATGCCCATCCTCTGAACCATCAGCCCGGGAAGGATAACTCTTCCGCTAGATGCCGAGAAGGAAGGGCATCCCTGGAGCTGGCTGACACCCAGCTGGTGCCCTGGTAAACAAAGCGGCATGAAGGAGGGAGAGGCTTGAGATACTCACTCAATGTTTTTTGAAGAAACTGCAAGCCAGGTACTGACGATGGCAGTCAGCTCTACCCAGCGGAGTTTGAGGCACTCATCTGGGCTGGGCCATCCCAGACTCTGGTAATCACGCTTTTTTCCTGGAAGGAAAGGATGTCGCGCATCAACACAACGGCATAGGGACAGAATGAACCTAAAGTGCCTTGTGCTCTGCTGATGACTTCACCCAGTGTGGTACATTTGGAGGTACCAGTCAATCCTTCTCCTCTTTAACATTTCCACCATCTACAGATCTGTCTAAAACCTGGTCATTCAGTTAGGATTTATGAGAAAAACCCTTTTCTCAAAGATAGATGGTGAAGCAAAACACAAAACCAAAAAAAGATTCCTTCTTTCCATTTAAGACTAATTAGTAAGGGTTAAGATACCCTTCAATGTTAAGCTTTCTTACCAACTTAATTTTTATCCCTCTACATTTTGCTTTTCTAAAAACAACAGATCAGGAGGCTTCAAAAAGTTCATGGAAAAATGGCATTAAAAGATAATGGAATTTCTCCACTAACTTTTTAAAGGTCCCTCGTATAACACTAAAGCAGGTCAACCTGATACTATGAGCATTTTGGGTTGAATAATTCTTGGATGTGGTGGGGTATAACCTATGCACTGTAGGATGTTTAGCAGCAACCTTCACCTCTACCCACTAGATAGCCACAACACCCTCCCCCAGATGTGACAACCAGAAATGTCTCCAGATGTGGCCAAATGTCCTGTGGTGGTGGTGGTGGGGGGAATCACCAGGTAGAGCTCCACCGTGAAGAATGGCAGCAAGGTAGGAACTAACCATGGTTGTTGTTGTTGTTGTGGTTGTTATGTGCCGTGGAATCGGTTCCGACCCATAGCGACCCTGTACAGGGTTTCTGAGGCTGTAAATCTTTACGGGAGCAGAAAGCCTCATCTTTCTTCCAGCGAACAGTTGGTAGTTTCGAACTGCTGACCTTGAGGTTAGCAGACCGATTCGTAACCACTACGCTACCATGGTAATGAGAGCTTATTTATCTTAAGGGCACTTACTGTGTGGCAGGTCCTGTGCTTTATAGCAACCACCTCATGAAGGAGGTTTTAATCCTCATTTCTCAGATGAGAAAACGGAAGAAACTGGAGGATCAGAGGGATAAGTGACTTGCCCAAGGTTACCTGGCTGGTAGGCGGCACAGCTGGGATCTGAACCCCAGTGTTTGAGTCTAAGGGGCGTGCTTCCAATAAGCATGCTATTTAAAACCATACATGGCTTTTGAGCTCTTTCCTGAGACCCTTCACAGGCATCACCTTGGGGTCAAGGCCTTTTGCTTAGACCAAGTCTCCCCACCACACCCAAAACAAGAGAATAAATTCTTGTTTCAGAAGGCTCCTATGGGAGGAATTAAAATGATATCTCAGGAAGGAGAGCTTTAACTCTGGAAGCACTTTCATACTGTAGGAATTTACCAACAATAGAAGATTTTAATAGAAAAGAACAGTTTGGAAGAATTTCAAACTAACCCTGTAGAAACTAATTCTTTAAGGAAATAAACCACCAGTTTCACAATAAAGCTTGTTTTTCTTTTATATTTAAGAAATTCAGTTGAGAAACATTTATTGAGCACCTACGATAAGGAAGGGGCTGGGAACTGCATAAGGCATTGGCGATACACAGAGGAAGATTACGAAGGCCTGCTTTTGAGCTCACAGTCTAGTGAGGGTGATGAACAGAAACAAATCATTATCATACAACAGGGTAAGTGCTAGAGTGAAAGGCTAGAACAATGGCACAGAGAGGAGAGCAACTAATTCTGCCTGAAGGTACCAAGGAAGAGAGGGCTCTGGAGTTTAAGGAGAACACCAACATAGGTGGCAAGAGGGCTTTCCAGGTGGAGGGAACAGGAACTGCAAAGGCATGGAGGTAAAGTGAGAGCATTGCTGGACAGAGGCTGGTTTGTAAAGGGTCTTGAGCACCACACTAGGAGGCTTGGACTTTATCCCGGAGGCAATGGGGAACCTTCGAGCCCACATCTCTCCATCTCGTTCACAAGGATATCATTGAGGCTCTGTTAAATGCCTTGCTGAAATCCAGTTACATTATGTCTATGGCACTTCCCTGGTCTTCCAGTCTAGTAGCCCTAACCAAAAAAGGAAATGAAATTAGTTAAGCATTATTAGTTCTATTAGTTCTCAGTCAATCTACAATGGTTCTTAATCATCTCCCCTTTACCCCTCTCCCCCCATGGACTCTCGAACTACCTGCCTAGTAATCTGCTTTAGAGCTTCGCCAGGCTTTATGATGAAGCGTTACCAGTTGGTAATTGACAGGCTTTATGCATTTACTTGAGAATTGGGATAGTGTACTTCTCTGGTGTTCTGCTGTGGAATTTTTCAGTTTCGTGACAATATGTAAGTAGTTTCATGATCATATTTGTAAGCCTCTTCGATGACCCACCTGGGCCCATGAACCTGAATCCACTTAGAGCTATTCAAGTGCTCTAATATCAAACCAGGACTCCCGGTGTGGCACTGTAAGATCAGCACAGGACTGTGACCCACAAGGTTAGCAGTCCAAACCCACAAGCTGCTGAGAAACCCTATACAGGGTCGCTATGAGTCAGAAGCAACTTGATGGCACTTAACAACTCAGTATCATCTCAATTTTACTGAATCTTAACTTTCACATCTATTAAAAAAGCTTTTATTTTTTTGTTTATCAAAGTAATGCTGCTGTGTGCTGTCGAGTCAGTTCCAACTCAGTGATCCTGTATAGGATCTCCTAGAGTGGCTGGTAGCGTAGTGGTTACGAATTGGGCTGTGAGCCGCAAGGTCAGCGGTTTGAAACTATCAGCTGTTCCGCAAGAGAAAGATGAGGCTTTCTGCTCCCGTAAAGATTTATAGCCTCGGAAACCCTATACAGGGTCGCTAGGAGTCGGAACCGACTCCACAGCACACAACAACAACAGAGTGGCTGGTGGGTCTGAACTGCCAACCTTGCAGTTACCAGGTTAGTGCTTACCCTGTGGCGCCACACCAGGGCTCAAAACTACTGTGGCTCATTATAAAGTATTTAGAGAAATGGAGAAGCACACAGGAGAACGTGAAGTCATCTATAACTCTGTCAGCACCCAGAGATGACCGCTGGTAAGGTCGGGACTGGTCTCTTTGCTGACCGGTTTCTCTGTACTGGTTTGGTGCACTGTATTTCATCAAATCTAAGATGCTGTCAACTGTAAGGTGTACGTCACTTTATATGATTCAGGAAAGAAAAGCATGCTTTCATTTTAAGATACCATCGAGTGTAAGGTGCAGCCCAATTTCAGAAATGTTGAAATGTAAAAAACAAGGATAGTTGATGAAATAGAGTATATTTAGTGTTTTAGGAAAACTGACATATTCTTTATGCTGTTTTAGAAACAAGCTTTTGTTCATTCAATGTATCACAAACATCTTAGAGGTATAGTATGCAACACAGAATTCTCTTCAGGTAGTTTGCAGATTTTTACCATGACAAGCAAGCCTGTGGTGAATATCATCATATCGACATCTTTGGTACTTGTAAGATGATTTTGTTGTTATGTGCCGTGGAGTCAGTTCTGACTCATAGCGACCCTGTACAGGGTTTCCGAGGCTGTAAATCTTTACAGGAGCAGAAAGCCTCATCTTTCTCCCACAGAACAGCTGGTAGTTTAGAACTGCTGATTCTGAGGTTAGCAGCCCAATTCGTAACCACTACACTACCAGAGCTCCTTGTAAGATGATTTACGTAGGGTAAAATACTAGAAGTAGAATTATTGGTATTTTAATATTTTTCCTGATACATCTAGTCAAACTATGCCCCAAATCAACTTGATGATTTTTACTGTCTCCTTGTTATCATGTTCTTAAAGACAACTTGATATGCAAGACTATCTCGCTTGTGTATTTGCAGTTTGTTCGCAATGCTGAGGCTAGATCTATTTTCACATGCTTGCTAGTCAGTGGTGCATACACGTACATATGTGGTGAAATGCCAATGTTCTTTCTAAATTTTAATTGAAATGATGCATTTTTCATAAGTTGTTGTTGTTAATTGCCTTCGAGTCGGTTCCGACCCATAGCGACCCTGTACAGGGTTTCCGAGGCTGTAAATCTTTACAGGAGCAGAAAGCCTCATCTTTCTCCCGTGGAGAGGCTGGTAGTTTCGAACTGCTGGCCTTAAGGTTCGTAGTCTGATTCATAACCACTAAGCTACCAGAACTGGTGCTCTTGAAATGATCATTACTGATATTGTTTATCACATGTTCTGCAAATACTTGGTCTCGGTCCTTTGCCTTCCAAGCACTGTGGTGCTTTGGGTGTCAGAAATTAATTATTTCATTTTTGATGGTTGGATCTCTTTCTCACTCTCGCCTTAGGAAGTCTTTCTCCAGCTTAAATCAAACCCACTGCTATCAAGTGGATTCTGATTCACTGAGGCCCTACAGACAGAGTAGAGCTGCTCTGCAGGGTTTTCAAGAAACAGACTGCCACATCTTTCTCTTGCAGAGTGGCTGGTGGGTTCGAATCTCTGACCTTCTGGTTAGCAGCTAAGTGTTTTAACTGCCATGCCATCAGGGCTCATTTCTCCACTCAAGAGTATGTAAAAAGTCATTTAAATTTTCTTTAATTGTTTGATGATATTTAGGATTGCTGTTTCCCTAGGAAAGTTTATAAAGTGTGATCTCTTTCCTTGGTACAAATGGCAGACTTAATGGAGGTAGTGCTTAAACCGAGATATCTTCCTAAACAGTGCCATAGGCCGACACATGCTTTTGATTACAAACAGGACACGTCTACGTCCTAGATGGTGTCCTTTGACTTTCTTACAAGTCACAATCCATTCTGGGATTGAGCCAATCTGACTCTGTTGTTTCTGTATTATGATGTGCCTTCTGCTTTTAGCTTTGGTCTGGGCTCACACCAAACAAAACAAGACTAATTTAATGAAGTTATCTTGAATTTTCAAATCTTTCTAAGGCAGTAAAAACAAAATGTTTTGAAGGTGATAATAGTTGTTAAAGGGAGTCAATCACCATTACAAAACTGCTGGTAAAGTTAAGAAGTCGGAGCTTAACTCAGTGCAATTATGAACGCCTGAAATCATACTCTAAAATTTGGCGTCTTAGTATCTTTTCTGGAGAGAAGTTCCAATGCATTCATCCAATGCTTTCAGAGGTATCCGATACCCTTAAATGTTGCTAACAGGAGCTAATAGCCTATTGATAGCTAATAACCCTGGGGGTGCAAGAACAAAACTCATGCTTGGCTGCTAATCAAAACGCTGTAAATTCGAGTTCACCTAGAGGAGACTTGAAAAAAAGGCCTGGTGATCTCCTTCTGAAAACTCAGCCACTGAAAACCCATAGTTTCCATGAGGTGGAATTGACTATACAGCAAATAGCTTATTGAGTCACTATATGCCCAGAGCATTTTAAGTACTTTTTTATGGATAGACTTGTATAAGCCTCACAAAACCCCTATGATGTAGATGCTATTACTATCCTTGTTTGATAGATACAGATAACAAATGAGGCATAGGGAGGTAAACGGCAGGCAGAACTGGTGCTGGAACCAGGCCACTCACTTTGATATATTACACTGGGCTGTCTGGTAAAATGCAAACACAGTATGTTTACATTCACGATGGTAATAACATAAATCTAAACAATGAATGGTAAAAAGACCAAGTAAAAAAATGGTTAAAAAAAAAATTTCAGACTGATGAGTGGTTTCTTATTTACTTTGCCCTTGGTCTTCACTTGACATACTGTCAGAAATGGAGACACTGAGAGCTAAAGGAGGAGACAGCAAATGAACACTCAGGTTTACCTTGTGGTCCAGGAGATGCCACCTTTGGGCCGGTGATCTCCAGGTTGGATTGGTACCGGTGCGTATTTTCTGCTTGGTTTGATTCCATTTTTTTCCCGGGAGTGTTCTTATTCTCTCCTTTGGGTTTCTTGACACGTTTCACTTGGAATGTGATCTGGTAGAAGGAAACATATTAAGAACAAATGAGAGCAACGATCAACTCTCTCACTGACTATGAATCTAAGCAGTTTTAAGAATATCCCAGGCCTGCGCTAGGGTTAATTTCTTTCCGTCTAATTCTTAAAGGTCTAAATGAAACAGGAAACAAAGCAACCAAGCTGCATTCTGTATATGGAACCCTGATGATGGTGCAATGGGTAAGCGCTTGGCTGCTAACGGAAAGGCTGGCAGTTCAAACCCACCGAGAGGCTTCATGGGAGAAAGATTTGGCAATCTATTCCAGTAAAGATTACAGCCTTGAAAACCCTAGGGGTTCTACTCTGTCACATGGGGATGCTATGTGTTGAAATTGACTTAATAGCACCAAACAATAAGAACATAAAGAAGAATCTAAACATTAAGAAGTCTGCAAGCCTTGAGCCTGATCATACGCATCCTCTCAGGAGAGCTAGCAACACCGAAGTATGAAATGCTTCTTGCAGTACGATTCCAATACGCAGGCCGTCCTGGGATATGCAGCAAAGTACTGTCACATAATAAACAGAAATTGAAACTTCCCACTCTACCAACGAGGTAATAAACTCTCACCCATTCTGTTGCTTCATCATCTTCACTTTTGCAGTCTCCATAGCAAGAGCTCTTGGCTGCTCCATCCTGGGGACCTTTCTTGAGTACCCGGATCCCTTGTAAATCCAGACGCCGCCCCTTCATCTCTAGTGCGCCTCCAAAGCCTTCCAGAGGCCATGCCTGTTGAAATTCATCCACCAAAGCCAGTATCTCTTCTGACATCTTTGTTTCATCTGAATTTTCCATCTCATCAGAGCCATTGCTTTCCTCCACCACTGTACCTGAAGTTCAAGGGTCAGCAAGATATAAAAACAGTTATACAGTATGCATTCGGGTTCTAGTCAGCAATCAGGAGTTTCCATTTGCAACACGGTGCTCTTCCTTCTGCCTTTTCGTTGGGTAAGTAGTGTGTGAGAAGAAATCTTAGAGAAGTCAAAGGGGAGTCTATGACAGTAATCACTGTGTAGGTATTTTAGGGCTCCCTTCAAATGAACAGATGTTTTCTGAGCATGGATCAAGGTATGTGCTTGTGAGGACTTCTGATCACAAGTAGTGTCAGAGTCACGTTTATGTTTGTACACGTGTACACTGAGTGCCAGCTGTGTACCTGGTTCTAAGAGAAATTCTAAGGTATTTTATTTAAATATTCAAAACCATTCATTGTCTACTTTTAAATAAATGATATAAGGAAGACTCAGCAAAATTAAGTAACCTGTTCAAAGCTTAGTAAGTTGTAGGTGGTGGAGTCAAGACATGGCAACTAGATCTCTGACTACAGAATCTACATTCTTCATTCCAAAGGTAGAGGCTTTCTTAGACACGAAGAGTTCCTGATTAGATGAAGGGGCATTAAAGACAATATTCACAACAAATGTTCACCCATTGTAAAATGAGAAAGAAGGATACATAAACCAAGTTGCAACATAGATTCCTATTTTATCATGCACAGATCCATAGACACTCAATTGCTGGTGTAAGGTTACCTTTGGTTTTCTTTTGTATTAGTTAAGTGTATTCCTGGTGGTGAGTAGATATCTAACAAAAACATGCCATTTCAACATCTGTACATGCACAGCTCAGTGGCATTAATTGTTTTCATTATGCCTGGGGGGCAGTGAGCTTCAGTTAATGGGGGTGGAAAAATCTGGAAGTGGACAGTGGTGATACCCATGGCCTGTTTTTGAGAAAGAGTGGCCTTTATTCTGAGATCGTGTCTGTGTACATTCTGACAGTAAAATTATCTTCATCTTAGAAAATGGCAACAGCAGATGCTAGTTTTCTTTTAAAAATGACCTTACCGATTAAAAGATAAAGAGTTTTAATCTATCCACCTAGCACAGAGATAGAACCAGAATGCTGGCGGATGAGTTCTAGACCTGCCACCTACTGGAGACTTACATACATTCTTTGAGCCTCATACAAAGAAGAGTTGAATATACAAGGAGAGTTGAATAATAATCTGCTTCACATGGTTAATACATACAGCACATTATAAATGATAAAATAGCACAAAAAAGATAACGATTATTATAATAGTTAATGATTACGAGAGAGAACTCAATTACTGTATTTCTCTCAATTTTCCTTCCAAAATACACTTTCCAAAATGATCTAATGTCTATGGCTGGCTTTCATTATGCCACACTACTTGTATTTAAAAATGGAGATTTTCTTATTTGAATAACCTACTGATGATCCTACTGGAAACCCACTGGGATGAACATGTCTGCTCTAATTATGACTTGCTGTCACTACCTAGGGAACAGCAAGGTAGTATCAGAATTTAGGAGCAGACTCAGGAAAAGTGAGTTGCTTAAACCAAGTTTGAAGTCCTGGTGTAGCACTGTGGGCTAATGCGCTGGACTGCAAAGTCATTTGAACCACAAGGTTGGTGGTTCAAGCTCACCAGCCGCTCCTTGGAAACTCTATACAGGGTCGCTATGGGTTGAAAATGACTCGACAGCATTTAACAACAAGACTAAGTTTAACTGAAGAGTCATCATCATACTGTGGATTAAATTAGTGATCTGAAAGAGAAATCATTCACAAAGAACATCTGTAGGATACTAAAGGAACCTGGGCAACCTCTCATTTCAGCCTGGGAAGGCTGTACTGTCACTCAAGATTGAAAATGGAACTGAAGAAACAAATGTTTAGTGCTATGTTACAATTTGAGTATCTCAAGCCCTGATGTAGTCATCCACAGGGGAGGCAAAGAGCACACACTGGGTTTATTCTGCACCAGGGACTTGCCTTGTTTGGGGGAGAGAAGCAGTTATCACATGACTGTTCACGTGGTTGTTGGGAGTCCCTAGATACCAGAAAGAGATAAGAGGCTGCTGGGCACCAGAGAAAAGCAGTCCCCTTTGTAAATGAACAAACTGCCTCTCTACTTTATAAGTCAGTCTCCTTTTAGCTGGTCACTGGGGATTCATTTCTTGACAGCACAATCATTTCTGGTCGAACTGATGACAGTAATTTTCTGAAGGTTCAAAGGTCTAAAGGTCACAATTTCCTCTTTAAAGTTTAGCTTGCTTTTTTCTCTTATACTTCATTAAAAAAATCCAGTACCATGCTGAAGGAAACACACACTTTTGTAATTGTTAGACATGTAAATCAAACCTACTCGGGAAGGTAAACACCACATTTTCATTACTTTCACAAACATTTACTGTACGCAAGCAATATAAAGTGATAGAAGACATCGCATACTCTGATGGGAGACAAGGCACGCAAGCACCGATACTGAATGAAATGTGCCCCGACAAAAAGCAGGAGCAACGCTACAGAAAGAACAACGAAACGCTTAGACGGAGAACTTGGACAGTGCCTCAGAGCAGGTGTCATTGTGCCCTGAGTGGTTACCTATGTACGGTGGCAGCACCAATGCACAGGCACTTACCCGAGCACAGCATGGGAGGAAGAGACGCAAAGGCTTGTACTGTCTGCTACGTGGGGTCCTTAGTGTCGCTGGGTGCTGACTCACAGGGACCCTAGTGGCAGAGCAGAACTGCCCCATTGGGTTTCCTAGGCTTTAATCTTCATGGGAGCAGCTCTGTAGGGATTTTCGTCTGCACAGCAGTGGTGGGCTTGAACCGCTAAGCTCTCGGTTAGCAGCTAAACACTTAATCATCGTACCACCAAGGATCCTTTTGTAGGGTACCAGTAACAGCACTTCCTACGTGGTGTTGGTGGAGAGGTAATCAGGCTAAAATATCTCAGATCCCATCCTAAGCCATTTGGATTTCTTCTGAGTAAATAAGGAGCCATGCAGAAATTTAAATCTAGGCAACTTACCTGCTGAGGTCTGTATTTTAGAAATAACTCTGAAGGACATACAGGAAATTGGTAGCAGAGGTTGTTTCTGATAATAGTGTTGGTTACTTCTTCTTGAAATGTGTACCAATGATATCATTTCTCTCTCCTGCCTACACACACTCCATACCTAGACTGTTGTTGTTGTCAAGTGCTGTCGAGTCAGTTACGACTCATAGCAACCCTGTATAGGGTTTCCAAGGAGCAGCTGGTGAGTTTGAACCGCTGATCTTTTGGTTCAAACCGACCTTTTGGTCCAGTGCTTTATCCCACAGAGACACACTGATTCCATCTGCTATGCTGCTCAAAAATAGGTGGATCGATTAGAACTCCTTTTTGTTTTCTTTTAACTTGGTAAGGTCATTTTAAAAGAAAACTACCATCTGCTGTTACCCAGACACGGTCTGCTCCAATTCAGTGGCTTCTGTAACAGTCCAGGTAGAAGTGAAAGAAGTCTGAATTTAGACAGTGGCAGTGAAAACAAATCGGGATGGCAGATTCAATGGGTCTGGGGAACTGATTGGAGAGAGGTGTGCCTGGGTGAATGGTGATAACACTAACCGGGGTCAGGGAGATACAAATTAGAAGCAACTCAGGAACCAGGATGGAAATGAGGACAAGTTCCATTCTGGATATACTAAATACCTGTGACAAAACCAGACAAAAGAGCCACGAGGTAAGTGGAGGTATGATTTGGAGTCACAGGGAATATCTTGGCTGAAAGAGGCAGATTTGGAGTCATCAGCATACTCAAAGGCAGAGGAGATCAGCAAGAGATAACATGCATATGGGTAAGCAAAGAAGACCAAGGTTAGGATCTTGGGGAACCCAACGAATCAGGGGGAAGATACAGAAGCGGGGAAGGAAATGTGAAAAGATAGTCTGATGATGGGAAGAGGGCCAGAGATAACCCAGAAGCCAGGAAGCAGGTGGAGAGCTGGGAATCTTCCTTTTTTCAGTGACTTTGTCAAAAGAGTAATGACAAGAAGGCAGACCTGGACACAAATGAATCAAATTTGTTCTAGCAAAATATTACATTGAGGTGAAGGAAAAAGATCATAGCTTATTTTCTACCTCACCATCTATGGATCACCCTCCCGATTCTATGGAATAACAAGGGGCTGTTAAAAGAAGGAAGAAAACTTTCTTGAAAGTAAAGAAAGCCTAAGCTTAAAGCAAGCTAGAGTTGATTGTTTTCCAGAAGCTCAGCAGCTCGGGTCAAATCAACTTACTTTCAAGCCTAAGGGCATCCGAGTGCCTCCCTGAATTCTCAACAGAAAACACAGGGTCCTCCTCTGTTCCTCTCTCAGAGGGCTCTTCTTCAACAGCATCCAGTGACTGTGAGTGGTCAAAATATTTCTGTTTGTCATGGCTGTGGTCCAGGGTTTTCTCATGACAATGACCTCAATGATAAGAGACACAAACATTGCACATTAGACACATCTCTCTGGTGTAGTCCCATAGTTCAAGTCCCAAAATGGCAAGAAGAACAAAAAGGTGACAATGTCAGTTTTTCTCCAGCTGAACACACACAAATCATTGTGCTGGAGAACCCAAAGCAAGATCGAGATTGAGATTCAAGCTTTGGCACCGAAGTTCAAATTTCACCTAGGTTCTTGCAAGAACCAAGTATTAGGGAGGAAAAAAATCTATGACAATAAAGATCAAGGCCCAAGATCTGGTTGTATTCAGCTGTGAAACATCTTGAATATGAAAATATCAGAGCTTTCCTGCTATTTGTCTTTCAAAGCGGGAGAAATGACAAATTAGTATCTGAGTCTGAGATGCTGCTCTTATTAACTTCCGTCGACTTAATTACCACTCATAGAGACCCTGTTTCCGAGGAGCAGCTGGTGGTTTTGAAGTTCTAACCTGTGGCTAGCAGTCCAGTGTTTATCCTACAGCATCACACCAAGAATCTATAGAAGATTTCTAATTTGCACCAGAGCTTTAAATGAAAGATGCAACAAAAGAGCCTATATATATATAAAATAAATACCAAGGAAGGAAGGAAGGACGGTAGTGGAGGCACAGGGGATATTTCAATATTTAAAGCTGCAATAGCACAATGATGCTTTCGGGAAATGAGTCATGGTCACAAAAGCTGCACTTCCTGCTATGTACAGTGAGAAGGGCACTGTTACAATTCTGCTGGTGAGTTAAAGGTTCTAACCCTATTAGGGACCATGTGTTAGTATGGGTAAGGAGCCACGATCCAGCACCACCTGACGGATAGTGCTGGGATGTTATTAAATGCCATCAAGTCAGTTCTGTCCCATAACAACCCTGTATAGGGTCTCCAAGGAGCAGCTGGTGAGCTTGAGCCACCGCTCTTGCATTTCAAGCTGACCTAGTAGTCCAGTGCATTAACCCACAGTGCCATGCCAGGACTCCAGTGCTGGGGTAGTGCCGGCCACTTGCTGGTTATAATGCTGTGTCTGCGATGGGAGAGGCCTGGGTCAGGGTATCCATCATCTCTTTGACTGTTAATGGTAAACTCCAGCCCAGCTGGCAGCTGAACAGGTGTCTTCCCTCATCTTTCACATGTGCAGCCGTTGAAAGTGTTAATTTTCGATTAGAGGACAATTCTTAACTAGGAGTGCAGACCTCCCCTTCCTTACTAGAACATTCAAACACGCTTTACAAGAAATACCTGGTCTAGAGGATGCTATCTCAAGCAGATATATGTCTCCAAACAAGCTCTCTGTGCAGTGATGGAAGTACAAGAAGTCTTGTTCTGGGTATGATGGCTCCCTTTTAGAGTCCAGTCATCTTATTTCAAAATTTAAGAAAGCACTTGTCAGGCCATTTTCCTTATTGTGCAAGAAAATGTAACGGACTCAAAACTATCTTCAACTTACTTAATTGAGAAGAAGAAGAGCCACTTTCCATCCACACCATCACACACCTGAGGCTACTAAGGTCAACAAGGCTAAGTCATTAAGTGAGGATTCAGCATTTGGAGAGCGCTCCAGCTCTTAAGATATTCACAAGCAACTTGAGACAGTAGCTACAAGACAACAAATAACCATGAGGTGCCAGGCTGTGTCAAATAAATGCTTCAGTATAAGCAGGGAGGAGGTAGAACTTGAACTTGAAAACTAGGTGGGACTTACAACAGGGGAAACTACCAGGAAAGAAACCGGTATTTGTTGAGTGATTCGTCTCTTTTCTTCTACTTAATCTTCACGAAAACCGCGTGAAGGATTATTAATCTTCACTTTACCGACAAGAAAACTGATCCTTAATAAAATAAGTAACTTGTCTAAGCTTAAACAGTAAGTGACGAGGAGATCTATGAAGCGAAACTAGGGCTGTCAATCTCACCACAAAGCTGCTTGGCTTTCTACTAGTCAGCAAAAAAGGGAGAAGGAACAATGCACTGAGGGAAGGGACTGGGAGAGGAATTCTCTGTTTGGGAGGCAATGAGAAGGATCATTTTCTTGGAGAAGGAGGGTGTTTATGGGTATATGCCATTAGCAGTGGTAGTTGCATTCTTTCTCGAATTCTCCTGTGAGAGGGTAGATGTTACCCACTTGCCTTCATTTCTGCCGTCACCATCTGCTATGTGCAGGTAGGTACTGGAGACCAAAGTGCAAGAGCATTAAGACAAAACAGAGCAATGCCAACAGAAAGTCTGCACATCCAAACTGACCATAGTTTACTCTGACGAACATCGCAGTTCTCACAGACAGTTCTTAATTGGGATATAAATAACCATGACTATTAAAAGCAGAGAGGAAATAATGATGACAATGACGGTGAGAATTTAAAAATATATTTTATCCCTGGAGAATATGTTTGCCCCTCAGCTTTGATGAACTTGTCCCCTAAGCATCTTTTACCTTCACACAGGTTAAGTAAAACTTAGCATTGCATAAAGGACAAACTTTTAATAGAAGCCAGTGAAACTCCAGCAGTGTTTTCTTCCGTTACTTTAGTCTCCAGAGCCTCTGTACCTCTCCTTTTTCTCTCCCACCCTCTTTCCACTGTAACAATTTAATCGGTTTCCTTTTTTTTTTTTTTCAAATCTCTGCAATATGAAAAATGCTTCATAAGTAATTTATAAGACATCATGTGCAGAAGACCCAAGAGCTAAAATTAGTCCTCTTGCATGGCATCAAACCCAGTCATCCTCTTGAAGCAAGCCTTGTGCGCTCCAAGAATATCATGCCCACAGGCCAACATTTCTTAGAGGGAGAGCAATAGAGGGGGTCAGGGAGGAGAACTGGGGGAATTCAAAGGAAAGATGAGAAGTTTATATTAGGATATCTCTTGAAAGTTATTTAACAGATATCTAGGAAGTAGGCAGCATCAAATTGATCAAATTAAAAAAGAGAGGCTTTAAGGATTAGAACTACTAATATTAACTCTCTTGCGTTGACAGTTTAATACGCCCTGGTTTAGCGTTCTGGCATGCTTTATGTAAGGAGTTAGGCTAATAATAGAAAGTTAAATTGCCTAATTCTTTAATTACTCCTTTCAGCTGTCTGAGGGAGAACTTAAGCGCTTCAGAAAACTAGATTCTATTCTCTGCTCTATAGCACTGGTCAGTTCACCTGAGGTGGAACCTTAACAGAGCTGCCTCGGTGGCCATGTATCACCTGTCTTCCTGGTAGAGGCGGCGATGACGTGTTCAGTAAAGAAACATAAGGACACAGTGGAAAAGGGAACATGGAAAGACACTGACAAAGTAACATGTCCTTTTCCATATGTAACATGTCCTTTTCCATATGTAACAAGTCCTTTCCATATGACTAGCAGTTATTTTTTTTGCTGACACAAAAATGAGGGGATTCTAAGGCTTAACCTAACTTTGGGAGATGCAATATTTTTTAAGATGAGGAACTACATGATTTAAATGAAATGCTTTAGATAACAAGGTCCCAGAAGAGAATGGGGATACTTTCTTTGTGCTTTAATGCTCAGTACTTGCGTGCACAGTATCTCACATCTGATCCCGCTTTTGGTAAGCTGGGTTTGCTTTGAAGTTAAGAGACTACAAGGTTGTACAAGCTAAGCATAAAGCTTGAGGGGTTCGGATTCTGGAACTGCTGTGAAGTCTTAGGCACATCGACACACCACTCTTCTGTGCTGAAAGCATCCTCTGTATAAACTGGCTTCTTCACAATAACCTACCTTTCGGGAACAACCTGACTACAAACTTAATATGCTTTGTCAAAGTGTACATCTCCTCAGGGATAAAAGCACATTCTATCCTAAGTAAACTTCCACTTCTGCAGAGTGATTCAGTTCTCAGGAACCCCACTGAAATGATGGTTACAGAAACCTCCTATGACTCACAGAGACCCTGGCTCATTTGGAGTCCTGGTGTGGTGCTGTGGGTTAAAACACTGGACTGCAAAGTTGCTTTGAACCACAAGGTCAGTGATTCAAGCTCACCAGCCGTTCCCCAGAAGCCCTATACAGAGTCAGTACCAACTCACCAGCACTTAACAACAACAACATAGAGACCCTATAGGACATGGTGGAACTGTCCCTTAAGGTTCCCAAGGAAGCAGACTATTACATTTTTCTCCCACAGGATGGCTGGTGGATTCAAACTGCTGTCTTTAGTTCAGCAGTGGCACTACCACAGCTCCTCTGTTGTTATTGTTATTTGCCGTGGAGTCGATTCCGACTCACAGTGACCCTGTACAAAGTTTCCGAGGCTGTCAATCTTTATGGGGGCAGAAAGCCTCATCTTTCTCCCGCGGAACAGCTGGTTGTTTCTAACAGATGACCCTGAGGTTAGCAGCCCAATTCAAAACCACTACACTACATATGAATGTTTTAAAATTGGAAAAAGTGTGAGACAGGGTTGTATTCTTTCACCATACTTATTCAACCTGTATGCTGAGCATATAATACGAGAAGCTGGGTTCTTTGAAGAAAAACGTGGCGTCAGGATTGGAGGAAGACTCATTAACAACCTGCGATATGCAGATGATACAACCTTGCTTGCTGAAAGTGAAGAGGACTTGAAACATTTACCTATGAAGATCAAAGAACACAGCCTTCGATATGGATTGCATCTTAATGTCAAGAAAACAAAAATCCTCACCACTGGACCAATAAACAACATTCTTATCAATGGAGAAAAGATTGAAGTTGTCAAGGACTTCATTCTTCTTGGATCAACTATCAACACTCGCGGAAGTAGCAGTCAAGAGATCAGACGACATATTGCACTGGGCAAATCTGCTGCACAGGAACTTTTTAAAGTGTTGAAGAGCAGAGATGTCAGCTTGAGGACTAAGGTGCGCTTGACCCAGGCCATGGTGTTTTCATTAGCCTCATATGGATGCAAAAGCTGGACAGTGAATAAGGAAGATCGTAGAAGAACTGATGCCTTTGAGTTGTGGGGTTGGAGGAGAATACTGAAAGTGCCATGGACTGCCAAAAGAACCAATAGATCTGTTTTGGAAGAAGTGCAGCCGGAGTGCTCCTTGGAGGCCAGGATGGCTAAGCTTCGCCTCTCATACTTTGGACATATTGTCCAGAGGAAACAGTCACTGGAGAAGGATGTCATGCTGGGTAAGGTGGAGGGTCAGAGAAAAAGAGGAAGACCCCTAATGAGATGGATTGGCCAGGTGGCATCATTGATGGACTCAAGTGTGGCAGCGGTAGTAGGTCGGCCAGGATCGGACATTGTTTTGTTTTGCTGTGCATGGGGTCGCTATGAGTCGGTTCCAACTCGATGGCACCTGACAACAACAACGCTACCAGAGCTCCTTAGAGCTCCTCTAGCACACAGCAAACAGCTATTAGTGTTGTTGTTCCCCTGAAAAGTTGTAAAGAAGTTATTATCAAGAGAGTTGTAATCTCTTTCAACAAGACATTTTGCTATACTGACTCAGAACGTGCAGTATGATCAACTGGAAGTTACCATGGTATTTGCCTAATTTCAACATTCAGTGTGTGTGTGTGCACGTGTAGAGGATCTGAAGGCAGCAGAGGATTCACTTTATTAAATCTTTCAGAAGAAAACAGCGATAAATTCAGATCAAACTTGCTCAGCATCTCTGAACACTAAGATATTTAATTTTAATGCGGTGCTGCTATAGGATAAGCACTGAACTCTAACCACAAGGTAGTCAGCACAAACCCACCAGATGCTCTTTGGAAACCCTATACAGGGTGGCTATGGGCTGGAACCAACTCTACAGCACACAACAAGATATTTAGTATATTTAGAAATTAGCCTAATAGCTCTGTGCTCTCTGTAAAGAGCATTTTAAGTAGACAGTGTGAATTCAATGCCTTGTAATATGAAAATAGATCCTGTTGTTAAGTGCTGTTGAGTTGGTTCGAACTCAAAGTGACCTAGTATAGGGTTTCTGATGCTGTAAATCTTTGTGGGAGCAGAAAGTCTCCTATATCTCCCATGGAGCAGGTGATGGGCTTGAACCCCTGACCATGTGGTTTGGGGTCCTGTGCATATCCCACAGAGCCATTGCACTCCTTCCACGGAGACTGTTGTTAAGTGCTGTGGAGTTGGTTCTGATTCCTAGTGATCCTCTGTAGGGTTTCTGAGGAGTGGCTAGTGTGCTTGAACTGTTGTCCCTGTGGTTTGCAGTCCAGCGCTGATCTGACAGAGCCACTGCACTCCCTGAAAACAGAACCTACGTCAACACTTCCCTCTTTGTTGGTCAACACCTTCCTCTAGGGTACAACCCTTGTTCCAGTCCGCCCCCCCAAACTATTCTTTTGCTAGTGTACTTGGTGGTTTTTTTCATACAGGAAATGAGTATAGTAACCTTGCTGTTGTTAAGTGCCGTCGAGTCAATTCCGACCCATAGCGACCCTGTGTAGGGTTTCCGAGGAGCAGCTGGTGAGCTTGAACCGCCAACCTTGCGGTTCAAACAGCTTTGCAGTTTGGCACATTAACCTACAGCGCCACACCAGGACTCCATAGTAACCTTATGCTACCTATATTATATAAAAAGTCTTGGTTAAGCACTCAGTTGCCAATCAAAAGGTCACTGTGGTTCCAACCTGGAAACTAGCTGCAGGTGGGGTTCTGGCGCCACACATGGAGCAATGCGGATCGCACCAATGGAAGCTTCATTTGAAACACTGCTCATTCCAAAGACCTTTTCGAGAATGTGAGGAAGTACAGCGCTTGAGGAAGGGACCTTTATGATTTCCATCTCCAGAGAACTGGACAGAGTCCAGTAGATCTTGTAACCAAGAGGACTATTCCACGGAAAGAACGTAAATCCTGTCCAGCAGACTGAACTGCCTTGCCGCATGAACTTCGACAGAATAATTTACTTTTCTGTGTCTAGGGTTTTTATAAACTACTGTGGCGTCCTGGTGTGGTGCTGTAAAATAGGTATTGAGCTGCTAACTGCAAGATCGGCAGTTCAAATCCATCAGCCACTCACGGGAAACCCTACACAGGGTCATACTATGAGTTAGGTGTAACTCAATGGTACTTAACAAGGAAGTTAGTTACTGTAAGGATGATCCTGGGAAACACCACTAATGAAGCCAAGGCACACAGAAGACCTGGTGTGGGGAAAACCTAGCTTGCTGCTGAATGCACCAGAGTGACAAACGCAGGTTTCTCAGCTCTTTTGCTCCACCCCGTCCCCTCTGTGGAAGACAAAAGAAATCTTTCCAGCAGCTGTACGGCTCCTTAGACTTATTCTCAGACAGCAATTACAGCTGAGTGAAATTCTTTGTGGGAGGTTTGAAAATAATGGTTATGTACTGACCGACCTTAAAAGTACATTGCCACATGGAACTGACAACCTGAGATGGGCAATCTTAGGGTTAGATTGTTCTTTCCTCTTGGAGAGGGGAATGAGTCAGAAGAGAGTTAACCCAAATAAAACATCAACAAAAGTGTGTAACCCCAACTGCAAGTGTGTGGGCGTGTGTTTCCCTTGTATTACATATTCTGGAGTTGAATTCTAGCCTAGGGGACATCCTGCTCACACATGGTAGAGAAACCTGATTTGCCTAAGCATTCAGAGCTGACTTAGTTTCTGTAAGCCTCTGGAGCAGAGACAGGAGAACTGGCTGTACATCTGGCCTCCTGCCAGGAGCCTTCTCTTCAGCGACTCTAGCAAAGTAAGTGCCAGCTGAGACACAGCCACCGCGGCATGCAGGCTGTGGCAGACACGCCGCCAAGAATGGAATCCAAGCTTCTAGCAGCTGGAACTCCCTCTAGAAATATGAAAGACCAGAGTAAACATTTGCTGGAAGTTTACTATGGGGATCTTCTGCTATTCAGAGACAATACATATGGAAACAGAAAGGAAATGAACTTCAATTTTGTTTTTAAATTTACATCTCTAGCTTCCTTCAGCGTAGGAACTGTGTGCTTCAGGTAAGAAAACGGAAGAAACAAATCTAACAGTCACACTTTCTCAGACTTGGTGACTCAGCCTCAGATGCTAGGTTTCAGTGAGGGTTTATTATTTGTCTCTCTCCTGTTAGCATTGAAGAAAGGGATCTGGTAGGAAACTCAATAGACCTTACTCTGCTCCTCTTTCTCAAACTGCAAAAGGTGGCCCAGAGTCATGAGTAAGGAAAGGGACTGCCATCAGGAGCACCTGCTGGATACACCACGCTTGCTTCCTCTCTTCCTCTCCAGGGTAGGGATACTGAACCCTGGTGGGCTGTGGGTTAGCCACTCTTTGGGACAAAGATGAGACTGTCTGATCCCACACAGATTTACAGCCTTGGAAACCTTATACAAGGTCACTATGAGTTGGAACCGGTTTGATGGCAGAGGGTAAGTGGGGTGGGTACAATAAGTATATAATGTAAAGCCAAGACTTATGCAATCTCATTGCCTACTTGGGTCTATTTTACTCCTCAGATTAAAGGAAATGGAAAGGACAGCATCTTCAAATGAGAGACCAAGACGACAATTATTCCGTAACTTATAAGGACTTGAGCCCAGTCAGTGATAGCTCACAGGACTATGTACAAGCACAAAAAACAAGTACCAGGAAACGTTTCTTTCACCGGCATAGGTGGTATGTGCGCTATTTAAACTGAAGTGAAATTAACAAATGGAAGTCCTTTATCCATGTCTATTTTGAGCAGGGTCCTATGGATTCCAGTAACTTAAGTTTCCTATTTCCCTGGCTGTAGATCCCACTTTGAGAATATCTCCCTATTCCCAAGTATGTATAATCAACGCACTAAATTAACACAGGCAAATCAATGATGGTATCATACTGTTTCCTCTTGCTTTTTGTCACTGTCACCAAATTAAGGTTGCCTGGGGCCACTCATCGCAGTGCTCACTGTACACATAATAACACGGTTTCCAGGATTTCACTGACCTCCTCAAGGCTTAGCATTTAGGGTTTGTAGCCAGTGGACAGTGAGAGAAAAGGCGGCTAGTTCCTTTCTTGGTCTATGTTGTTTTCACCTAGCTGTATTTCATAGGTTCAGGAGAAACAGCTATAAGATGTGGATGAAAATAGGGATGAGAAAACTTGCTTATCACCATCTTATCAACTTTATCACCTGCTCTCAACCTGCAGTTCTTTTCCCCTGAAATCTGATAGACATATTATTTTTTATATGCATCACTTGGAATGTTCATATCTGACTGGGCTATTAAGAAGTGCAAACTGCTTTGAGGATGATGATGAAAAGATTAATCTGAGTGGCAAATTCAGACTCCAACATGATGGCCCTTTATAATCTAGGTTCGGTAGAGATGTATGTATCTTTTTTAAGGGATGAAATAAAAAGTGTAGTGATTATACATACCACTGCTATAAAATGTCCTAAGAACCTACATATATGCATTCTTCTGATCACGGCAGTGGGATTGCTTACAATTTGTTGAGAATTACAGTAATGTGCAAGGGGGCCACTCCGGGATGGAGATTTGAGGCTCAACTCTACCAGTGTGGTTTGAATAAATCACCACCTTTGCTTCCAGATTCATAAAACAGGGAGTTTTCTCACTTCACTCTCCTGTCATATGAGGGGGCTTGAAAGTGTTCATTGATAAATTCCATTTTTCCATGAACTTTTTGGAGTTACAGATACTTGTCTATATACTTGTCAAGGAATTATTTGTACTTTTTGGAGTTACAGATACTTGTCTATATACTTGTCAAGGAACTTTTTGGAGTTACAGATACTTGTCTATATACTTGTCAAGGAATTATTTGTAAAACTAATTTTCATATATCTTCAACTAAAAGAGCTTGAATTATTTATTTTACAAATAATTCAAGCTCTTTTTGGTGAAGAAATATGAAAATCCAAAAACCTAGTACACATTTGGAGTCCTGGTGTGGGGTTAAACCCACCAGCCACTCCTCGGAAGCCCTATACAGGGTCACTGTGAGTTGGGATTGACTTGATGGCACTTAACAACAACAACAGTACATGCTTGGCTTTGTTGCAGGATGTGCCTGGGATTTTGAAAGCTAGAGAAAATTAATTCTCACAGAATGAAGTGGAGATGGTAACTGGTTTAATGGTATGGTGCTATAAGATCAGCACTGGACGGCTAAGCACAATGTTGGCAGTGCAAACTTACAAGCTGCTCCTCAGAAACCTCAGGGTCACTATGGGTCAGAACTGTTAAGTCAGTGACAGTTAACAGCAACAACATAAACATTGGGCCTTACAAGACTATGCCTTAAGAAAAAAAACCGCAGCAGATATCTTTATCTTCATTAATTCTTATGGAAGGATATGGTAAAATGGTAATGTAGTGGTTACGAGTTTGGCTGCTAACCTCAAGGTCGATAATTCGGAGAAAGATGAGGCTTTCTGCTCCCGTAAATATTTACAACCTCAGAAATCCTATGTAGGGTCACTATGAGTTGGAACCGACTTCATGGCACACCATCACCACCACCATAGGTAGTGTATGTTGTGTAAGATGCCCTGGTGGCACAGTGGTTAAAGTGTCCCACTGCTAATCAAAAGGTCATCAGTGCAAACCCACTAACTGCTCTGTGGAGAAGGCTGTGACAGTCTGCATCTGTAAAGATCTACAGCCTTGGAGACCCCATGGGGCAGTTCCTCTCTGCCCTCTAGGGTTGCTTTTAGTTGGAATCCACTGGACGGTAGTGGGTTTGGTTTTAGATAATGGTAGTGATTATGAGTCGGGCTGTTAACCTCATGGTCAGCACTTCGAAACTACCAGCCGTTCCGTGGGAGAAAGATGAGGCTTTCTGCTCATGTAAAGATTTATAGCCTCAGAAACTCTATGCAGGGTCGCTATGAGTCGGAACCAATTCCACGGCACATAACTACCGATACCAGCCTAAACAATGGCAGCAAAATGCAGGATTTTCTTCTTTAAAATCTGAACTATATATAAACTTGTTTTAAGTTGCAAGCTGTAACTCTACAGAAGTTAAGGGAGAAGAACAATGTGTAAAGTTACGTAGTCTGTAAAGCAACTATCGAAGGAGATATGACTTGTGTAACCAGATGCTATAAACATGGGCGCATCATGGAGACAAATGGATAATCCGTTCATCTGCACACAGATATTAATGCTACTTACATCATTTGTAAATTCTTATGTTTCTTTATACAGAAAAACTTGCATAATCTTTAAAAAATACCTAGATATTAGAGTCTAAGTTTTGTTGTATAACACTTATTCATAACTTCTAAAGGTCTGGGCCAGTGTTTTGAAGTGTGTACATCTCTCTGTGAATTAAGATAAATCGGGGTCCAGACAGCCTAGGTTTTCCTTATCAATGCCAACCGTCTGTGGTACACCTGTAAGCATCTCATGTACAAAAACTTTAATAACTAACATATCATGGATCTTATTTTCTAATAAGAGAAAAATAATAATGAATAACACTAAAAATAAGGTAAAATCATAGTAATAGGATAATCTGTATTGCTTTTGTTGTTAAGTACTGTTGAGTAGTTCTGACTCATAGCATCCCTGTATAGAGTTTTCAAGGCCAGGAATCTTTGTGGGAGCAAAAAGCCTCCTCTTTCTCCTGCAGAATGGCTAGTGGGCTCCAGCCGCAGACCTTGCAGTTCATAGCCCAGTATTTCTCTTACAGAGCCACTGTGCACCCCCTAAACTGCAGAAGTAGTACAAAGTATCTGTGCTAAATAAAAAATTTTTATTTGCAAAACAGTAAAACTGAGGGTTGAAAAGTACTCATTCAGCAAATATTTTGAGAGTAATCAAAGATTGGAAAATGGACTTTTAAGCTGTATTGCGCCTTATCTGTGTATTTCTGGACTCCATTATAGATTGAATATTTATCATTCTGCTTATATTGCTCTTAAAAATTATTTTCCATTTTCTGGTCATTAGAGAAGATAATCACTATTGCTTCATGAGATTTCACTGTTTATTTAACAGTTTTTAAAAAACACCTTTTTAATGTTGAGTACTTCAGAGGCCTTACAAACAGCATATACTCAAAGCCATTGTACTTGGCTTTAAAAAAGGACCAAGTATGTCGCTATTGAAGAAGGAGTTTTATTACATGTGATCAATTCAGTTCTATTTAAGCTAAACCAATCTGTAAAATAACAAAACTATAAATGTGGAAAGCAGTAACTATTTTAATATTGCCACAATGAAATGTTTAGCTACAACTTCCTTTTTACAGTCAACTCAAAAGTGGGGAAAAAAAACAACAACTCAGTCTAGTGAGCTTTTCCTTCACAGTATCCTTGAAATTGCAGTTGTGGTATAAAATGATCTAAAGAAAAGCAGCATTTATTAACTATCATTTAGAAGAGAGAAAGGTCATGAGCAGATAGATACTATAAAAACCTAAAAAACTGAAGTCAATAAAATTTATTTCCAGGTTCATAAAAGTTTGAATATACTGTCAGATAAGTAATTCTTCACTAATTAACATATTTAGCTATAAAGACATTACCGTGAGTATAATAGTTTTTTTAAGATGAACAAATCAGTATCAAAAGGTAATATGATATAGTGTCTGTGTAGGCTTTCCAAGAAACATAAACTGACAATCTGCATGACAAATTCCAGAGCTACGTATCACAAGAAATAAAACACTTACTGATGTTGCTGTACTGCCTACAATTTTACCACTAGGCTCATACACACTATTCAAGACATTAAGGAACTCTGGTAGTGTGATGGGATAAGTGTTTGGCTGCTAACTGCAAGGTCAGCAGTTTGAGTCCACCAAGTGCTCCATGAGAGAAAGTTGATGCTTTCTGCTGCCATGAAGATTTCCAGCCTCAGATGCCCTCTGTGGGGTCGTTGTGAGTCTGAATCACGCCCACGGCAGGCTGCCACCATCCACCACCACCACACAAGACATTAGCTCATATCACTACTGCTCTAAAACCAGTTACAAATATGTGTGTTTAAAGGAAATAATCTGTGAAAGACTTAACTAGAGTGGTCAGAAAAATTATTTTTAAAAGGTTAAGTGTTATTTCTGGTCTTGAAGATCTTATTTGAAAAGATGTTTAAGTGGCAGCTTTCAAACAGCCTTTCCTAAGAGCATTGTTGAGGCTGGGAAAGGGGTGGAGAAAGGGGCAGCTTAGTTCCTTGTCTAATAAAAACCAATTATTAGATAAATCCTTTGATTATTATATGGAAAAAAATCATAAGCTTTATTGATCTCTTGAAACCTTTGTACTGTCACAATAAAAAATTAGACAATTATGTCAGATATTAAAGATAACTTAATACGTTTATTTCATTACTGTACAAATTAAAAAACAAAATGCAAACAGAATTATCTGATCTTAATTGTTACTAAATATGATCCAATAATATTCTTGGAATAATCTTGAGTACCAAAGGTACCAAAATGCTTAATTAATTTTTGAGAAGTTCTATCTTTTTTTCCCCCAAGAATGCTCACAGATAAATGGGGTAGAGGTAATTGTTTAGATTTCAAATTATATAACAGAACTCTATGGTTTCTACACAGGTATGCTGCTCCATTCTAAGTTTCTGAGCTTCCAAGATGCAATTCAACAAAGCAACTGTGAATGAGCAGGACTGCTGTAGAAACAAGTGCTGCAAAAAATTCATTACTGTAATTAGTACTAACAATGACCTGCTGAATGAAAACAATGCTGTAACAGTATACCATACATTTTCTAGGTGAAAAAACAGGAGTTTTCAGGTCTGTATTTCTATTGGGGATACCAGCATTTATTCAAATGTTGGTAGATGTTGGATTCTTTTCTAATCCATTCAGAGGGATATTTAGGCTGATTAGCAATAATAACTTATTCCAGTGATCTTAGCAAATTTGAACAAAGATGTCATAACTAAATTAGTAAACTTGTTCATTATAATGTACCATATAAAAAGGACTAAATAGTGTTCATTTCTTATAAAAATCAATGAGCTCTCTCTGAAATGATGAAAAAGTACTTCCTCTTCCCAAGTCAAATACATTTCTTTTAGTGTTATTATATCTTACCCAATAATATTCTTGGGATAATCTGGGGTACCAGATACTACAACTCTTAAGAAAGATCAGTTCCAAACTATTACTACTGTCCCGGGCTAGGTGAAGTTACACTGCACGGAAAAAAAAAAAGACAATGGGATTTCCTCTTTTGACACAGATAGCATAAAATAAGATTAAATTTCAAGACACTAAACTGCTAAACAAAAGCATATGAAACTGATGACAACATGATGCCTTTTTAGAAAAGGGTCATTATATTTACATAGCTTTTATCTACAGAACTACAGAAACACACACACCCACACAGAACTCTCCTTCCCAGTGATGGAAAGATGTGCCAAGAGCAGGGCATGGGACGTAGTAAACTTAATATAGTAAGAGATTCCACAAGTGGCTCATAGAAAAAATGGAAATACTGCTTACAAGACTCTTCTTGGATAATGACAAAACTTAATAGACCACAGTGTGTTTTCTAGGTAGGGTTAAATACGGTGACAAAAGACTTACAATGTATACCTTTAAAATTCTCAGTCCTTTGCGTTCCGCATCTACTGTGTGTGGGGGATGGGTTTTAGGGTCTTTCCTGCTTTGATGAGGACATCTAATGTCCTTTCCAGGAATGGCAGCACTGGGGCTCAAACATGCAGCGGTGTGACTCTGACGCTATCTGCGGCACCACGGAATCTGGCTAGCGTACCCTCCTAGGACTTTAGCATTCATCTAAGAACTCTGGTTCAGCTTGTGGCCAAGAATGGCTCAAAGCTGACTGAGCTACATTATGTTGCTGCCAAAGCTTTATTTCTCAATCAAAAACCTGGGCTCTGATAATTAAAAATGGACACATTATTGGACTCAAACAGCGTATTTTCTTACATGCCCTTTTAGGGCTTTTTTCATGCAATATAATGTCCACAATTCACCCATTTCATAAAAATCCTACCGCGGTCCGTTAGAGTGAATTAGGAAAACCAGTTTCAGATTCCAAATTTACTGGCAATTAATGCTGTCTTTTAGACAAGTCACTTAACCAAGTGAAGCTGTTTTTTAATGTCTAATACAAGGAGCTAGGCAGATGGCTCTGGCCTTGAACTTTGCAGTGCATGCTGCACGTCAATGGAGCACCTACTGGGTGCTGCCCAGTGGTGTGGCTCTGAGGCTGCACATCTATGCAAACAGCACCCCTCACAATAGAAGGCTGCAAGTTCAATTCTTTTTTTGAGTGGGTTCTGACTCATAGTGACCTCCGGCATAGGGTTTCCAAGGAGCGGCTGCTGGGTTTGAACTGCCAACCTTGAGGTTAGCAATACAGTGTTTACCCTACAGTGCCAAACCATAGGCAAATAAGTAAACAACCACATGTCAAGGGCACTAGACAGAGGTTTCTGATGGATGAATCGACAACAGTTTTACATATTTTTCTACCCAAATGGGTATTCTTCATGTACACATGCCCATGGTTATGGGAAGACATGGAAAAATGCAAAAAGATCCCATTTCATGTCAGGTGACTTTTAAAGGTGCAGGAAACGTTTGGACCACCTTCATGAAAAAGAAGGGGCTGTATTTCTCTGACCAAATATGTGGAAGAACTTCAAATACTATCAGAAATGTTATCCTTAACCATGAGCACTGCTCATTATAAAAGAAATCTCATAGCCTACTAAACCCAGTTGAATATGCTGCTGCGAGGCTTTCCCAAGCAGGGTTCGGAGCGAGACTATAGCCTTATTACACTACAGTATGTAAGTATCTACTATAAGTAGTGCAGTGACTTCTTCCATCTGCATCTAGAATTATACGGGCTGCATCAAATCCTTGAGAAAGCAGAGAAAATAATTTTCTGTGTTCTTGTGATCAGAACAGAAACTATGGTTGAGCTTATTAGTTTGCCAACGTTTAATAGCTGCTTACCACTGCAAATGGAGGAGGTGATGTTGTACAGAAAAGGATAAAACTGCATACATCGGATCAGTTTCAGGCTATTTTCACACTCTGGGCATTTGGTAGTTAATTTCAAAGCTTGCCTAAAGGCCTCAAGTGCTCCGCTGACATTCTTCAGAGCAAGGTAAGCATTTCCCAAGCTCAGAAAGGTCAGAGGCTGCAAAGAAGAAAAAACAGAAGAGCAAAAAGGTTAATGGATTACTATTTTCTGAGTTAAGAAATTCTCAAAGCGTGTGTCTGTTTTTTGGCTTCTCTCAGGTTACCCCATAAAGATTTATGCCTAACTGTCGACTGTTGTCACATTAGCCAATCATACACTGAATCCAACATATGCAAATTTCTTTTTTTTACCTTTCACTAAGGCACAAACTATCAACACTCATGGAAGCAGCAGTCAAGATATCAAAGAATGTATTGCATTAGGCAAATCTGCTGCACAAGACCTTTTTAAAGTGCTGAAGAGCAAAGATGACAGCTTGAGGACTAAGGTGCGCCTGACCCAAGCCATGGTATGTTCAATAACCTCATATGCATGCGAAAGCTGGACAGTGAATAAGGAAGACTGTAGAAGAATTGATGCTTTTGAGTTATGATGTTGGAAAAGAATATTGAAAGTGCCATGGGCTGCCAAAAAACCCAAAAAGATCCATTTTGGAAGAAGTGCAGCCAGAGTGCTCATTGGAGGCCAAGATGGCCAAACTTTGTCTCTCATACTTTGGACATATTGTTAGGAAAGACCAGTTGCTGGAGAAGGATATCCACCTTTGGTAATGTGGAGGGTCAGAGAAAAAGAGGAAGACCCCCAACGAGATGGGCTGGCAAAGTGGCAGCATCGATGGACTAAAGCGTGGCAACAGTAGTGTGGTTGGCCCAGGATTGGGCAGCGTTTAGTTCTGTTGTGTATAAGGTTGCTATGGGTTGGTACCGACTCGATGGCACCTAACAACAACAACAACAACAACAACAACAAGGCACAATGTGGTGCTGTAGGATCTGCATTAGACCGTGAACTACAAGGTCAGCAGTTCAAACCCACCAGTTGCTTCTCGGAAATCCTATACTGGGTCACTATGAGTCAGAACCAACTCAGTGGCACTTAAAAACAATAACAACAAGGTACAAAGAACATAGGTGTGTAAAGTACACAAATCTTAAGTATAAAGTTCAATTAACTTATACACACATGTGTGTGAATGCACATGTGGTTGCATTAAAAATTACCGGTACTAAAACTAAGACTCAGTGGGAATACCCAAGCAGACATGCATTCTGATTGGTGACTATGTTGGTCACTGATAAGGGGAAGTGAAGGAAAAACAGCAATGAAGCTGCGAGCTAAGTCCTACCACATTCAATAGACTCCTGTGAACCCGGGTGAAGACCTGGTTGGCCAGCAGTATGGCAAGACCTGGAAACTCTTCGGCCCAGTGTCAGTGACATAGCCACAGAGGACTAGAGTGGAGAGTGAATCATCCAGCTGATAAAAAGAGAGGGCATATGCACAAGAACATCCACACTTGCAAGTAATACCCACTTGACCTGGCTTCAATGACTGGATGATCAGAGCTCAACTAGAAGAAGAAAGAAGAGGAAAGAGTATTCTGGTACAATTTGATGAACTTGATCTACACCTATGGATGCAGTAGCTCAAAGAGGGAACAAATCGCTACAGCGAGGACCACTCCCACCCTCTCCATACAGAGTAGACAGGGATGGGCAACTTGGACATTGGCTACCCAAAATGGGGGGCTGGTGGTGGCTACAAAGGCAAGAAGTGACTGGCTTACAAGCTTTCAAGAGGGAGCCTAGATCCAGAGGGCACGAAGGAAGGTAGAATCTCTACTGAATAGTATCCAGTCTGTGTGGGCATGGCTGACGAAAAGAGATGGGAATAGGACTCTTGTGGTACAATAGTGAATAACTGCTATCAGGACTGTGAGGGTTGGAAATGTAAAGGTAGACATTTTGTAGCAAAGAGTAGGGGAGTGGTTGACTTTGCAGTCCGGAAGCGGAGGTCCCTGGGACCATGAAGGGAAAAGAGCGGAGTGTGGGACCCTACCTGGAGAAACAGTAATGCCAGAGATGGAGGCAGAGATGATAATGTGGAGAGATGGAGTGGCTGGGGACTCTAGACCCAGAGAGGGTGAGGGGCTGTGTGCTGGCGACTGAGGGGCAGGCTTGAGGAGTATACCTTTTGGTTGTTTGATGATGCATGGAGGGGATTGTAATCATGGCAATCAAATTATATACGATAGGAAGAATGTAAAGTTAATGTTCTCCCATGTAAACTATCACATAATTCATCATAAAACATTTAAAAAAAATTATCTATACTCCGGTTATATTAAAATGCACATTCACCTCCATGGATGATGACAACACTGAGCGTGCATGTGAAATGATTCTGTTGAATAGACGAATGACAGGGGATTATGTGATAAATCATTTGCAAATCATCCACGGCTCTGCCTATGAAATAATCCATGACAGACTTGGCATTCAAAAAGTTTGTGTGAGACGGGTACCAAAAAAATTCAGGGAAGAGCATAAACAGAAGCATTTGGACATCTGCAAACAAAATTAGGACCATACATGAAGGAAGATACAACCTTCTTCAAAAAAATCGTTACTGGTGATAAAACATGGATTCATCACTATGAGCCACAGAGTCAACGGCAGAGTACGGAAGAGAAACATCTTCAATTGCCAATAAAGAAAAATTCCAAGTCAAACACCAGCTAGAATATAGTTTCTTACAGTTTTCTGGGATTCTCTAGGACCAGTACAGGAACACTATCAGGCAAAAGGCTCAACAATCACCAGTGCTCATTACAGTGAGATGCTCACTGAAATGCTGAGGCCTAAACTCTGGATTAAATGCAGAGGATGGGTACCCAAGGGCATTGTGATTTTGCATGTCTGCACACCTCTGCCCACACTGTTGACACTTCGCAAAAACTTTGTTTTGAGGTGTTAAAGCATCCTCCCTACAGTCCTGATCTTGTTCTATTGGACTCTCGCCTGTTTGGTACCCCTGAAAGCAGCCCTTTGAGGATGAAGATTCACGTCTGCTGAAGAAGTGGAAAGTAGTGCACTCATGGCTTGTAGCTCAGTCTAAAACAATTTTTAAAAAGGGAATACGAAACAGATGGATAAAGTGTATTGAAAAGCAAGGAGATTATGTAAAAAAAGTGATGTTATTTGTCATTTGATTAAAATAAATCCTATAGCCAGAGTGCATATAATTTTTGACCTACCCTGGTGTGTGTGTCTGTGTATATATATATATCTATGTATGTATATATGTATGTAAGTATATGTATATATATAGCGTCAAGGTATACATATTTACAAAGTTTCTGGTTCCCCTGGGCAACTCTGGAGGTAACCACTACTGAGACTACAATCACCATATGTCAAGGATATCAAAATTGGAGGAAGGCTTATAAACAACCTGCAATACACTTACTGACAGAGAAAAGGACTTCAAACATTTGCTGATGAAGATAAAATACAACCTTCAGTATGGATTACAACTTAATGGAAAGAAAACAAAAATCCTCACAACTGGACTAATATATAGTACCACGATAAATGGAGAAAAGATTGAAGCCATGAAGGATTTCATTTTACCTGGATCCACATCAATGTTCATGGAAGCAACAGTCCAGAAATCAAACGACATACTGTATTGGGCAAATAATGCTGCAAAAGACCTTTTTAAAGGGTTAAAGAGACCAAGGCGACTCAAGCCAGGGTATGTCAATGATGTCATATGCATGTGAAAGCTAGACTAAAAATATGGAAGACCAGGGAAGAATCTAGGCATTTGAGGATTTGAAAGGCAGTCATGTAGAGTTTCAGCTCTCATAGGTGTCACTGTATCTCGTTTTACTGGATACAGGCAAATCGTTTCCAAAGCAGGTGCACACATTTACAATTTACCAGCAAGTATAAGAATTTCCCGACTTCACGTTGTTAGCCACTTTAGTGGGCTTGATTGGTCTAATGAGTGGGTATCTTTCCGGTGTCACTGTTCTTCTTATAGGCCTTTCTATTGTTGAGCTGAAAGCTGAGCTACAGGAGTGAGTTCAGATTCAGGTTTGAGCATATTTCAGGGCCACAGTCTTAGGGGGTTCCAAGCCTCTCCCAGAATGGTAAGCCTGTTTTTTTTTGTTTTTTTTTTTTATGATATTGAGTTTGTTACATTTTTTTTCTCCCACATTATCCAGGTCCTTCTATTCTGATCCCTTTTAGAGCAGTGGCCCTTAGTTTTTTAGAGTGCCCTTTAGACATCCAAGAAGAGGTATCAAGTACGTTGTTGGATACAGGATTCTGGAGTTTAGTGCAAAGATGCCAAGGTAATTCAATAGGGGAAACATAGTCTTCTTTAGATATGGTGCTACAACAAATGGATATTCATGTGGAGAAGAATGGGCTGTGATCCCTACCTCACCATAAAGAAAATTAAATTAGAAATGGATCATAGACCTAAATTATAAAACATCTAGAAGACAACATGGAAGACCTTTGTATATTTGAATGTCAACTATTTAAAGATTAAACCAAAGGGAAAGAAACAAAAACAAAATAGAATTAATTTGTTCATATTAGCTGTGAGGCTACTTCAAATCCAACAACAGAAATCACAAATAACAACAAATTCAAGGGTTTTTTCAAAGCTGAAATGAATAGGTAAAGCAAAGGCAACTGTTTTTAACATATGGTCGGTAGTTAACAATTTCATTATACAAAGAATTTGTAAATGATTTTAAAAAAGAGGAAATCCCTGAACTTCTAACAAAATCTGTAAAATGCACAAACATTTACTTAAAAGATTCAATTAAAGGACAAAGAAATTGATGTTGCAGCAGAGACGTGAACTCTTTTATAGACGCTAATTCAGAAGCAGCGCTAACATTGGTTAGAGTGAGCTCTGAGGTCAAGGTCCTTGAGTTCAAATCATAACTCCATGGCTTTGGGTAAATCCCTTTCCTCGTCAACAAAAATGGGTCAATCCTACCTCATGGGAGATTTGTAAAGATCACATGAGTTCTCACATGTAAGTTGCTTCGCTTTGTGCTTAGCCCTAGTAAGCAGTCAATGAAAGCCCAGTTTTAGACACCCAGTTCTGGTGACAATAGGTGAAATGGGTATTTTTAGACCTCAGTCATGGAGATGTATTTTGGCCTAAACCTTCTGCCAGACTGCTGACATTTTGAATCTAGCGCCATCAAGGTATTCATTCTATTGAGCTAGTAATGCCATTGTTAGAAGTTTTTTCTTAAAACAATGATCTGAAATGCAGGAAAGGCTGTACAAAGGATGGTGGAGATGAAATCATTATTGACATCAGCCAAGTACTGTCAGCAATTTTAATACTTAACAACCAAAGAGTAAGCTGTGGCATCTTCATTCACTGAACACACACAAACCTGCAATTGTATACATTTACGGCCATAAAAACTATGTAGCAATCATTTCTTTATAATAATAAAACTTTAAGAATCACCTGTACCGTAGAGTTGCAGGACTGTGACACATATGCATTACTGATAAGGAAACACTTCTAAATGCTGGCAGTTTGGGGGGTGATGGTTAGGATCTATTTTGGGGGTACTGACTTTCAGCCTTGGATTTATCTTTCTATTTCTGCTGCAGTACCACAGTACTTAACAACTTCAGTTTTAGTATAGTGTCAAAACATAGAAAGTCAAACCCACAGGGCCCTCTTCTTTCTTTGGAAGAATATTGCCTAACTGCCTTGTCTGCTGGCAGTAGAAAGTCAAACACTGAGGGAATTATATAGCTGTGTTGAATCTTTCCTTTGGGCGCCCACTTCAACACATCCATACCTAGCATCTGTTCCCAAAGTACCAGCACCTGACACACAGGAAGCATTCGATAAATATTTGATGTACTTCATTGGCAACTTAACTTGCTGTATAGTAGAGAGATTCTAAACTACTGCTTAAAATCCAGTTGAGCATTTTGTGTATTTCAAAGAAAAGTCTTTCATACACAATGTTTCCTTCTTATACTTAAAAATTTAACTTGAGGGTACCTTAAACAAATCTAAACCATTCATGTACATCTTATCTAAAGGTTATTTTGGATATATCAACTTACAGGCATTTACTTATTAACTATAAAATCAATGTAGTTGTATATTCATTATAATTGTACTCCATGAAGTCTAAGAAATCATAAATTTTAACATACATCCTGATTTCAGAGATGTTGAAATATGAAAAAGTAGCATCTTAGAAACAATGAAATTAACTACAATGTAATTAACTACAAAGCAGCGAGAGGTTCAGAGCACAGACACTGTGTTATAGTGAAGTATTTATGGCTCTTGTAGCCATTGTGTTTGTAAACTCCCACCAGTTGACTTTTCCTATGGGTCTGGGAGAGAAAAGGTAGGGGAAGATGCTGATGGATTACATGATCAAAGTAACTGATAACAGGGATAACTGGGATTGGTCAATTTTGCCATCCGGCTGGGTATAAATTGAACCATCTCAAAAGCAGAAGAGGGGATCTCATTATTATCCAAGAAGAGCCTGGAGTGGAGTGTACTATTTGGATCCAGAGATCCCTGCATGTTGAACCTCCTCAAGCAGGGACAGAAAGCTGTGGCACTGGAGGAGTGGCAGAGCAGAAGCAGCAGCTGAACCAGGAGCCAGAGAGCAGGAGGTGGACCCGTAGGCGTCCCAGTCCATGGAGCAAGTAAAGCTGAGTTGAGTAGCTTCGGGCTTTGGGCAGGAGGCTTGCTTGCTGAGTGGGTGCCTCCAGGCACTTAATTGGGAGACCCAGGTTTGCTGACCCACGGAGCTAGACCCAGTGCCTTTAGACTGAATCTTACAGTGGAGTAGTGTGTCCTGTGGGCATTTTCAACAATCCTAAAAGAGCTGTGCAACACTGGCTAGGCAGACAGAGGCCTGTCTGTGGGCATGGGTAAGGAGATGCTATCCTGACTGGGACAACTGTGCCCTGAACACTTCTGATGCTGAATTGTAACCCATTAACCTGGTGTGGTGCTGCAGGAAAAGCACTAGACCACAAGATCGGTTTGAATTTCAAGGCTGGTGGTTCAAACTCACCATTAGCTCCTCAGAAACCCTATACAGCAGGGGTAGAGAACCCTTTTTCTGCCCAAATCTGTAACATCATTTGCGGGCCATACAAAATTATCAACTTCAAAATTAGCCTGCTACATTTGATCAAACATCTAATTAACTTACCCTTAGGGATAATGCACTGGACTGCAAGGTTGGTTTGAACTGCAAGATCAGTGGTTCAAATTCACCAGCTGCTCCTTGGAAACCCTATACAGGGTCGCTATGAGTTGGAACCAACTCCACAGCATTTAATATCAACAACAAATGTGATGGCTGGAACTGCGGTTGCCTTGGCAGAGCCAGACCAAATGATTTCACAGGCCTGATACAGCCCGCGGACCAGACATTCCCCACTCCTGCTATACAGGGTCTCTATGAGTCAGAACTGATTCCACAGTACTTAACAACTTCTCTAATAAACCATATAAATGTGAGTGTGGTATCTTGACTTCTGTGTAGCCATGACAATGAATTCTTGAGCCCAAGCGAGTAGAGAGCGCTATGGGAGGGGTGAATGGTGTCACTTTTTGTAGATCCAACCCACCTATCTATCCTAAGGACTCCTGGTGCGCCGCTGCAGGATGAACTCTGGACTACTAAGCACAAGGTCAGTGGTTCAAATCTATCAGCTCCTCCTTGGAAAACCTACAGAAGGTCGCTATGAGTCAGAACTCACTCCATGACACTCAACGTCTATTCTAAGGCGCGCTGGTAGTGTAGTGGGTTATGGGTTGGGTTGCTAACCACAAGGTCTGCAGTTCAAATTCACTATCTGCTTTGTGGGAGAAAGGTGAGACTTTCAGCTTCCGTAAAAACTTGCAGTCTCAGTTGGAACAGACTCGATGGTACACAACAAATCTGTTCTTATCAAAACAACCCTTAAACTGTGCTCTGGCTTGGCTGATAGACAGATATCTAGAAATTAAAGTTGTAAACCAGTCTAATATTAAGCATTATGCATGCTGTGTGTGGTAAGCAGGATAAAAGAAGAACCAGATGTTTCAGACTAGAATGAAAAAGAGTGCATTTTTAGAAGCTATGGTACTTTAATTTAGATGTAAATTTCTAAAACATTAACTGTAATTATAAATTTCTTTCATTTTAAAACAGAAAGACCGACATATCAACAAGAATACAAATAAAATCTTTATGTTCTCTCTGAAAAACAAAATACATTTATAGGCTATTCCTAGAAAAATACAGATTGCACTCTGAATGGAAAGCGCCCTGCTTAGTACATCTATGGTGCTGCAAAGAAACCTAAAAGCTCACCTCAGAGCTGTTGACGGCTAAAGCCTGAAGTAGCAGCTTAGTAGCATCAAGATGAAGGCCATAGTGGATCAAAAGGTTGGCTAAGTTGACGAGAGGAATGTCCTGGTATTGAAGCGGCGCTAAATTCAAAGCCCTCTGAAGACAGGCAATGGCAAACGTGCTGTTTCCTACTGCTCGCCAGTAGAGTCCCGCCTCATTAAGTATGAGCCAGACAGGAGCATTTGGCTGAAAAACCCCAAACATTTCGGTTAATACAAGAATGCTGGATTAATTCTACACACTACAAAGTACTTGTTGTAGACAGCATTTGAAACAAGTACATTTTGTCTTTCGGTAACAATTACTAGGAGTTCAAGGAGCCCTGGTGGCACAATGGTTAAGCACTCAACTGCTAACTGAAAGGTCAGCAGTTAGGAAACCACCAGTCACTCTGTGGGCGAAAAGACCTGGAGATCTGTTACCATCAAGATCACCAACTAGGAAACCCTCTGGGGCAATTCCACTCTGTCACATGGGGTCACCATAATCAGAAACTGACTCGACAGCAAACAACAGCAAGACTAAGCTTTCAAGTTTAAGATGTGCAAAGGAGGTGACTCACCTTGTTAATAGCATGAAATAAGAAAGACCCAATTTCCTCTTCTGGGATAGTATAGTTATTAATACGGGAAAGCAAAATCTGAAAACATCAAAAAACCAACTCAATTTAAAATAATCAGGAAGCTGTTTTAAAAGAGTTTCATTGATGACAGTCTTTACTTACATTCCTCAAAAACAGCCACCTGAGTAGGTGTTTTAGTCAAACATACGCTATGGGATCATGAACAGCCCAACCTGATGACATATGCTGATTTCAAGGGCAGCAGATACAGAGTCCTGGTGTGGCACTGTACCATAAGCACTGCACTGTGAACCAAAAGGTCAGCGGCTCAAACCCACCAGCAGCAGCATCTCAGAAACCCTACACAGGGTTGCTATGAGTCACAAGTGGCTCAACAGCACTTAACAACAACACATGTGTGAAAATACTTAATGTTTCTTATTTTGTTAAGAACTCATCGAGAAGTTAATGAGATTGGCTGTGACGGTTTAACTTGATTACACTGAGTGATGGGTATATGGGCTTGATTATACTACACACTCTACTTTCTAAACTAGTTCAATCTTTCCACTAAGAAAAGGTTAAGAGATACAGATACACAAACACACATGATGGTAATCTAGGACATCCCGATCGCAGTGGGCAGAATGGAAGTTAATTGAGAAGACTGCAAGCAGCATGTGATACAAATTTGTTCTTTTTCCGAGTTGGAAACCTAGCACATCCCCAATGAATCGACTTCATGTTACTGGATCATTTAAGCTACCGATCTTTATATTCCTAGCATCCAAAACAGTGCCTGGTGCATTTTTTTTTTTTTCTCTAGTAGTAATTTGTTCAATATAAGTAGTAACTGCTGATAGTTTTGAAATTAAGTTTGAAAAAAAGGCAGTTGTAATAGTGTGCTTTCTTTGTAAAGCAGTAATTTTTCATTTCTATCTCATATAGCATCTAGTACAAAATGTAACCTAATCTGCAGTTGGCACTAAAACACTCCAAATTAGAAACAACTAACAAAAATTAAAGAAAACAGCACAGCAGAACTTATAATACTTGCAAAGAGATTATGAAATTCATACAATTTCCTAAGGACACTATTTAAGGCCAAAGTAGGATGATAAAGCCATGGAAAGAGACCCTTCAAGCTCCTGGAGGATTGGAGGAGGCAGAGCTAAATCAAAGTGGTCAGAATGATTTCCATTAGCAAAATTGAGAGTTCTTTGCTATTCATCTTTAGAACTTTGACTCAAAGAAATAGCGCTCAGGTGGTCTACACAAGCAACAGCCCCGAGGAACCCTTTCCTACCACTTTTTCAACGGCATGACTGATTTCTCAGTAATTTCACCAAGACTTGAATTCTATCCTTCAGTTTGATCCATTTAAAGCTCAAGAGCTGCCTTCTACCAAAGCTGTTGGTTCCGTGTATGAGGCTTCTGAAGTCACCCGGAATGGACGGCAGTAAACAGCAGGCTAAGTGAGCCTTACTTTTCGTGCATGGTCATCTGGCATTTTGGCTTTCAGATCCCTGCGAACCTCTAATTCTCTGACTAAGTAGGACAGGGTCTGGCTTTTTCTGAAGTCAGTTACGGAACAGTCAGGGGTTTGGACCTCTTCTTCTGAAGGATAGTCGTCACTGTTGAGTTCGTGGATCCTGGCACAAAAAAAAGGAACAAGATTCACATTTTCAAGGTTTTGGTGATGTCAAGATAAAGACTTAACCTTTCAAGTCCAAGGCTGGTGCTCTCAAAGAACCGCCAGATGACAACCATGCAGAATCAGGTGCTTTGGCAAATTCATCAGAACTTGCCTGAGTCCTTTGTTTTCCGGAGGCAGAAAATAAGTTGGCAATTCCCCACCGACAGGGACTCGAGGGTAGCTTTCTGTACAATCTGCTCTTTGAGGCCATAGAACATGCTGTTTGTCCTAAGAAAGAAAGAAAGAAAAGTTTCTCATAAATTTCCTTGGATTCAGTCTCTTAACAGCTAAACAAACTTTTAAAAAAGAATCTAAATATACTGAGATTATTGAATAGTAATTTTAATATTTTAAAGGTAAATGTAGCAGACACTGTGGTTGGCTCCCAATTTCCACCCCAAATTATTAGGCAAAGTCAGACATGGTGATTCACCTACTTTACTAGACTGGTTCAGATTGGCCAAGCCTAAGTCAGCTGAGCCAATGAGCCTCAAGGAGAGGCTGGCTTGGGTTTCTGGGGAAGAAAAGCAAGTCTTAGTCTTTCATGCCAACATGAGCACAAAAAAGCATGGTGCTCCAGTTTCTGCTTGTGGTATGATGACACCAGCGTTGTAGATGGCAGAGTGGCGAAAGGGCAGGAAAGGGGTCACTGAGGACATCAAGTAGCTACTAAATCAACCAGTCTCAAAACTTTACATATCTATGGACTTCCTATCAGATGAAGAAAAGTTCTCTTTTTGTTCAAGCCAGTCTGAGCTGGGGTTTATCACTTGTGCCCTAAAAGCATACTTACATTTGGGAAATTGGCACAGAAAACGATTTTTCCTTGAACTCAGGTTGGTTTTTTTTTTTTTTTTTTTTTGTATGTGTGTGTGTGTGTGTGTGAATGCCAAATTTTAATTGTTTGTTAATTTGTGAAATGTTGACTTTTCTAAGTATAAATCATACTTGCTAGAGATTTACTAAACTTGCATGTTGAAGCTATCAAACTCTGGAGAATTTATAGTACATAAATCTGAGTGGCTATATTAATTGTGAGAACAAAAGCTTGATTAAATCCAGAAAATTTAATGGTGAACAATTATACATCATTCCTGCTCTCATACCTTGGAATCTCCATTGACTAGCGTGTAACTATTTCTTGACTGGTCAAGAATCAGAGATTTATTTATTAATGTGTTTACTGCATCTTCCTAGGATGTAGAGTGAGGAACTTATCTATTGTATTCACAATTTAAACCACAGCAAAAGCTTAATAAAAGAATGCTGATTAAGTAAATCTATGCAAGTAGGTGCTATGGAGTTGGTTCTGACTCATAGCAACTCTACACACAATGGAATGAAATACTGTCCAGTCCCGCACCATTCTCACGACTGCTATGTTTGAGCCCATTGCTGCTGCCACTATGTCACTCTATCTTGTTGAGATTTCCCTCTTTGGGATGATCCTCCACTTTGCCAAGCATGATGTCCTTCTCCAGGGACTGATCCCTCCCGACAACATGTCCAAAGAAGAAGAGATGCAGTCTGGCCATCATCTATTCTAAGGAGCATTCTGGCTGTACTTCTTCCAAGACAGATTTGTTTGTTCTTCTGGTAGTCCCTGGTACTTGTAATATTCTCCAATACCATAATTCAAATGCATTGATTCTTCTATGATATTCCTTATTCACTAACTTTCACATTCACGGAAGACAAGTGAAAATGCCATAGCTTGGATCATGTGCACCTTAGTTCTCAATTGACATCTTTGCTCTTTAACACTTGAAAGAGGTGTTATGCAGCAGATTTACCTAGAGCAATAAGTAATTTGATTTCTTGAGTCATCTAATTTGATGACTGATGCTTCCCTAAGTTTTGATTGTGAATCCAGGTTAAATTAAGTCCTTGGCAACTTTAATCTTTTCTCCATTCATCATGATGTAATTTATGGGTCCATTTGTGAGGATTTTTTGTTTTCCTTACACTGAGGTTCAATACATACTGAAAACTGTTGTCTTTGGTCTTCACCAGTAATTATTTTAAGTCTTCTTCACTTCCAGCGAGTAAGGTTGTGTCATCTTCATAGTGCAGATTATTAATTAGTCTTTCTCCAATCCCGATGCCATGTGCTGCATATAATCCAGCTTCTTAGATTGCTTGCTCAGCAAACAGACTGAGTAAGTATGGTAAAGGGACACAACCCTGGTGCACACCTCTCCTGATTCTAAACCATTCAGTATCCTCTTTGTGTTCAAATGACTGCCTCTTGGTCTATGTGCAGGTTCTTCATAAGCACAATTAAGTGTTCTGGAATATCCATTCTTCACAATGTTATCCGTAATTTGTCATGATCCATGCAGTTGAATGACTTTGTTAGCCAATAAAACTCAAGTAACTATCTTTCTGGTGTTCTCTGCTTTCAGCCAAAATCCATTTGATGTCAGCAATGATATCCTTGGTTTCCAGTCCCATTCTGAATACAGCTTGAATTTATGGCAGCTCCCTGTCAATGTATGGCTACAACTATTTTCAACAAAATTTTACTTGCGTGTGATGCTAATGATACTGTTTGATTTCTATGTTCTGTTGGGTCACCTTTCTTTGAAACAGGCACAAATATGGATCTCTTCCAACTGGTTGCCAGGTAGCTGTCTTCCATATTTCTTGACACAGATGAGTGAGTGCTTCCAGTGTTACATGAGTTTGTTGAAACATCTCAATTTGCATTCCAGAGTTATAATGTTTTGAACATGTTGCTGTTGTTTAGTGCTATTGAGTCACTTACGATGTATAGAGACAGTGTATAGGATTGCTGAGCAGTGGTTGGTGGGTTTGAACAACTAACCTTGAAGTTAACAGTTCAGTGCTTACCCTACAGTGCCACAATCCTTCAAAATTGCAATTTGAAACTTGAATTTTTTCTTCAACTCACTCCATCTGATAAAAGCTGAGCAAGTTTTTCCCTGTTGGCTTTCTAAGTACGTGCAGATTTAATCATAATACTTTGTGTTCTTGAGCTGGCCTTTAAAATTTTCTGTTCAGCTCTTTTATTTCCTCATTTCCTCCAGTACAGTCTCTTCTGACATCATTTTGGTCTTTTCTTTCTTTCCCTATCTTCTTAATGACCGTTTGCTTTCTTCATGTATGAAGTTCTTGATGGCATTCACAGCTCTTCTAGTCTTCAGTCATTAGTGTCTACCGCATCATATCTGCTACTGAGACAGTCTCTAAATTCATTTCTCTAGGTGGGATATGTTCAAGGTCATATTTTGGCTCTTGTGGACTTGTTTTAATTTTCTTCAGCTTCAGCCTGAACTAGCATATGGATGGCCTATTCCACAGTCGTCCCTTGGGCCGGTTTTGGGTGCCGATAATGAGTTTCTCCATTGTCTCTTCATTTTGATTCCTATGTGTTCCATCTGATAAGATCCATGTGGATAGTTACCTTTCATGGTATTTGCAATCAGTAAGTCAACGGTCTTGCAAAATTCTATTATGCAGTTTACAACATCATTTCTATCACAAAGATCATTATTTTCTAACTACTGATGCTTCCTCTTTGTTTCCAACTTTTGCATTCCAATCACCAATAATTATCAGTGCATCCTGAATGAATGTTTCATCATTACTGGCTTTAGTAGTTGGTGGGAAAATCTGAATATTCATGGTATTAACTGGTCTTTCTTATAGGTGTATGGGTAGCATTCCATGACAGAGAGCATTGTAACGTTTAGATATATCTTGAAACACGTGTTTTGATGATGAATGTGACACCACTGCTTTTCAGTTTGTTGTTCCTTGCATAGTAAACAAAATGACTGTCCGATTCAAAATTACCAATGCCAGTCCATTTCAGCTCACTAATGCCTAGGTTAGGTTATTGATTTTTTTGTGTTCCATCTCATTTTTGATGATTATCAGTTTTCCTAGAGTCATACTTTGTACAGTTCACATTCTGATTATTAATGGACGTTTGCAGTTGTTTCTTCTCATTTTGTGTTGTGACCCACGAACAAATGAAGGTCTTAAAACCTTTGCTCTGTTCATGTCAGTAAGTTTACTTTGAGGAGGCAGGTTTTTCCCAGTTTTATTTTGAGTTTCATTAGGCACTACATTTGACAATACCCTATTGCTATTCATAAGGTTTTTTTGTGGCTTACCATTCAGAATTGGTCTGCCTCTCCGTCTTCCTAGTCTGTAAGTTCAGCCGAAGCCCATCCACGCTGGCTGACACCGCTAGCACTTAAAATACTGGTGTCATAGCTTCCAGCTTCACAGCAACGCACAAGCCACCACAGTATGATAGACAGATGAGTGGTAGATAGCCAAGTACATACCATGTCTTATGTAGCAACTTGTTAAGGCTGGTAAATTATACACAGTGCTCAAAGCTTTGTTTGTTGAAGTCAGGGTGTCTGTGTTCCCTACTTTACTAGGAAGAAGAACCAAACGAAGAAAGGGCCTGTGTGTCACTTATCCATCACCTAGCACATAAATAAATGTTTGCTGAATTAAACACATCAGTGATGGAGGCCATATTAATACCAGATGCTGACTATCTGGAAAAAGAAATCCTGTCGTATCTTCTATTAACTTACCCTATATGCATCCGAGTGCCTGCCCCAGACCCAGAGAACAGAATGAGCGACAGGAGAAGACGTGACGGAATCACTGCTGTCACTCTGATTTGTCTGAACATCAAAGTTCACAGACATCATACTAGAGGTTGATGAATCCTCACCAAACTAGACAATGAAGAGTTACATCAAATTAGACGTGGAAACCGAGTTATGATTGAAATTTAACTCAAACCAAAAGAGTTAGTAGATACTCATAATTAGTAGGAAATCAAAGTAGTTCAGTAATAAAGCAATCACATTTTAATATTTTAATAACTATGTCTAAGCAATATTTTCTAACAGATAATGATGTATCGTTTGCGACTTGCAACCAACTTTGTCACTAATTATGAAAAATGGCATAGATTTTTTTTCCCTATCCTTTTGCTTCTTTCTGTAATTTTGACTCTTAGTTTAACAATCAGCTGGTCTAGATATTTGGTTCTTTATTCCCCTCTATAAAGTTTAACTTCACCCAAAGAATTTGGTCTTTGTCCTGAATAATTGCTTAAAACCCTGAAATTCCTCCAGTAATCCTAAGTGTTTTTGATGAATGGCTAGAGGACATCTAACTTAACAGGTTAACTTAACAGGTTAAGTTACGTTAGATGTGCTACACATCTAATGATACACCTAACACATCTGAGGTGACTCTTGGATTGGGGTGGCAAGGCAATAAAGACCCACTCTGGGTTATCAACCTTGTGATTACCTCATGATATTGACAAACCTCAGGGAGAGGGGCTATAGAGTCTGAATTATGTAATGAAATGCCCAATAGAAGCTCTGGTAATGAAGCCCCATGGGTTCCTGACTGGTAATAGTCACAGATTTATTTATGACATGGAAGCTCTGCCCTGGAAACCTTTCTAGACTTGGTTCTATGAGTGTCTTCATTTGTATCCTTTTTGCTACAATAAAAGTATAATATAAGCATACCTTCCTGAGTTCTACAAGTCATTCTATTGAATTATAGAACTCAAGGGAGTATGGGGGAGCTCTGTACGGTGCTGTAGGGTAAGCATTGGACAGGTAACTGTAAGGTTTAAACCCACCAGCCACCCCTCAAAAATGCTACACAAGGTCGCTATGAGGAAGGACACCTAATAACAACAAGGGAGTGTGGGAGCCAGTAGGTCAGAAGTAGAGTAGAGACTGGAACTCCTAGGCTTACGACTAGTATCCTGAGGGGGTAGGGGGAACACTTGAATTTACAGCTAGTGGTGTGGTAGTTACAAGTTGGGCTGCTAAGCCCAAAACCAACAGTTCAAAACTACCAGCAGTTCTCCAGGATAAAGATGAGGTTTTCTGCTCTCGTCAAGATTTACAGCCTCGGAAACCCTACGAAGGGTCGCTTTGCGTCAGAACTGACTCCATGGCATACAATCACCACCAGGTCAAGAGTGAGGGGGCTGGGAATTCCTGAGCTCACAGCTGCCATCCTGATGAGGTAGTCATTGTGAGACAAGCAGCTCATTAGTGAGGGGAGCTTGGGAGCTTCCAAGCTTGCAGCTGGTGCCTGAAATCTTGGGAAGACTTGGCAATCTGGAGGCCCGTCCTTTGAGATCTGACGAGCTCGGGTGGTTAGGGCCATAGAAAGAAGTGTTGCACGTGTTGCTGATTAACCCTAACAGCCCAGCGTGAGATACGAGATTCAGAGCTGTTTTTCCAGGCACGCTCCCTTTTGTAGACTAAAATGATCACTGTCGTATAAGATTAATACATTATGGGAAGAAGCAACAGAACTTTAGGCTCTCAAGGGTTTAATTTAGCTATCATTTAGGGTCTACAAACCATCAACCTCTAATAAAAGACCTTGGGGGCTGAAAGAAGACAGGAGATGAAAGAAAACAAACATGTATCTTTCTTCTTAATGACTCCTTCCTCAAATCAGGTAGAACAATGTTTGATACTCATACAAGAAACCATAGTTACTGTGTACTTCCGAAACCTTGCTAGATAAGGATGGGGTAGGGAAGACATAAGAAAAAGGACTGAATTTGGAGCTCTAGGCCTTTATGTAAGGATAGCATTATTTCCCTATATAGTTATAATTTTAAGGATATATAATACCAGAAGCTACATCAGTGCTTCCAAGTGCTCTGAATCTATTCTGCTTCTGAACATTCTCACCACTTTTTTTTTTTTTTTTTTTTTTACCATTAACATGCTTGGATTAAGACAGGGAGCCACAATCCCAAAGGGTGTGTGTATCTGGTCTTCCTTTTCTCCTTTACATGAAATGCTGCTAGGAGCTGTGGACCTCTGGACATTTCATTATATATGATTAAGGGCAAGGTGGGTTTTCTAGAATGATCGGCTAGGTGTTATTTTATTTCCCATATCCTTTAGGATAATACTTAGAATTTTAGCTGTGCTTACTGTCTACACCACCCAGCTGGCATCAGTTACACAGGCTATTGGTTCCACCATAAGTATAGTAAGGACTGTGGCTTTATGAGTGTACATGTGTATTGCAGATGTGTATGTGTGTACACATGAGAGAGCATTTGCCTAACAATGATGCTTAATATATACTTTCTGTTGACAATGATCATTGTGTCATCAATTTGGTTGAGACAACATCACTGGACTGGTCACTTCACAGAAGAGACAACTTGACTACTTATCCACAGAGTTTAAATGATTGGTCTTACTCTAGCAGGTGAAGAGGAGAAGATATAGGTTTTGAGTTAAATACGAATAATAATAGCCCAATCCAATCAAACATAGCACGGGCAGTATTGTGGGAAATAGCAACATCATCCATGGAGCATTCAAGGATCATCCACAAAAATCTGACTTTATAAAAATAATGCTCAAAATCTTAAAAATCTAAATGACAGTCACAAATTTTAGGGATCAACATATAAGGAATGATGGAGAAAGACATGGTAATGATTTTTAGATATACAAAAGCTTATAAATACTAGAAAAGACCAAGAGAAAGACCTGAACATAGTCCACATTTTCAAAGATGTCTCCACGATGGTAGCGCACAGGCTGGTCCCACTGGCAATGTAGACTATGCTGCTGGTTGACCAGACGGCATATCTGATGGTTTCCTGGAAAAGGAAATTAACAAATGATGAGACAGGCCAGCTTGAGTCATTTAGCTTCCTCCTTGCGCCCCTCAAAGTCTAGCAGAGTACTCACACGGGGGCACTTTAAGCAGGGAGACACTCATTAATGGCTAAATCAAATCATCCTAAAGAAGCCTGTTTCCTACCCATAAGCCAAAGGGAGTCCGGTAACTGATCACTCAGGTATCCTCTGGCAATTACAGTCTACCAACTCTAAAGTTGTAAGAGCCTTTGATATATCACTGAAGAGAATTTGCCTATTTCGTGATTTTGTTTCAAACTTACATATATAAGAACTGGTTGCATTTCAGTACAGACTTAACAGTAAATAATCCCAAGGACTGAAGACACTTTGAGAAAAGAAAATTTACATAACAGATTGTAAATGGTATAGGTTATGTTCAAAGGCTGTGAGGTTTTCCAGATCCAAGTATACATCAGGGGAGAAGGTATAATTTAGGGGAGTCTATCAATTTACCTTCTGGTGGCGAGATGTCAGACCTGCTCTTGGGGTCTTATCAGAAACTAAACATTTGAGATATAGTCAAACTCATGAATTTACTGCCAACCCAAGAGCCTCTAGATCTTGAACCCTATTCTTCCTACTTTTGGGGTCACAGACTCTAAGGGATTTTAATAAAAGCTTTATACTTCCCAGAAAAACCAGTGTGCATATACACAATTCTGCATATCATTTTGGGGAGATTTCAAAACCCTTTGAACTTAATCCATTGCTCCAGGTTAAGAATTTGTGCCCTAGACAAATCCTAGTCTAAAATATTACTTCTAATAAAGGAGTCATTTTTTAAAAGGGGGTAAGAAAAAAAAATAAACCAACAAAAAATGTTTAGTCTTATTGCCAGTCTTCGTGCAGGAGTATGGATGCTTTGTTTCTAGGGAGGCTCAGGTGATAGTCACATGGTGTTCGGCCCTGTGACAGTAAGTGTAGTTTGGCTTCAGAAGAGGAGCATTAGGCATTACCTGGGAACTCGTTAGAGGGGTACAATTTCAGGCCCCACCTCATACCTACTGAATCAAAATCTGCGGGTTTTTTAAAGTTGAAAGCTAATGTTTTAATAAGTGAACAATGAAAGCAATTATATGAAATACATGGTTGTTGGAGCACATAAAAGGGCATCTAACCCAAATGTGAGGAAGCATGGCAGGTTTCCAGGTAGAAAAGTTACCTGAATTAGAACCTTAAGTATATGTATCAACTTGTCAAAGAAAGAAGGAGCCAAAAAAAAAAAAATTCTAGGGATAAGAAAATGTAAGAGTCAAAATGTTGGTTTTGAATTCTCACCATCTACTGTAAGCATTATGTCTATTTTAATATGTGTGTACTCTCAACAACAATATTGAAATACATTTTTAAAAAAGATTACCCTGTGGGATAGTTCTACACTGTCTCATGGGATCCTGGAACTGACTGGAACGCACCGACTACAACGACTCAGCTGAATTGCTCTGGGATAGTGGAAATCAATACCCCTGCATGGAAAAACATTGCCCCATAAGAAATCTTCTTAGGGAAACTAGAGCCATGAGATTAGCTAAGGCTCCTCACCGCTGTAGGAAGGAGAAGTTGTCAATTTCATACTTTGATCAGAATAATGTTGAGCAGGTAAGAGAGAGCTGTGGTCACTGAACTGCATTGTAGCCATTCCTGGGACAGGTATCAAAGCATTACAAGTGTGAAATCACAAGGAAAGAGAAAGTGATTGTGAAGAGTTGAGGCAAGGGGTCCCTATAAACATCACCTTGGGACTCTTGCTCTTGAAACATAATCTGTGTTTTAAAGAGATCTCTAGGACATTCAGGCACAGTAAACTTGGAGAAGCACTTACATAGGTCACAGAGGGCAAATAATGGTTCCAACTCCCAGAACCTAAAAGTCTTAGTTTTAACTTCACTGTGAGAATTAAAAAAGCAAGAGGGACCCAATCACCTCTCCAAGCCTCCTGGTGAACTTACGGTAATGGACCTTGATTTTAACCACTGAGTGGAGTCGTAAGCACGCCTTTGTTTTGTTTTATGGCTACGCAGAAGTTATGAAAACATGCCAGAAGTGAACTCTCTAACCTGTCCTCCATCACTGGGAATGAATACTTACCTAGCTGTGCCTCTTTTGCCATCTGAGTCTCGTGGATGATGTTTCTTAAGATTTGCTCTTCCTGAATCAGCTTATGTTTCTCTAGTATCTCCTGCTGTCTCAGGTAGTGATCATGCTGTTTTTGGTACTCTTTCAACTCATTCAGTGTTCGCTGGAGAGATCTTAGCGTTTTTAATATCAGGAAAAAGTAACAGAGCTTTAAAATGCATAAATATTCTGGTACTCAACAATAGTTGCTGTTCTTTGTCCTTTTATTTAAATACCCAACCACTGTGCCACAAGTCCAACAAGAACAGGAATACTAAATAGAGTCCTGGTGTGGTGCTGTGGGTTAATGCGCAAGACTGCAAAGCTGTCTGAACTGCAAGTCGGCAATTCAAGTTCACTAGATGATCCTTGGAAACCCTATACAGGGTCACTATGGGTCAGAACTGACTCGATCGCACTTAACAATAACAACAATAATCTTTTATTAAAACTTGGGGGTAAAAATAGAGATGTGAAATTCTTCCCTTAAGTAGAAAGATCTTGACATTACATGGGTTGGCTTGGCTTTTCAGTTGCCGTAAAGGATATGATATACTATAAACCTCTATATATTTAGTTAACAACTTCAATTCCTCCACAAACTTTGTACTAGTTCCACTCACATCGGAAGCCTTTCTAGAACATGTCCCTGCTTCTAACCATTTCTTTTCATCTTACTTAAAGACAAGGGTAAGAGGACCACAGTATCTTGATCTTAGACTGTAGCTCTTAGAGTAACTGATTTTGAGAAAAACTGCAGAAAACTCTCCTTAAAAAGAAATATTTGCCACCACATGATTTTAATATACCACAAAACTCTTATTATCCATGATATTGTAATGTGTGGGGATTTAGGAGCTGTACAAACAAAGAGAACTAATTCCATTCTTTGGATTTTGGGACGATGCTTAGTCTTATAAAAGAACACCAAGCCAGGGTAAGTTCTGATGAGGTATAACAGAAGTCAGTTATAAGCAAACAGCCACTGCTTCCTTTTCATACTACTAAGCTTTAAACTGACTGAAAAATAAGGAAATGCAAAAGTGTAATGGGTTTTCAAATGTCCATTTAATTCTCTAACCACCAAAGCAGACACAAAAACATTTAGGAGACTTCTATATAAGATGAACAGCCCACTACTGAGTTATGTGAAGTTTCCTAATTGCCTCTATTATTTGTGGACTCAAGATATTATTTTCTATGAAGTATACAAGGATCAAGTACTACAGAAGAAACCCATTACTGTACAATTTAACACATAAATTTGCTTTAACTTAGGTCAAATAAGATCTCTCAGCACCACAGAATTAACATAACAATAGCTCAACGCTAGAAGCCAAAGACCCTTAAGAGTCCCAGTGTGGGAAAAGCACTGGCCTGCAAAGTCGGTTTGAATCACAAGGCTGGTAGTTCAAACTTACCAGATGCTCCTCAGAAACCCTAAACAGGGTCTCTCTGAGTTGGAACTGACTCGATGGCATTGAACAACCAGGAGCCAAAGAAGAGAAAGATCAAACAAAGTATGCGTAAGTGATTTTACTGACGCACAGTGTATTTGTGAAATTACTGAATATTACTGAGTGATTAGTGTAGTGGTTACGAATCTGGGTGCGAGCTGCAAGGTCAGCAGTTCAAAACTACCAGCAGCTCCGTGGGAGAAAGATGAGGCTTTCTGCTCCCGTAAAGACTTACAGCCTTAGAAACCCTGTACAGGGTTGCTATGAGTCAGAATCGACTCCACGGTACATAACAACAACAACAACAACAACAACAGAGTAATTAATTCCCTTCCAAACGGACTCCATAAACGTAAAGCTCAAAATGATAGCTTTTACTGCAAACATTCTCTAGTTGTTGGGATCTGTAAAACTCAAGCGATTCCCTTACAACACACTGGATTTGTAGTCAACAAAAGCCCCAAACCACATCTACCGCCATGGATTTGAGTCCAGCTCCCAGCAACCCTAGGGGACAGAGTAGAGCTGCCCATCCGGCTTTTCAAGGCTGTGAGGTTTACTGAAGCACACAGTCCCGTCTTTCTCCTGAGGAGGGGCTGCTGGGTGCCAACCCTTGACCTTTGTGTTGGCAGCAGAGCGTGTAACCACTGCAGCACCAGGCTCCTTGATCTGGGCTAACCCACCTGGGTTTGGAGAAAGGGGACAGGACTGGCAGTCATAAACAGAGGCTACTTTTGTCATTCTAATGAGCATACGAACACTATCACCGCCAGAAGTGATGGGTCTCATCTAAGCTTCTGTGGAGCTAGTGCGTCAGCAAAAGTCTTACTTCCAGTTTACCTATGTTGAGCCTCCAATTTCTGCTCCAGTTTTTGTTGACACAGGACAGCATGCTTCCTCTTTATAGCCTGCTCAAACCCAGGTTTGGCCTGCAAAGCGTGGTCGTAACAGAGCACTGAGTGGTTATACTCCCCAAGCATCTGGAAGAGACAACACACACAAATGGAGAAAAGCTAGTCATGGCCTGGCTGCATCTGTCCAACCCCACTTAGGAAGTCATGCATGTATCTCATTCTTCAGTGAACACTGTTTGCGTCAGTGGCAAGGTCTCCCCAGTATGAAGGCATGGCATTAGACAGCTTAGTTGGAAAGAATTGCTGTTTGACAATAGTTAACAGGTTTACTCTATAGAAGCTTTATATTTTTAACAATTTATTTTCTGTCGAGTCTAGAACAGCTATGCTACACTAAGGTGTTGATGTTTTCCCTCTAATTTCTTCATTTTCCTTCTTGTTCCCTTGTTCAGATACAAAAGTAAAAAGACCAAAAAAACAAAAAACAAAAAACCCCCCACACATTATCTAGAAAATAAGAAAAAGAAAAAAGAAACTAGCAACTCATTTGACTCATGAAAGAAGGAGCTGTATTTACGGCATATATATTCCCCAAAGTGTAATAGCTGGTGAAGAAGCCACTGTCATCCAGGGCTGCATGGACCACAACGGCAGCATCGGCGGAAAAGTGCGCTCTGTGCAGAACGTTTGCCAGGTTGACCAGAGCTATGTCTTTATTGTGCCTAAAAGACAAGGAGAGAGGTCACCAGATCTTAGCTAAGAAGATCTCACGTGATGCACAATGACTTGACAAGGGAAAATGAAATGACATTCAAACTTATTATATGTAGAATAATATTGAGAATACTTAGAGGTAGAGAAAAGAATTTAAGATAATCATACCATCTCATTTCTAAAATACTGATGTTGCTTATTCATTCTGATCATATCCTGGTGTGCTGTTCTAGGATAAGCACTCAACTTCAAGGGTGCTTTGAACTGCAAGGTTGGCGGTTCAAATTCATCAGAAGCTCCTTGCAAACCCTATACAGGGTCACTATGTATTGGAACTAACTTGATGGCATTTAATCAATATGATAGCTACAAATTTTGTTATACAGACAAGGCCTGGCAGCCAATTTCTGATTTTAAAATGTATTTAGGATTTATATTTGCTTTAAGAAAACTTTAATTTCTGATAATTTCTTCAGCCAAGGTCCTTGCATTCAAGTCTCCAATCAGAGGACATCTATATTATGCATTTTGTCTTAATGAAAGCTGGAAGTATATTATAAATTATGTTGAGCTCTGCCATCTGGGATTTCTTATGATGGGACTAATTTTTTTTGGAGAGAGGTAGAGGGGAATATTAGTACAAAGCAATGTCACATCCTATTGTTTTCTTATGTGCTGCTTTTCTAACAGTCCTGAATTTTGTGGAAAATCGGGAGACCTAGAGGGGAGGACTCTTACCTGGAAGAGAAGTGAAGCGCTCGCATGGCACATTCCACTACCTGATACGGCTCATTCTTTATTCTCCAGTAAAATGAAGCCATGTTGTATAATACCCATGAGGAAGAGTTCTAGAGGTCAAACAAATAAAATGACATTCAAACACAATTCAAGACAGTCGGTTTAACTTAAGATGTTCAAACTGAGCATCTTTCCTACACCTGTTCCTCTGGCGTTCAAGGTAAAGAAGAACAGTAACTACAGCAGAGACAGCCCAGAGGACAGAGGACAAATACACTACACCTATCACACCAGGTGAGCACGGTGAGATCTTCACTGAGAATGTCCAACGCAAGGCTGTCTTTACAAGGGTAAACAAGAGACCACAACTTGTGGTGCTCTATTTCAGGACTTCAGAAGTGAATGACCTAATCTGCTACAGAAGAGTCCAGCTGCTCTAACCTGCAATTCCTAAAGCAGGAAACGATCACACTTCAGAGGGTTGTTGCTGTTGTTAAGTGCCTTTGAGTTGGTTCTAACTCATAGTGACCCTGTACAGGGTTTCGATGCTTCCAATGTTTGCTGAAGTAGGAAGCCTCATCTTTCTGCCATGACAGAGGGTATGAATATCTACTTAATATCTAAGTCAAAGGACACACTCAACCAACTTATAAGCTTGTGCTTCTGGGAAAGACAAATTTTTATTTTGACAGTTTGTCATGTGTGTTTAGAATCTAATTCTAACCTCAAGCTTCCAAAAAGTAAACCTTTAGGCTCTCGCAGTTGTTAGGTGCAAACTGGTTCCAACTCATAGTAACCGTATGTACAAGGAGACAGAGCACAGCCCGCTCCGGCGGCCTCCTCACAACTGCCATGTCTGAGCCCGTTCTTGTACTCACTGTGCTAGTCCAGCTCACTGAGGGTCATCCTCATCTTTGCCCACTCTCTACTTTACCAAGCATGATGTCCTTTCTGGAAGACAACTATCTGGACGACTGATTGGAAGAGATCTGTATTTGTGCCCATTCCAAAGAGAGGTGACCCAACGGAATGCGGAAATCATCAGACAATCTTTGATATCTCATGCGAGTAAAGATTTGCTAAAGGTAATATAGAAACGGCTGCAAGCATACATTGACAAAGAACTTCCAGAGGTTCAAGCCGGATTCAGAAGAGGCTGTGGAATCAGGGAGATCATTGCTGATGTCTGATCGATCTTGGCTGAAAGCAGAGAATATCAGAAAGATGTTTACCTGTGCTTTATTGACTACACAAAGGCTTTCAATTGTGTG